>NW_016107525.1:255201-302051 GCF_001604975.1 Cebus imitator
AAGAAAATGAAGAAAATAAAAAGGTAAGCCAGACACTAAGAAAAAGCAATTCACAGACTAGAAAGTTTGCATTACATATATTCATCACAAGATTTGTATCAAGAATATATAAAGAGTTTTTACAACTCAATAATAAAATGGATGTGTTTATCATTGTTGTTGTAAAAAATTACCATAAACTTAGTGGCATAAAAACATAAATTTATTTATCTTAACATTCTGGAGATAAGTCCTAAAGTCAAGATGTCAGCAGGGCTGCATTCCTGGAGGTTCTATTGATGAATCTGATTTTTGCCTTCTTTCAGTTTTTGTAGAGGCCACCTAAATTTCTTATCACATGGCCACTTTCTGCACCTTCAAGGCCAACAGGCAAGCATCTTTAAATCTGTCTTTCTTTCTCCCTCTCTCCTTTGCTTCTATGGTCAAACTTCTGATTAGATTGGGTCCTCCAGAATAATCTATCCACCTGAAGATCTTTAACTCAATTACATCTGAGAAGACCCTGTTTCTATTTAAGGTATATAAAGGCTTTATGGATTAGAATGTAGACATCTTGTGGGGAACACTCTTTTGCCTCCCACAAAGACAAACAGTCCAGTATTTTAGAAGGCAATTGATTTGAACAGATACCTTATGTATGAAAATGTAGTTATGAATGACCAATAAGCACTCAAAAAGATGGTAAACAACCTTACTTATTAGAAAAATTCAAATCAAAACCAAGATGAGATACTATTACACACATTCTAGAAAAAAAGTAAAATTTAAAAGTCCAATGAAACTATTTGTTGGTGAAGATTTGTAACAAATGAAAGCCTCATACATTGTTGGTGGGACGCAAAATGGTCCAGCTATTTTGGAAAACAGTTTATAGATTCTTACTGTACGATTGAACAAAGCTACTGTTACACACTTAAAGAAATAAAAACCTATGTCCACAAAAGACTTTTATATGAATGTTCATGGCAGCTTTCTTGATTATACTTCAAAACTGGAAGCAGTCAATTGTGGTATATTTGTACAATGTGATACTACTCAGCAATAAAAGAAACCACCAAAATCTACGACAACATGAAAAGTCTTAAAAAACCTTAAACGGAGCAAAGAGGTAAGTAACAAAAGAATACATACTACAAATGACGTTCTAAAAAGAGCAAAAATAACCCATGATGATGGAAATCTCATTAGTTGATACCTATACAGAGGTGGAGACAATTGATTGCAGAGGACTATGATAGGTTTGGTGTTTACACAAGTGTATACGTTTGCCAAAGCACATTGAACTATACAACTAAATGGATGATTTATTTTGTATTCTAATTATATTGCAATGAAGTTGAAATGTATTACGGTTTTTAAAAAGTATCAAAGAGCAAGAAGATATAAATGCAACTAAAGATAAATGACAAAGTATTAATTTGGGTTTCCCTAGAATTTAATCAAAGTGAAATGCAATACTGAACACTTCATATCTCATTGTAATGATGCTTATTGTCTTACACACATTATTTGTCAGACATGTTCTAGTGCTGAATATAGATAGATAGATAGATAGATAGATAGATAGATAGATAGACAGACAGATAGAACCAAAGCCCTAATATTCTGGTGGGAAATAATAGATAACAAACACATTAACAACGCAATTTCAGATAGTGATAAGCACAATGAGGAAAACAAAACAGGTAATAAAATAATGACTTATGGGCTCTTAACTATTTGAGCTAGAATAATAATGGAGGCAGGCCTCTGTAAAGAAATGACATTTTAACTAAGATTTATGATTTGAGAACTAGTCTGTTCAAGGCATAGCACAAGTCAGCATTCAATGACATGACTGCTACAGACAGTGTAAAACTATAAATATTTTGACCAATTTTTTAAAAATGAAGAGATAAGTATATGATAAGATAGGTTTGTTTGGAAGGTATAACTTTACCAGGGTCCTGAAACTTCACCGGGATCATAAGTGATACGGTTTGGCTGTCTCCCCACCCAAGTCGCATCTTGAATTGTAGCTCCCATAATTTCCACATGTCATGGGAGGGACCCAGTGGGAGAGAATTGTATCATGGGGGTGGGTATTCTCATGTTGTTGTCATGATAGTGAATAAGTTTCACAAGGTCTGATGGTTTTATGAAGGGGAGTTCCCCTGCACACACACACTCTCTTGTCTGCCTCCATGTAAGATGTGTCTTGCTTCCTCTTCCCCTTCACCTTCTGCCATGATTGTAAGGCCTCCTCAGCCATGTGAAACTAAGTGAATTAAACCTCTTTCCTTTGCAATTTACCCAGTCTTGGATAAGTCTTTATTAGCAGCATCAGAACAGACTAATAAAATTAGAAAGGGACAAATACAGAAACCATTCCTAACATCTGCCTCAATTTTCCCTTTATCTTCCCTCTTGTACAATAACCTAATTCAATCCCTCTGTCTTTTGTTCTTATAGTATCTTTTCCACTTATAGTATTTATTATGTGCCAAGGCAATTATTCATTGGCATATGTGGCTCTTCCATTAGATTAATATTATCTTCAAAATACAAGCTAGTATTAATTATCACGTGGCATCACAGATACTGAAAAAGTCTCAAAAAGTGTTTAATATCTACACTAATAATCATCAAACCAATTTTCTGCCTCTACCCTTATTTCATCTACATCCTTTCTGAACACAGCAATTAAATGTTTTATAACAAAAAAAATCCGGAAATTTTTAATGTACATACTGCACACCACCTCCAAAATGTGAGCTCCTAGAAAACAACTTTTTATATACTCATTCATTGCTTGATATAGTCACCATAAAACAAGGGACATATAGATTAAAAATGGTGAAGAGGCACAATACTTAATGGTTTAGTCTATTGTCTCTGGAGCTATTCTGCCTATGTTCAAATTCTGACTTAGGTTCAAATCCCAACTCTGCCAGGTAGGCAGCAAATTAACCTTTCTGTATCTCATTTTCTATATCTGTAAAATTAGGACAACAGTATCTGTCTCATAAAATTGTTATAAAGATTAAGTAAGTAAACACTTTCAAATGGTTAAACTATTGTCTAAAATATAGTATGCACACAATTAAAAATAGCTACTATTATTATCATTACACTGTGATTACTGAGGTGAGATTTTGCAAAATGAAGCTATATAGGTCTGACATAAGCAACAATGAGTAAATAAAAGATGTTACATTTTTGTAAAAGAGGACAGTGACCTGCTTTATTTAGCTATACTCGTTAGTATTCATTCAATTGAATGACTTCCTCCGTTTATGTTCATTTTTGAACTTTCCTTTTGAGCATTCTTTTTATTACTGAGTTGCACCCTGAATTTGATTTGAAATATGCTATTATTGATAGTGCTAGTATAATAATACATTGTTTTGTTTTCCATTTAAGTCTAAAGTTAGTTTAACAGTTTTTTCTTAATGCTTCAAAGATATGTCAAGCTTAATACTGCATTAGTTCTAATACTTAATACTGCATTAGTTCTTTATAATTAAAGCTTTATTTTTAAAGTAAGTTTTACATTTTAAAATGAGATTTTTTTAATTGAAATCTTTTTAAAAAGTGTTCCTAAATTATTGGTTTAAAAAATTAGTTTACCTTTGAATATAAGTAGAATACATTTTTGAAGAAACAAAAGAGCATAACCCTTATGATGACCATTTGATTTTATAGTCTACCAACAGAAGTGTGTTTCAAACTAGTCTCTTGTGAATGTGTATAAACAAAATTTTATCTTTTAGTAGATGATTTTTCATTGATTTGACTGGAGCAAAACTAAATGCTCAGGTAAAAAGATGATGGAAAATTCATTTAAGCTGTAAAAACATAACAAGTTTACATCAATTTAAAAGAATGACCTTAAGAAATTATTGGAATTGTTGAAAAGCTCATGTTTTGTTATATGATAATATGTTAAATGTAGTTTTTGTTGCTCTACCCTTTTTAAAATGAGATAACAATAGAGAAGGAATTTGCTAAATTATTATAATCAAAAGATAGAATGTATTTTTGTTTTTTAAAATCATTTTCTATTTCCTTGCATTCTATGGGCTTTTATAGACTTTTAATATAATCATGTACTTAGTGAATATAAAACAAGGGAGCTTCATTTTCAAACTCTTTAAATCAAGGCCTCATTAAGCATATAGACTTTACATTGTTCTCTGCAAGAAAAGCAGCACATTATATTCCAAAGTAGGCATGTCGACTCCCAGTCCAAATAACACTAATAACTTAAAATTAAATATTAGCACTGCCTGAAGAAGCAACCCTTGATATACAGGAAAATGTCAGTCCCTAAGATAACCAGCTCCTATAGCAAAAAACAGTTTTTGTTGGTTAAAATCAACACTTGGATTTCAGCCAAAAGCAGATAAGTAGTCGATGCAAAAATTAAGAGCAAAGGTAAAAGTGCTCCGCAGAGTTAAAACCATAAAACACCTTTGTACCAACATTTGGTTTAGTCTTTCAATTTAACCATATATAAAGGAAATTTATATTAACCAGTGCCAAATCATAATTTCAGGTTTTTAGTGTAAATGCTAAGTACCTTTCTTCTGATTATAACCTTTATATATCATGAGAGGTACAATTATTACTCATCGATTTTTATCTCAGAGCTCAGGGCAGTGCTTTGCTAACAAACTTGGTACTTAATCTATCCTTGTTGATAATTTCTCCTTCAGTAAAATGTCATTTATTGGTCTCTTTTTTTGGTACTACATGAGTCATTCTGCTATGTCACTTAGCCAGCAGTATGCAAAAGGACATTATTCAAGCAACTACTAGAATCAGAAAAGTTAGTATTTATTTCTGTGTTTACAGGGTGTGACAGTATGTCCCAATCAATTTAGTTTTATGATTATGATAAATTAGTCCAAAGTTTAACAGAGGCTATATATGATAACTATCATGGAGAGAGCAGGAAGCAGCATTGAAATTTGTTATATAAATGTCCATTTATGTAAAAGAAACGGCTTTAAAAATGTTTACCATGGTTGATATATATATAAAATCTCAGTGACAAGGGGTAAAAGGAAGAGAGACCTATGATTCATACTAGTTTTTAAAAAAGATTTCATTAAAAAAAAAGTAAGCATTCTATTTCCTAGGTGGGCTGATAATCTAAGCAATTTAAACGCGATTTTCATAGTAGCATGTAATTGTCCCCAAAATGGTTAACCTGTTCAATAGCACTTTGTAATATTTTGTAACAATAAACTCTTATCCTTGGCTGCATTCTCCTTTCTTGACCTTATCTCTTAATTCTATTATTTGAACAATCAATATATAAAACCTGTTTCCATATTTTTCTTGTTCTAAATTAAATCAACATGAATGATACAGTAGTTAATTTTTTTCAGGAAAAAAGAAAAATGTTTATGTGAAGCAATAAAATGTGTAACCCAGTGTTATGTAATTAAAGTTACAACTTATACTATTTTGACCAATCAGCTGTAATTAGTTATGTTTGGCAGAAGTCAATTAGTAATTTTTAATAGACTAATCATTTTATATTTAATTATTATATCAATAACACCAACATACCCTCAAAGTTAAATTGATAGCTATTATACCAACTAATTAAAACCAAAGTTAAAATGTAGTTTCATGAGTGTTTCATTAATGAAATGTAATTTCAAGAGAAAAATAGTAGACAAAAATGGGTCTTGACAGTTCCTTTTATAAATTTTTGTTTTTACATTAAACTAAACATGTCATGTGCCTGTGTTTGGAGGTGAATAATCCAGAAAGGGAAGTGAATTTCAGTGATTTATGTATTTATTGGCAAAACAAAATAAAATACGCATGCATGTGTATGTTATTAAGTATGAATAAAAGAGTAAGCATTATCCCTTGAGCTCTTGGATTTTAATTAAAATTTATTCATTCAATAAACATTTCTTTCTCTGAAATGATGGAGATACAAAACTGAGTAAGGTCTCTGCCTCAGAAATTATATATTAGAAGAGACAATCACAATCAAACAGATGCTGTGTGATAACTACTGTCAGAGAGGCATGGAGGAAATGTGGGAAAACTAAAAAAAGGATAAAATAATTGTAAAAATGTCTGGGAAGACTTTATAAAGGAGGTGATAAAGAGCTGGGTCTTGAGATAGAATTTTTCTAAGACAAGGAGGGGAAGCAAACATTCAATACAACTGCAAAGACTTAAAGATGTAAAGGGTAATGACATATGCAAGGAAGTCCAGTCAGCTGGAATTTTGTTTGTACAGCTGACGAGAAGGGCGAGGCTTTCAAGATAGAAAATAGCACTATAAAGAGATTGACTGAGTTGAATTGTGAAGGGCCGTGTATGCCAAACTGAGGAGTTTGAAGAGTCAGTGCCATTGGAAATCATTAAGCATAAGGGTAATGAGATCATAATTGTTTTAGGAAGATAATTCTGTTGCCAGTGTAAAGAATTGTCTTGGTAACATTATTGAGGAGACAGAATTCTAGGAATCCTTTATGAATTTTTTAATGGAACAAGTAAAATTATAGTGAATGAAACAACACTGTAACAATGGAAATGAAATAGGGGTTGAGAGACATGTAGTAAACTAGAAATGATTCTGAGATCAGTTTGGATTGAAATGAATGAAGGAGTAAAAGACTATGGCTAAATTCCTAGTTAGGGAAACTACTTGGAAGGTTGTAAAATTAGTCATTTTAAAAGGAAGTTAAGGAGGTGATATGCGTTTGGCTCTCTGTCCCCGCACAAACCTCATCTCAAATTATAATTCACAGGGTTGGGGGAGTGGCTGGGTGGGAGATAATTGAGTCATGGGGGTGGACTTCTCCCTTGCTATTCTTGTGATAGAATTCGCACAAGATCTGGTTGTTTCGATAAGTGTGTGGTGCTTCCTCCCTTCTTTCTCTCACATGTAAGATGTGCCTTGCTTTCCTTTTGCCACCATCATTGTTAGTTTCCTGAGGCCTCCCCAGCCATGCAGAACTGTGAGTTAATTAAACCCCTTTCCTTTATAAATTACCCAGTTTCAACTAGTTCTTTATAGTAGTATAAAAATAAACTAATACAGGGGGATATGGAGGGAAACTATAAGTGATGATACTTTGGTGACATGTTGATTGGAAGTGCCTCAGAGACATCTAAAATAGAGAGTAAGGGCAGAAACTCAGGATGAAGTTGGGCTAGAGGTGTAGATTTTGGAGTCATCAGTGTAAGGTATTTTTAAAGACATGGATGACAATACTCAGGGAAAGAGCAGAGAAGAGGGCAGGAAACAGTGGACCCTGGAGAACAATATAAGAAAATGCATAGAAGATAAAACATTAAGATATAAAATTCAAAAAAAATGGCAGATAGCAACTTATATTCACATTTTAAATTATTTTAAAAAGATCTTTTAATGAAATCCTTATTTGCATCAAGAATTGTATTTTTTGCAAGTAACTGTGTTAAATGTTTTGCATAAAGTTGGTAATTTATAGTTTATAAAATGCAATTCTAGGACATAGAGTCACCTCTGCGTATCCATGGATGTCAAAATCCATGGATACTCAAGTCCCTTATATAAAGTGGCATAGTATTTGCATATAAGCTATGCAAATCCTCCTGCTTTAAATAATCACTAGATTACTTATAATACCTAAAACAATGCAAATACTATGTGAATACGTGTTAAACTGTATTTTTATTTGTATAATTTTATTGCTTTATTATTTTTTATTTGTATTATTTTTATTGTGTCATTTTAAAAAATATTTTTGACCTGTGGTTGGTACATTTTGAGGATGTGGAACCCATGGATACTGAGGGCTGACTATACTCAATGACACATGCAGTCATGTCAGTTTCCTGATTTTAATGTTATATAACAATTATATAAAATGTCACCATTTGAGGAAGCTTAGTGAAGGATACACCACACTCTACATGCAATACTGTGACTATCATTTAATCACATGCCTTTGTCCCCCATTTCAAAAAAAAAACTGTTGTTGTATAATATTTGTACATTTATATGATATACATATTGAATTTTGTTACATGCATAAAATGTGCAATAATGAAGTCAAGGTATTTAGGGTATCCATCACTTCACGTATTAATCATTTCTATGTGTTGGGAATATTTCAAATACTCGCTTCCAGCTATTTTGAAATATACAATACATTGTGGTTAACTACAGTCTCTCTACGGTAAACAAACATTGAAACTTACTCCTTTTACCTAACTATATGTTTATACCTATTAACCAACCTCTTTTCACCCCTTTCCTCCTCCCAAACACTCTTCTCAGCCTTGGTAACTATAATTCTACTTTCTATCTCCATGAGATCAAATTTTATAGCTCCCACATATGAGTAAGAACATGGGGTATTTGTCTTTCTGTGACTGGATTGTTTTATTGAATATAGTTACCTCCAGTTTCTTTCATACTTTTGCAAATGACAGGATTTCATTGTTTTTATGGACAACTAGTATTCCATTGTGTATATATATCACATTTTCTTTATCCATTCATCCACTGATAAATTCCATGACTTTGCTGTTGTGGATAGTGCTGCAACAAACATAGAGGTACAGGTATCCCTTTCATATATTGATTTCCTTTCCTTTAAATAAATACCCGGTAGTGGGATTGCTGGATCAAACAGTGGTTCAACTTCTAGTTTATTTGAAAATCTGTAATACCGTTTATTATAATGGTTGTATCAATTTACATTTCCTCCAACATTGCCTAAGGTTTCTCTTTTCTCCACATCCTCGCCAACATCTGTTATTTTTTGTCCTTTTAATAATAATTATTCTAAATGAGGTTATCAGTTAGGATGGTTACTATGAATAGTGCTATCTTATTGTGATTTTGATTTACATTTCTTGATAATTAGAGATGTTGGGCATTTTTTTCATATACATCTTGGCCATTTCCATGTCTTCTCTTGAGAATGTCTATTCATGTATTTTGTCCACTTTTTAATGAAATTATTAATGTTTTTGCTGTTGTTTGTGTTCCTTGTATATTGTGAATATTAGACCCTTCTTGGCTGAATAGTTTGCAGCTATTTTCTCCCATGTAACAAAGTGTCTCTTGTCTCTGTTGGTTGTTTCCTTTGTCCCCCTATTTTTTGACCCCCATTTTAAAAGTTAGAGTTGCTTTTGTACTACATGTAGTTGAATTATAAATCATGGATACAATGTTATTGCTGTAAAAAATAAATAACATATGTTCCCAGTATTTTTAGTGTGTTATTAAAGGAAAAATATTAGTTTAATAGTTTAATTTTTTTCATACTGCATAGATGAATTAGAAGTAAGAAAACAAAATCCTTTATAAGCTACAAACAAAAAAGAGATCACATTCTTTAAGAGAAAACTGGAATGAATCTTTCCTTTCAGTATGTCTCATCCTTTATAGTTTAGAGCTTAGGATGTAACAAGTTACATGAACAGAAACAGGTCTCAAAGCCTGGGACTAAAGCAGGAAACAAGGTCTGATTGAGATTCCCCCATAAGGCTGAGGTCCCCAAAAGACATTACTTTCATTGAGCTATGCCCATGTACCTTGACATATTTCCTAATTATGATCCCGCTTGCACATGTCTTTGGAGATTGAATTCACACTATTTGTGTAGCCTGAAAACTCTAAGCCAAAATTTCAGACTGAAACAAATACAAGACCCCAGGGACATGATAAAAGTAAGTATACACCTCTTCTGGAAGAACACAGTTTAATAAAGGCCTCAATGAGTCCCCAGAACAAATTACAAGGAATATGAAATAGCAATAAAAATAAACTACTAAGCACATGAGGAAATAAGTTACAATAAGTAAAAATCAGCAGAAACAAGAAACTAGAGAATTTATAACAATTACAGATATTGAAGTTCACATTCCAAATATAAGCTGATATAAAGTACTTAAATAGGGGAATAAATAGATAAGAAAAACAACAATATGAGAAAAAACTAAGTAGAACATGTAGGAATAAAAAATGCATGATCACTGAAATTAAATACTCAACAGATGGCATAATGATATGATTTAACAACACAGCAGAAAGAAATTTTAAGTTAAGAAATAGAGCTAGAGAGATAATTCAGAATTTATTTAGAGAAACTACGACATATTAAAACTTCAATAATCATGAAGGTTACGATGAGAAGATCCAATATAGATCTAATCAGGTTATCTAAATGAAATGAAGCTTGGATTAACAGCTGATTTCCGAATATCAGCTATGAAGCCATATGTCTATAAAATGATGTGTACAAAGTACTGAGAAAAATGATTGACAGCCAATAATTTTATTTTCATTAAAATCAACATTCAAAGACAAATAAATATCAACTGAACGAAATCAAACAAAGCAGAAGAAAGAAAATGATGAGAAAATAAACAAGAAAGAGAAATTGATGAAACAAAATAAAGCTGCAATAGTGAAAAATCAGTAAACATGAAAGTTGATTCTCTGAAAACACTAATGACATTAAACATGCTCTTTAAAGAAGAAGAGAAATGAGGAAAAGATACATATAACCGATATTAGAAATAAAATAAAAACATCGCTACATAAAATAGAAGACAATATTCTGAAGAAACTTCGAATAAATTTGAAACTTAGGTAAAATAGAGAAAATACAAGGAAAAAATTAAAAATTGCCAAAGTTAAATACATAACAATTGCAAATATGAATGACCAAAAGGTGTTATGGACAAATTCTGACAAGCATTCAAAGAACATATAATTCCAAGAGTAAACAAAAACTTTCAAAAAATTGAAAAAATGGCATACTTCCTAAAGCTCTTTATGAAAATTGCATAACCACAACACCAAACAAGAAAAAGACAGTATAAGAGGAAATTTGCAAGCCAAACACACTTATAAACAGAGAGAGATAACAATCCTGAACAATATATTAACAAATTAAATATAATAATGTATTAATAAATAACACATTTGTGAACAAATTAGGCTTTGTCTAGGAATGAACGGACAGTTCAACATCTATTAATGTAATTTTGCACATGAAGAGATTAAAGAAGTAAAAACTTATAATCATGTTTAAAAATTCAGGAAAGTCATTAAATAAAGTGAATAATCATTTGTGATAAAAGGAAAAATCTTGGCAGCTTATTGGTAAAACGGGATTTCTTTAAACTGATAAAAGCTCCCTTCCAAAAACTTAGAGCTCCCATGACAGTCATTAAATCCGAAAAGCATTCTTCTTAAAATTAAGAACAAACTCACCCTATTTTTTAATATTGTTTCAGAGATTCTGGCCAGTTTGCTAAAAAATGAAAGGAAATAAAATATGGAAGAAATAAATAAGAGAAAACAAAAGGCTAATGATGATATTGCCTACATGAGACTTCAAAAAATTCTCAAGTTATTAGAGTTCATAAAAGAGTTTTTCAAAGTTGCTAAGGATATAATGAAGATACAAAAGTTTATTGACATACATGCTAACAAATATTTAGAAAATGTATTAGTTTAAAATAGAAATTTAGTATTTTTCTTCTTTGTTACTCAATGTAACTCAGATCAGTTAGAAAAACGATAGTATGCAAACTCATATGGAGAACTGCTAAACCAATGAAGACAACAAAGGCTGAGATTGTGAAGAAGATAGGATCTTGGAGACGTGAGCTGAGTTCACCTCTAAAAATGTGTTTACACAAAACCTGTACATGAATGTTCATAGCAGCTTTATTGGCAATCACAAATTGGGAAAGAGCACAAACGTCCTTCAGTAGGTGAATAGTTAAATCAACTCTGGTATATCTATACCATGGAATATTATTAAGCAATGACTGATGCACAAAACAACTTGGATGGATTTCCAAGCCATTATGATGAATGGAAAAAGCCAGATATGACAAAGTATATTCTACATACTTACATTTATATAAAAGATCTTAGAAAATACAGACAAATCATTCCCAAAAAGAAGTATATCAGTGGATTTCTGAGGCAGGGAAGGGTGGAGCTACCAAAGGTCACGTAAAAACTTTGGGAATGATCAATATGTTCATTGTCTTGATTTGGCTGATGGTTTAATGGGAGTATACACATGTGAAAACTTATTATGTTCAGCTTATTGTAAGTCAATTACACTTCAATAATGCTTTTCATAAATTAAAGAAAAAATGCCAGTTGTACCTATATGGTTTTTGAACATTTCTTTATGTCTGTTATACCTCAATAAAAAATTTACTTTTAAAGTATTTTAGGGTACTCTTTTTAAGACTGAGCATATTTATCTAATTTTAAAGCCAAATATGACCCAAATTTTAAACATGTATGAAAGATTATCTCAATAAATTTTAATACACTATGAAGTGGTGTGTATTTAGCAAGTTATTACAATTGAATTAAATTCTTGCTTTTATGCCATTATCTGGAATGCTATTTTATTTGAAATACAAAATAGTGAAACTGGAGGAGTTCCCTTACCTCCCACCCAGGGCACGTAGCAGTGATGTGGCTCACTTCTTTGGTGTCACACTGCTCAGACCCGTAGGGAGAGCACACAGTCAGCCTAGTTGTGGGGAGCGTTTTGTGCTCCAACCCCTGGCAGCATCTAGGGTTGAGTGTTTACAGCTCCCAAAGCCCCAGTGGGCGTGTGTTACAGTGTGCTCCTTCAGTTTTGCCATCTGCAGGTGCCTTGTATTAATCAACTCAATTAGACCTCCTGCCTTATCACAAGGACAGAGGGCTTTTTGTATCCCAGGTTCTTGCCTTATTGTACCAGAAAAATCAGATCATATGTGCACTTGGAGGATGGGTGCAAGGTTTTATTGAGTGGAGGAAGTAGCTCTCAGGTGATGGATGGGAAGGCCAGAAAGGGGATGGAGTGGGAAGGTGGTCTTCCCATGAAGTCAGGCCGCCTAGTGGCTGGACTCTCCTCTGACTACTCCCCGACCGAATTCAACATTGTCCTGCTGTCCATGGCCCTCCAGCGTCTGCTGGTACCTGTCAGTGTGCTCTTCTGTTCCTCTGCTCCTCTCAATATCCAGCCACTTGTATCTCTCAGGTTTTTATGGGCACAGGATGGGGGACATGGCAGGCCAGAGTGGTCTTAGAAAATGCAACATTTGGATGCAAAAACTGGTATGTCTATTCTCACTTAGGTCCATGGGCACAGGCCTGAAGGTAGAGCCTTCACCAAGGACCCCGTCCTTCTCTACCCAGCACTTCCCTGCTCCCCTCTCATTATCAATAGTTAACATTGAAAACCCACTAATCATCCCCATAAACCAGCATTCTATGTAATGTTCATCCTTATAAGTGAGCATGTGGCTTTTCTTCCTCTCACATAATGTTTACCTGAACCATTCATGATATGTGTAGATTATTTAAAATATACAGAGAATTGTGTGACATTTCACTTTGGAAGTGAGCTTGCTTTTCATTCATGTAAAATTTAGTGGAAGTTATCTTTGGTTGAACCAAAGTTCAGAACTCTGCAGTCTGGCAACTCCTTGGTTAAAATCCATTTACTCTGAATTTGCAAGTTTAATTTTTATTTTATTTATTTTAAAAGTTTCTGACATTCAGCCTAGGAAAAGTTAGAATTACCTTTCTAAAGCACTAATTTTCAACCCTCTCACCTACTACAAAGTATACCGTGTGTGATGGTTACTTGAACTTGACATTTCTATATGTTGACATCTAGGTATTACTCTGACTCCTCCATTCAGGACAGCACATCAGTGTGTAATCGAATGAACTTATTGCTTTTATAAAGATAAGCTTTGATTGTCCCTACTATAACAAAATCGAAATTCATACAATTTTTCAGTTTATTAGTAGAACCAAACTACTTTTGAAAAATCTCACAACTTACATACACCAACAGCTATTTGAGAAACACTGCTGTGTGCCAACATGAAGTTTGTGAAGACCTGTACTATGATAATCTTATTTTTAACTATATCTTGGTTTTGTAACAAATAAAATTTACTTCTGAGGCATCATTTTTAAATATATTGACTCTTTTCCTTTCTTCTTTTTTATCTTTTCCTTTTCTTCCCTTTATTTTCCTTTTCCTTCTTTCCTTCCATTTCCTTCCTTCCCTGGGCAGTACGGTCCTGAAGACACTGGGCGAGGCAGTATAAGGTAGCCATTTGCACTAGTGAATTGAGGGGAAGCCACATTGCCCATGATAAGGGTAAAAGAGCAGAACCTTGGTGAGAAGGGTATCTGCATAGAAAGGCTGTCTGGCACAGGAAGCCCGAGCACAAGTTATTATACATTTTGGTTATCTTTACTTTTAAAGAATATTTTATTTTGATGCAATCACAAATTTACAGAGAGCAACAAAGAAAGGTATAGGGAGATCCCATGTATCCTTCACCTTGAATTCCCAAATTGATAGCTTGCATAATTGTAGTATAATATTGAAAACAAATAAATGTCACTGGTGCTATCCACAAAGCTTATTCAGATTTCACAAATTATACATGCTCTCGTGTGTGTGTGTGTGTGTGTGTGTGTGTGTGTGTGTGTGTGTGTGTGTGAGAGAGAGAGAGAGATTCTATGGAATTCAATCACGTGAATAGCTCTGTGTAACTACCACCACAATTAAGATACATGGCTGTTCCATTACCACTCAGTAATCTTGTGCTACTACTTTATTGCCACATACTTCCACACCCCTACCTCAATCCCAAATCCCTGGAAACCAATATTTTTTTCTCCTTGTCTATAGTGTTTATTCAAGAACATTATAAAATAGAATCCATGAGGTTCATGTGAGTTGCGTCATGTATCAAAAATTTATAAGAAATGGGAACACTTTTACACTGTTGGTGGGAGTGTAAATTAGTTCAACCATTGTGGAAGACAGTGTGGCGAGTCCTCAAGGACCTAAAAATAGAAATACCATTTGACCCAGCAATCCCATTACTGGGTATATACCCAAAGAATTATAACTGTTCCATTATAAAGACACATGCACACGTATGTTCATTGCAGCACTGTTTACAATAGCAAAGACCTGGAACCAACCCAAATGTCCATCATCCATAGACTGGATAAAGAAAATGTGGCACATATACACCATGGAATACTACACAGCCATGAAAAACTGATGAGTTTGAGTCCTTCATAGGGACATGGATGAATCTGGAAATCATCATTCTCAGCAAACTGACACAAGAACAGAAAACCAAACACTGTATGTTATCATTCATAGGTGGGTGTTGAACAATTAGAGCACGTTGGACACAGGGAGGGGAGCATCACACATTGCAGTCAGTGGGGGGTGGTGGTTAGGGGAGTGACAGCAGGAGTGGGGAGGGTGGGGAGGGATACTGAGGGGAGAAATGCCAGATATAGGTGATGGGAGTATGAAGGTAGCAAACCACCTTGCCGTATATATACCTATGCAACAATCCTGCATGATCTGCACATGTACCCCAGAACCTAAAGTACAATAAAAACAATCCATAAAAAAAATTATTTGTTTTTTCATACTGCTAGTTAGTAGCCCATGCCTATGATATGGTTGTACCAATGTTTATTTAACTACTCACTTATTGTAGACATTTTAGTTCTTCCTAATTTTTTGCTATTATGAATGAACATTCTTGAACTGTTTTTCGTGTAGACACAAGTTTTTATTCCTCTAGGATAAATGCTCAGGACTAGAATTGTTAGCATGTCTGACAGTTGTATGTTTAGTGTTTAAAGAAACTGTCAGAGTGGCAGTACCATTTTACATTTCCACCGGAAATGTATGACTCAACTTTTCTGCATCCTCTACAGCATTTGGTATTGTCACTAGTGTTTTATGTTAACCATTCCGAGAGGCGCATAATGATCTCATTGTGGTTCTAATTTTAATTTCCCTAATGCCTGACAGTGTTTAATATCCTTTCATGTATCTATTTGATATCTGTATATCCTCTTCAGAAAAATATCTTTTCATGTATTTTGCCCATTTTCTAATTGAATTTTTTTTATT
This sequence comes from Cebus imitator, assembly GCF_001604975.1. NCBI lineage: Eukaryota > Metazoa > Chordata > Mammalia > Primates > Cebidae > Cebus > Cebus imitator. The sequence goes on from NW_016107525.1 coordinate 271,155, forward strand.
TTTACTATTGAATGTTGAAAGAGCTTTATGTACTCTGAATATGAGTAATTTGTCATTTGTCAGAGATGTGGTTTATAAATATTTTCTCTAAGTGTGTAACTTTTCATCCTATTATTAAGGTCTTTCACAAAACATTTAATTTACATGAAATTCAATTTATCTAGGATTTCTTTGCCTAGTTCTGGATTCCAATGACATTTTTTTCCTACACTTCATTCTAAAAGTTTTATAGGTTCAGTTTTGTACCTGTGGCTGTCCAATTGCTTCAGCACAATTTGCTGAAAGACTCTCTCTCCACTGAAATGTTTTTGTACCTTTGTTTAAAAAAAATGTCAATAGGCAATAGGGCATATCTGCATGGATCTATCTCTGGGATCTCTATTCTGTTCCATTGATCTATGTATCTATCCCTCCACCAATACTACACACAGCCTAGATTATAATAATAAGTCCTGAAATCAGATAGACTGATTCTACCCTTCCCACTTTATTCTTCTTGTTCAAAATTGTATTAGCTATTCTAGTTCCTTTGCTTTTCTATATATGTTTTGGAGTAATCTTATCTATAACTACAAAAACTTTACTAGGATATTGAGAGAGATTGTATATCAATTTGGGGACAATTGGCATCTTTACAATGTTGAGTCTTCCAATCAATGAACATGGTTTGTCTCTCCATTTATAAAAATATTTGATTTTTTAAAAATCAGATTGTATAAATTTTAGCAAACAAATCATGTTAATGTTTTATTAAAATAACACATAATTATAAGTATTCCTCTTTTTGGTTTGAACAATTGAAAATAATACTCTGTTTTAAATTTTAGTGTTCATGAGTTTACTATTAGTATATAAATATATATAATTTATTTTATTAAAAAACTGTATAGAGTATTCTGAAATCTTGCTAAACTCACATATTAGTTTTACAAGATTAATTTTGTGGACTGCTTAGGATTTTTCTATGTAGATCATTGTGTTATCTGTAAATAGAAACAGATCTATTCCTTCTTTTCCAATCTGCATGCCTGTTTTATTTTCATGCCTTATCATGGTTAGCTAGAACTTCCAGTACTGTGTTGAGTAAGAATTGTAAGAGTACATATGATTTCCTTGTTTCTAATGTTAGGTGAATGATTTCAGTCTTTTACCATTAAATATCATGTTAGCTATAACTTTTATTAGATGTACTTTATCAAGTTGAGAATGTTCCTCTATATTCCCAGATTGCTGAGAGTTTTTATAATGAATGGGTATTGAATTTTGTTAAATGCTTTTTCTGTATCTGTTGATAGGATCATATGATTTTTCTTTTTTAACCAGTTGATATGGTGGATTTCATTTTTTGATTTTCAAATGATGAACCAGTCTTGCATACCTGAAGTAACATGGCATATTATTCATTTATACTGTGCTTAAATTGATCGCCTAATATTTTATTGAGGATTTTTATATCAAAGTTCATGAGAGATGTTAATCTGTAGTTTTTCTTATTTGTACTATCTTTTTCTAGTGTTGATATTGGGATAATACTGACAATAAAATACATTGGAAACTGATCCCTGTGCGTTTATTTTTTAGAACAAATGTATAAATTACATTTAGTGTGAAATCTTCTTCAAATATTTGGTAATATTTCCCAGTGAATCCATCTGGGCCTGGAGGTTTCCTTTTGGAGTACTTTTAATTATAAGTGTAATTTCTTTAAAGGTTATAGAACTATTCATGTTTTCTATTTCATCTTGATTGTGTTTTGGTTGGTTGTGATTTTTTTTTTAATGGTCTATTTTTGCTAACTTTTCACCTTTATGTGTGTAGAGGTGTTTGTAGTATTCCCTTAGAATTCTTTTAATGGCTTCAGGATATGTAGTGATACCCTATGTTCATTCTTGATATTGGCGATTTGCATCTTCCCTCTTTCTGTCTTTGTCAGTCTTGTCAGAAGTTTATTTTATTTTTTAATATTTTCTTGTTTTTCAGCTTTCAATTTTATTGATTTCTACTCTTATCTTTACTCTTTCTACTTTCTTTGCATTTAATTTCCTCTTTTTAATTTCTGTAGGTAAGAATTTAGATTAAATGTGAGATGCTTTCTTATTTTTTTCATATATATCTATATATATCTATATGTATATCTATCTATCTATATATATAGATAGATAGATATGGACAGGGTTTCATTATGTTGCCCAGGCTGGAGTGCAGTGGTGCTATCACAGCTCACTGCAGCCTCAGCTTCCCAGGCTCAGATGATCCTCCTATCTCAACCTCTCGAGTAGTTGGGACTGCAAGCACATGTCATGCCCAGCTAATTTTAAAAATATTTTTTGTAGAGACAGGGTTTTGCCACATTGTCCAGGCTCATCTCGAACTCCTGAGCACAACTGATTCATCAGCCTTAGCCTTCCAAATTGCTGAGATTATGAGTGTGAGCCATTATGCCAGGCCTTTTTTTAATGTAAGAATTAAATGCTGTAAATACACCATTCAGCACTGCCTTAGCTGTGTTCCAAATATTTTGATATGCTCTATTTGAATATTTTTAGTTCAAAATATTTTTTAAATTTCCAACTTTTACTTTGAACCATGAATTGTTAAGAAATGTGTTAATTTTCACTTGTTTCAAGATTTCCCTGTTGTCTTTCTGTTATTGATTTCTAGTTTGATTGCATCAGATCAGAGAACATACTCTGTGCAATTTTAATAACTTTAAATGTATTGAGGCTTGTTTGTGACTCAGGATATGGTATATCTTGGTGAAAAATCTCTGGACACTTGAAAAGAATATGTATCTTGCTATTATTGGGTGGAGTATTCCATAAATATCAATACAATCATGTTGATGGATAGCGTTATTCAGTTCTTCTACATCTTTGCTGACTATTTTGTCTAGTTGTCTTATCAAATGTTGCAAGTGTAATTTTGAAGTCATGAACCAAAATTGTGAATTTGCTTATTTCTTCTTTCAGCTCGCACAATTTTGCCTCATGTACTTTGAAGCTGTGTTGTCTGGTGCATTAATGTTTAGAATTGTTCCATCTTTTGATGGATTGATTCTTTTAGCCCTTCAGACCCTTTCTTCTTGTTTCTTAGTCTCCTGCTTTGCCCAGTTGAAGAAACTGGCAAATACTTAAAAGAAAAACTGGAAATATGTAAAGCTCAGTTCAGAGAACCTCCCTTCTCACTGGGTTCATACTGGCTCTTCACAGCAGTCTTGAACTCCTATTTTGGTCTGTCTTGACTCATAAGTTTGCCAAAAGTTCTACTTGTTTCTTTCTCTGGGCAGGAGCCTAGAGATTACTGCCAAAGCAACTGACAAACAGTAAGCAAATGCTATAGAATTCTTACTCATTGCTCTGTGACTCCCTTTTTTATGTTATCCCTCAAGTAATTTTTGCTGAGCAGGTGTTCGACACTTTCACATATACTTTAAAAAATTTTATCCAGTTGTTATAACTGGCAGGACTGGTCTACCTCAAGCTCATAACTTGCTTAAATTTTATATAGTTTTAAAGGATAATCAGTCCTCTGATTATCCTTACCAGAAATGTTACCTCACTCTTTGTAACAAATTTTCACACCAATTTGTATGCATATATGACAATAACGTTTATTGATCATTTATGTTAAGTTTTTTGTAAGAACAAGTTTTTTTTACTTTGACAGGTTTTTTTTTACTTTTAACCATTTTATGCATATCAAAATAAAATTCTAATTAAAGCCTTTAGAACAGAAGTTGACAACTTTCTCTATTTGTTTTTATGAGCTATATATGTAAATCAAGTGTCACTGTAGTAATATATGATGACTAGTTATAACTCAAGCTCTGCTTACATAAGAATGATTAGCCATACACTGCAATAGTTAATCTAACTACAGAATTATGAAGTGATGTAGATTTTATAGAACCTCACATATCCTGGATTTTTGTTTGGTGAGTATTCTGAAATGAAGCTGTTCAAGAAGAGATTCTGGTGATGCCAGTTAATCTTCCCTACCACCTCCCATTACCTTTAATTATAATAAAAGATTAGAAAATGGGAAGGTTAACATGAAATATTTTGCATTTGAGGAACATCCTACTGAATAACAAAAAGGTAAACAGTTTTAAGATGACTTGAAATTAAGTAAAAATGCTGGTAAAAATAATGAGTGAATGAATGAATGAGTGACCAAGCTATAGGAATCAAGTGACAAACACTCATTCTCTAACTTTAACATATTTTCCATATTTACTATCTTTTAGAGACTGGAATCAAGTAACAAACACTCATTCTCTAGCATATTTACCATGTTTACTCACTTTTAGAGATTTAATCTTAAGTGTTTGTCAATTAAGTATAATATGTGACCTTTTAGTTTAGTATGTTATTCTACCTCAATTACAGAGAAGTAGATGGGGTTAACGCTATTGGATAATCATCCTGAAAATAATGTAAATGCTTTCACTTACATTTTATCTCCTACATTTGTCTTTTCCTAATAGAAGTCTAAAATTATATGTTTTCAGCAAGAAATTCTAATCATATTATTAAAAGCTTAATTGATTAATTCTGCTTTTTATTTATACATATGAATATATGTCATTCATGTTTTAGAAGCAAAATGTACATTAGACTTATTTTATATATATATATATATATATATATCATTTTTCTAAACATAGCATTATATATCCTTTCTATTCTGTCAAAACTACTCCACAAAATTTAAACCAAATTGTCCTATAGTAGTTACTTTTTATGAAAGAAGTATTAAAGCAAAATAAACAATGTCATTGGTGAAAGGAATGTCAAGCTGCTTTTGAACTGACTAAATAGCAACTGATGTCCACAAGGATTCTAGTGTATTATGACCCTGCCCTGCCAATCTGTTTAGCTACTGACGCTTCACCATATGGGGTCAGAGCGGTGATTTCTCACATAATGCCAAATGACCTAGAAAAGCCCATAGCATTTGCATTGTGAACACTTGCTAAAGAATTAGGCACAGATGGGGAGGTTTTACCTTATATGTTTGGATCTGTTGTCTTTAAATTACTGAATATCACTTCCATGTATATTCTGTCTATCATGGGAAAATCCTTGATGCTGAAACTCTAACTTTTGTTGGCGTCTTTCTCAATGTGAAATGCCCCACTTGGAATTGAAGTTGGTACTTTATAGTGGTACACATGATTCTATAAATCTTAAGGAAAAAAAAAAACAGTGAAATAATTTAGTAGCCAAAGGTGTCCTAAGAGACACCTTCTCCTAAAAGATAAAGAGACTTTGGATATAAATGTGATAGTGGGAAAAGAAGTTCAAATTTTGATACATCTTAGTAATCACTTTTCTACAAGCTTGCTCATATGGAATGGTTATTTCACAATGCCATATGAAAAAGCATCTTAAATGAAAGCAAATGGCACAGAGGATTTCAAGGGGCATGTGTAAGACATCAGGATAAAGCAATTTCAGAGTGTTTACAGGACTGTCAGTGAGAGCAAAGTCTATAGACACAGTGAATAATATTTGACTTTATAGACGATTAAGGGCAAATGTTGAGTGCAATGTACAGAAAACACAGATATCTAGTTTCATTGAAGGGGAACAGAAGTTGTTGCTCTACCTAATGCTATGTATCATGTTGAAAATGAGCATATTAGAGCCAGATAAAAAAGAAGATTGCTGGCAACATTAATGAGGTTTTTCTTAGGGTCAGAAAAGCCAAGAAAATGTGAATGGCAATTAACAGACATGAGTTTTACTTTAGTTTAATTAAAATAAATGGTGGGGGAGAAATGAGTGCCTCTGAATGGCATGGGTGTGGGGAACTAATTGAGAGAATCATGGGGCATATTATCTGGCTTTGACTGAGAGGCCATTTTTTCACCCATTGCTCCATGTTCTTCCCTGTTAACGTTCTTTCATTTTTATATTGGTTGGCTGATGAATGTATTTTACTTCTTCTTTCATCATCTGTGTTTTAATGATGCACAACCACCTGGTTTCTCTTCATAAACCGACCACCATTACAACAAATGTTCACAATGCAATTATTACCTTGAAATATACATCTTTCAGTGAAAAGTCACTGGTGTTCTCCATTTTCAATAATCCCCAAATCTGGTCCGAATATGAGAGTCCAAAAAAGAGGAATCATCCTGAGTTATTTCACCCAGTTCAGAAACACTTCTAAATCCCCAGTGATGAGTAAACTACCATTTCATTTTCAAATAGCTTGGTGATATCTTGTTCTACATGATTTTGCATCTAGTGAGCCTGCAAAATACATGCGTTCCAGTTAAATACACAGTAAATCTTCTCATTCTGATGTCTGACGGGTGATTGGGTAATTTGTTTTTGGCCTTGAGTTAAGGTCTTACTCTCTTTTGCTGATGAGAATATTATCTGTTGAATTCTGATTATGCATTAAATTCCCTTAAAGTTTCCCAACCAAGATTACAGTCAATTTTTAATTAAACTATTTTAGCATAAACACAATAATATTATCTTAAAAATATCTGTGGTAGTCATGAAAAATACAAACTCTGCAGAACCAAAAAACAGTGTTATCTTCATTTCTGAAATGAATTATATCATATGAGCACGTGCAACTTTCAATGTCAGCAAACCCCAGAAATGACTGTATGTTGCCTTCTCTAGAGCAAAATAAAGTAACAATTTCTCTAAGCTTGCCTGATAGTTGTGCTTCGCTTAGAATGCTGTCTTTCCTTTATGCTTTCTTAGGTGAAAGAAAATACTTTGTATGAGCACCTAAAACTTTCTTAAGCTTAAAGAATCTGCTATAAGGAGAAAACTACCAGCTAGAAAAACTGCCTGGAAAATGAAATGTAGATGGCATTATAAGGATGAGAAACCTGCCCAAGTGGAGATTGTTACTTGGGGAATGAATGGTTTGCAGAAGCATGGGACAGAAGAAAAAAACTGAAGGAACCAACTATGCATCCACTTTTAAATTGAATAGTATCCCTCATAAAAGAAGGTTGATGCAGGTAAGAAAAAAATCAGACACCAGACTATATTTGCATATATGTATGTAATCTTGCATATTTTTTGTAATAGCTCACCGAGGGTAAAAGTAATGTATTTCCAGGGTCTACTTTTGTGCAAATATTTCAGCATGTAGTATGTGCTTAAAATTACAAATTTATGTGCTGGGGGATAAATGTATGCCTGTTGGCATGCAAAAGTACAGTTTGGGTATAGAACATAACATCTGTGTGCAAACCCTTTAACTCTTGACTTTACAGTAAGAGATTTTAAGAAAATGCGTTTTTCTAACCTATCAGCCAAGGTTACATTCTCCAGTCCCCACTATTTATATCCACACAAAGTGTTTTAACTTTTAACTCTGTAAATAGAGTAGCCACATTGCATTTGGGTAAATGACATAGAGGCATCCTAGTTGCAGTGTTCTGGTTGATTTGGCATCCCAAGTAAAATTATAGTAAAATAATTCTTCTATGGTATACACATGAGGAAGGCAGATTGTGAAAAATGAGCTATAGCATACAACTTCTGGGTACATAAGGATCAATGGAGAAATCTTTGGCCAAGCAATTGGGTCAAAAACCTTGATATTCCTATGCATGTGCATTTGCAAATACATTCGTTTACATCACTGCAACTCATCAGACTTATTTGCAGAGCTTTTCTAGATCACTCCAGTTATGTGACTGACTCAAGAAAGCCCTTTTTGAATTGCCAAGTACCTGATTTGGGTTTTATAAACTGACTCATGTCTAGACAGTTTCGGGCATGGCTGTCGATTATACAGTTTGTCAATCACCTACAGAAATGCATTTTGAGGAACATATACTTCTAAAATGATGACTATATATGCATGTTTAGAATAAATCATTCAACAAAAGAAAACGGCTTCCATACATGACTTTTCTACATTTTGTTATCTAAAGTAGACCATTTAATCATTTGGAGCATATTTAAGCCATATATACACATATACATCTTCCTGGTTGCTGCACTAAGAGAATGTTTATAAAGCACATTGGAATTCTAAGGTTAAAAGTTCTAAGGAAACACAAATTATTGAACATCCCAATAAACATGCTAATCATGAAAGGTTTAAGACTAATGAGCAGCAAGCATTTTATTTCTTGAGGTCTTTCTGAGCTTTACTGTTATTAAAGGAATAAACAAATATTATTGACAGAGACAGGTACTTCAGAAGGCCAACTCACCCAGGTGAAATTGTAATTACACACACACACACATACACACACACACACACACATATATTAAGGCAAATAATTCACTTATTTTCATGAAGAAATAACCGTACGCGTCCAAGTCAGGTCCCTCATTCTGTCTAATACTATCTCTAAGTCATGACATGTTACATGTGCTGTTTTGAATTAATATGACTTAGCAAGATTTAATTTTAAAGTTCATGAGTTACAAAAACATCACACGGTAAATGGTATTTTGGCGAATAGGTATCTGCCAAAATTTCCCTTGTATCTTCTGTGACTACCTAGGAATACAAACAAAATGGCTAAAATGGAATTTCTACTCATTTTCATATCCATAGCTTTTAAATTCTGAATTCACGGGGACAAATCCCAGGCCTGCTGCTTTGTAGCTGTGTTACCACAGACAAGTTTTTTCTTTTCTTTTTAAACTCATTTTCTCAACTGTAAAAGGGGATTAAAAATGACTATCTCTTAGAGTTATTGTGATGATGAAAAGAGACAACTTATTTTAAAAACCTACCATAGTGCTTGGCACACAGTAAGTAGCAAATGTTAGGTGTTTCTGTGTTTGCTATTAGCAGTATCACTCCTGCTTCTTTTTTTTTTTTGAGACAGAGTTTCGCTGTTGTTACCCAGGCTGGAGTGCAATGGCACGATCTCGGCTCACCGCAACCTCCGTCTCCTGGGTTCAGGCAATTCTCCTGCCTCAGCCTCCTGGGTAGCTGGGATTACAGGCACGTGCCACCATGCCCAGCTAATTTTTTGTATTTTCAGTAGAGACGGGGTTTCACCATGTTGACCAGGATGGTCTCGATCTCTTGACCTCGTGATCCACCCGCCTCGGCCTCCCAAAGTGCTGGGATTACAGGCGTAAGCCACCGCGCCCGGCTCACTCCTACTTCTATTGCTGCTATTACTACTACTACTGCTGCAGCTACTACTATTGCTACTACACTACTGTTACTGCTGCTGCTGCTGCTTCTACTATTCCTCTACTATTACTACTACTACAAGATAATATCTCAATAAAAGATCATTTACAAATATTATAATTTGTCTTGATAGAAGCAATTCATAGGTTTCAGGAACAGTTGCTTTCAAATTGTAATATCTCTGTAGTAGATGCCAATCTGACTTTTCTTTTCTTTTCAGGGGTACAACTGTGCTCTTTCTTCCCATGGAACAACTTGAGCTTTCTGCCTCTGTGATACTGTCAGCACAGACTGTACAATGATATCATAGACAGGTAGCAAACAGGAATACGAAAGGGCACAAAAGTTAACTACAACAACAGACATTGAAAAATGTCTGCCTTCTTTCTATGATATCAAAGCCACAATGAACATTGCGTTCAGCTTTGTGAGAAAGCCACATATGTAACCATAAAATTCAAGCTGTTATCAGTCAAATAAACCTCTTTCATCAGATTTCTGAGGAACACGTGCAAACCTGAGGACACAATTTACTTCTATTAAGTGAGTGAATATTTTTTTCTCACATTTTGACAATGACATAGGAATTTTCCAGGTGAACAAGCCCTCCTATTAAAACTTGCTGTCTTACCAGATGTATGCTTGAAGAAGGGAACAGTGCAAGCTTTTTATCAGGAAAGAAATGTGAATAAACTTTGGCTTGGTTAGACTAGAAGGAAAGAAACATTGTGTTTATGCACAATTCCTTTGCCATTTGCATTAATCGTTCCTTTAGATTTGCATATGAGCAGGCAGATGGAGAGCGGATTCTAGGGAACCATTTATAAGGAAGCCTAAATGGATAGTAGTTAATATTTAGAGAAGTCCAACTTCTGTGTCTCAATTTCTTAATTTCTAAAATGAAATTCTCATAACATTTAGTATTCATGGATAATAAGGCTGTTGTGATGATTAGGTTAATGACTTAATGGGCTTTGAGATCCTTGATTAAAAGTTGTGGAAAAGTAATGATTGCAATTACATTATCACACAGGAAGAATCCGAGTTTTCTTCCATGCAATAAACCTAAAATGTGGACCAGATTTTCAGAGGAAGGTGTAATGGGTATGCTTACCAAATTTCATGTACATGTGTAATACTCTCAAAAGCATATAATTGTGTATGCAAAATGGATAATTGCAACAAAATTGCCCATTTGTGTGTGCAATTACCCATTTTATGCACACAAATGCTTGTTTGAAAATCTTGCCCTAAAACTCTAGCTATAGAGAAAAAATCAGCTTGCACACATGGTTTCTGAAACAGAAATTATGGCCTGCCTTTAATGTATAACTGCTGTCAAGTATTTAAGCTGTCTTCTTTTCAGAGTTGATTCAAAATGTATTTCCAGACTGTATTAGAAGGAAGGAGAATGAAAGATTTTTTAAAAAATAAACATAGAAACTTTTCATCCAGCTGCCTCAGAAGATGCTGATATAGCTTCTAACAGTAGCAGCCAGTGATGAGGGCTGTGTAATCACTGCTGGGTATAAGAGGCTATTGTATGTAGAGGAAAAGGGAATCATATTTGATCAAAACTGTGAAGAATTACATTTTAAAGCTCCCCACTTTTCCATAGTATAGGATGACTGAAAAGAGCAATTAAGTATTGGCTTATTTAAAGGTAGACTGCCTGTTCTTTAATTATTACTAAGACCTGGCCTTCAGATAACTTGAGATTTCTTCTTTAGCAAAGACCCATCTATGATCTCAGTAGCTATTGGAATATATAAGGGCCTATGAGAAGCAAATCAGAATGGTAAGGTGGGAGTGCCTTACAAAATTAGCTTGGCAGCATCGAACGTGGATTTAATTCATTATATTGTCTAGCTTTTTCTTTCAACAGAATAATCCATTGTTACAGAAGTGAACATCCAAAATTGCCATCCCAGGCTTGGTTATTTCTTGTGCAGAGCCTCTGATATAGTGCTGTCTTCCTAACGGTTAATTTACCCTCTCCTCCACTCTACAGTGGCTTCTTGTTTTCTCTACTGAGACAACACTTACCCTCTTCTAAAAAGTCTTTCATTAGGATATGCCAAGCTTCCCAAAGTATTTCCCTTCATAGCTTCCTTTGCCTGCTATCTGAGCTTAGTCCGTGTCAACCTTGCTGTGGCTTTCATCTAGTTTTCTCACTTCTTCCTTGACCTGTTTAACAAGAAAATCTCTGTCATCCCAAGCCTAGCAAATAGTCTTCTTCCTTAAAAAAAAAAAAATTACTACCATGTGACTAAAATTCTCCAGATTGAAAAGAAGTGAAGTCACAATTACCCCACCCAAACTGTCTGTTTAATACTGTGGGAACAAACGTCATCTTACAAAAATCACAAACATCAAAAGTAGTGTAGTCTATATCATTGCAGATTCTTGGCACTAAAGTATTTATCCCATTGTAAGTTGCATGTATAAATGGGTTCAGTTTGTATTGTATTGATGCAAACTCATGCGGAGGAAATTAGGTGAGAAGATAAGTTGACTTAGCATCATATATTGTAGAGAGCATATTACCCGTCTCAGGAAAACACTAGATTTTACTTCAAAATCGCTTTACCATTTACAATGAGCTTCAAAACATATTATTCCATTCAATCCCCTTAACAATTCCAGCAGAAGGTAGAGGAGGTCATAATAGCATCAGTTTTAGAGTTTGTAAATGGAGCCTCAGCAAAATTGTTACTTGGCTAAGAAGTTATGGCTATTTAGTGGTGCGGTTATGATTTTGTCAGATTTTATAACTGCAGAATCAGATTATTTCTCCTCCACAATGATGCCAACATTTAGGCAATTGAATGTATGCAGAATGAATACTGAATACTGGCATATCCTTACCCCTATCAGAATCACCACAAATCCCTAAAAATACAATTATTAAATCTGTATTACTAGCTTGAAATAAATTCAGTTCAGGCACAGTGGCTCTTGCTTGTAATCCCAGCACTTTGGTAGGCCAAGATGGGAAAACTGCTTGAAACCAGGAGCTCAAAATCAGCCTCATTGACATAGCAAGACTCCAAAAGAAAAGTTAAAAAAAATTAAAAAGAAAAGAAACTTTTTAAAATTACAAATACTTATAAAAGAGAAAAATTAAAAGAAAAATATAAAAAATTAGCTGGGCATGGTGGCACACTCTTTTAGTCCCAGCTACTAGGGAAGTGGAGGCAGGAGGATCTCTTGAGCCCATAAGTTTGAGGCTGCAGTGAGCCATGATTGTGCCATTTCACTCCAGTCTGGGTAACAAAGTGAGTCCCCATAGAAAGAAAGAAAAAGAAAGAAAGAAAAGAAAAGAAAGAAAGAGAAAGGAAGGAAGGAAGGAAGGAAGGAAAGAAGGAAGGAAAGAAGGAAGGAAGGGGAAGGAAAGAAGGAAGGAAGGAAGGAAGGAAGGAGAAAGAAAGAAAAAGAAAGAAAGGAAAGAAAGAGAAAGGGAAAGAAAGGAAAAGAGGAAGAGAGAAGGAAGGAAGGAAGAGAGAGAGAGAGAGAGAGAGAAGATTCAGCCTTTTAAAAAAAAACTTATTTAAAAAATACAATTTGTTTTTATTTGCTAAAGACATTCTTATAAGAATAGATCTGGACCTAATTTTTATAGGTTTTCTTAGTGTCAGGTATGTATTTTTTCCATAGTCAGAGAGCATATCTCCAACTACTTTATAAGCAAAATTGTATGAAGCAAGACAACACATGCTAAGCAAAGGCTTTAGTATTTGTGGAGAGGGAGAAAGCGTGCTTCTCTCCTGGTAATTACAACTGTAGTTGAAATGGTTTCTAAATATAGCTAAAAAAATTGTTCCTGAGGAAATAGATAATCTAATACACCACTCTTATAGTAGAAATTATCATTAGATATATGCACCATAATTTAGGAACTATTTTCAAGTCCAAGACACAACTTGGAGCACAGACAAATGTGTTTGCAAAATATAGCACTTAAAAGTTTCAGAATATCTTCCAGTTGTGTTTAAGCCAAAAAGTTTTAACAATCATAGCATATAGATAAGAGTTTCCTGATTAAAAAAATGTAATGTTTATTATAGAGCTGAATCATTTATATCTGGCAAATGAATACATTTATAGGAAATAAATATTAAGAGAGAAAACTAACAAGTTTTAGCATACCAATTACAATTTGAATTATCTACTTCAACTCTGTTTTTGGAATGAGGTACAAAAAATTAAATACATTTAAACAGAAAGTAAAAAATATGTATGAAAAGTGTTGTGTTAATCTGTGATTTGGTGAAAAATTATCTAAGATCAATGTTAAAGGCCAATTTTTAAATATAAGGAAGATTAATTACATATAGCGTAATTAATTGTACCAATTTGTAAAATATTATGTTTGAAATAATTACAGGTTAAGTTTATCTCTTTTATACAATATGTGCATTAACCAAGAGAAAAGTAATTGAAAATAACACCAAAAATGGCTGAATAAAGTAATCTATGTGAGCTTGCTGAAACATTTTTTTCAGTAATTTTAATTGAGGAGAAGATAAATAAAAAGCCCAGTATATCAATAATAAGTCAAAATATAATAACAGTTGAATAAAAGTTTAAAGTCATATCCAATGGTTCTATTACAATTAAAACTATAACCTGCTTAATTAATTGCTGAGGACGAGGAAGCAATACTTATATGGCCAGGAGTCACTTCTGTTTCATTTGCATGACATTGGGATGCAGTACTCACACCAGCAAACAGGAATGCTGAGTGAAAGGAGGGGAGTACAAATCCATTCCTCCACCTGAAAAGCTCAGCTGATAGCCAGCGTCTTACCAATGCTTCACAAACATTTCTTTACACATAAAGCATCATTCTGTTGGTTGAATAAACAGAAAGAGAGGAAGTCCTATAGAAAAACACACTAAAAACTGAAAAACAGAAAGATTTTGTGAACTTAAAAAATTGTTAGTGTTTTTATAAAATGCAATTGGAATTGTTTTGTAAAAGTGAGATTACAAAAGGCAGAGAGAAGGCTGATGGGGTGAAAGTAAAGGCTGTAATTTAGCTCTTGTCATGTTTCATATGTGTTTTGCATAGTGAGTGTGAGAGATTTGGTTTCTAGCAATGTTGTTTACAATGACAACATTTGGGGTTTTATCTAGATTGGGTGGGGACAGGGACACTATTATTAACAATGGTGCAGCCTAAACAAAAGAACACAGGAGAGCCTCTGAGGACACTGTTGTCACATTCCACCAACTCATGGTTATGAAATTATATGTGGGTTTCACCACATCATCATATGTTCATATACAATGAAAATAAGTCTTTCAATTTTGCATATGTGGTAAACAGTAAACTTGCTCTGACCCTCCCTCTCAGCATTTATTCCCTTTTCACTCTCCCTTTCTGACCTGTCAGCCCATCATCCCATGATGCCTACACTTTGAACACACACACACACACATCAAAATGGGGGATAGTATTCCAGGCTGAGTTGTAAATATACATTTCAAATTTGATCAATCATGATCCCTGAACTTCTGAGAGCGATTACTAATTAGTTGTTTCTCAAAAACAGCATCAGCTCTCTGCTACCATAATAATGCTACATAACAAACCATTACGAAACTCAATATCCTAAATTAATAGCCATGGACTATTGCTCAGAAGTCAATTGTGTTGGCTGGGAAGTTCTCATATTAGTTGAGCTTGACAGGGCTCGCTCACAGATCTGCAGATCTGTGGATAATATGCCTGACACTGGCTTTCTCACATAACTGAGATTTCACTTGGGGCCACTGGACTGAAGGCTCTGTTCCACATGGTCCCATGACCTCCAGCAGGACAGCCTACTTCTGCTCTTACGAGAGAGATAGGGGTCCCCCCAAAAAAGTACAGGCGTGTTGTGTCCCTTGAAGCCTAGACTCAGAACAGGACCATCATCTGCTATAATCCTTTAGCCAAATGAAGTCACACAGCTAGCACAGATTTAAGAAGTGGGAAATCAGCTGTTAGCTATTGATGGGAGGAGCTGTAAAGTCACATTGCTAAGGGCATAGATCCTAAGAGTAGTAGAGATTTATGCCATTTTTGCAATCAATCCACCACAAAAATATTCTAATAAAAGAGGAGTCCAAAGATTCAAGTGTCACCCAAAATTAGAATCTCATGATTTGCATAATATGTGAACACTTATGAAACAGGCTTTCAAAGGGAAGACCAGGACATATCTCCTCCCAGATACCTGTATGATTTTCTCTCTCAAATTATTTTCTTTCTGCTTAAACTTCACCTCTTTAGAGAGACCTTTCCTAATTAAAATCATAGACCAACTTCACTCTATATCCCTCTACTCTGTCTAATTTTCCTTTCTAGCACTTATCACCACATGATATATATTTATCACTTATCCTGTCTGCCCCCCACTAGAATGTGAGTTCCTTGAGCTCAGGAATTTTGTCCATCTTGTTCATTGCTGTATCCATAGCACCTACAAAAATGACAGAATAGATGCTCAATAAGTGTTTGTTGAATGAGTGCCTTAACAGACCAAGGCTATTGAGAATCCCTAGGCACTGCTTCAAGAGCTGGGCATAAAAAGGTACCGATTCTAAAGACTATTGAGAGTTATATGTAGGTCTGACTTATGCACGGGAATAGATCAAGCCACATCTCTGTTTCTGACTTCCTTTCATGTGTTTAAGAATCAACAAGTCCCCATCCTGTTGGGAACTGCTTTGAGGCAGAAGCCTCATATGTCATGTTCATAAGTTCTACTTAGAACCCCATCCACAGTGAAAACACTGCCTTAAGTCACTACAAATCTATGCGATTCTCAATCTGTGTAACAACGATTCCTGCTTTAGGAAGAAGTCATAAAATGATGAAAAGTCTGATTACGTTGTGAGCACAAAGCCTAGGTTCAAAGCTAATTTCTGCTTTGGTTGTGACTTTGGAGAAGCTAATTCTCCTATTGAGACTCATTTTTCTCATACTTGTAAGATAAATGATAATACCTATTGTACCTAAGCTCATAGCGGTCAGTCTTCCTAACAGAAAACTGGGTCCACAGAAGCAGAACACCAATCGCCAAGCTTGTACTAGATGACCCATTCCCAGTCATATTTGACTGGCCTGAATCTAACCCAGGTAGACTCCATCTCCCCATTTCACTTACCCTTGAAATTGGAAATGAACTTGGGGATTATGGACTTCCATCTTCTGCCATAAAGAATGAGCAACAAATAATTATTCTGAAGAATGACAGAGATAAAAAAGACCCTCAGAAAAAAAAAATCAGAGTCAAGAAATGAGGGGAAAGTGCTTCCTCACTTCCTGACAAATTTTAATTTTCTCAATTCAACTCTTTTCTGAGGATTTTTCAATCACAACTTTGGATGTCATAAAGCACTTTTGTGTCCTAACAAGGAATGTCCTTTTACTTTGTTGATCTATTTCACGTTTCTTTCAGTTATTTGCAATCAAAATATCTAAATAAATCTATTTACCCTTGCTATTGTTGCAAGGATTAAATGATAAGGCCTCAAAAATGCCCAGCAAGCTGTACATTAATTATTATTTAACTCTATTGGAACTATACCTGACCCTAACCCTAATCTGTGTATTATTTCTGTCTGGGTTCTCAATAACCCTGCTCCCTTCTGGCTTGGTGCAATCTGAGAAGGTTCTTGTACTAAACTCTCTCCAAATCTGTTTAATACAACTTGTTTCTTTTCTACTAACCCATGCACTTTTAAAGACGTGCTTACTTTTTTATCACACAGAGGAAGCTCAGAGATAGAGCATATCTGCTCTCACCTCACTGGAGACTTTGTTCCTGCATTCATAGTAGCCAAAGTGGCTGGAATGCTAGGTCTGATGTTTGCTAGCAGTGTAGACATGGGTAAGACACTTAACCCATCTTGTTTCTGTTTCTTCTGAAAAATGGTTTTCACTATAGTACCCACTAAATAAATTGTTGTGAAGCTTCAACAACTTACTGTGAAAAAAGCATTTTACTGCAGCTCTTTGACATTGAGCTACTTTACTCCTAGAATACCTCGAGCCCATCTCAGTCAATACATACCTATTAATAGTCTTAACACACCCCCTTTCAAATGTATATCATTTGTTGATAGTATTAACTGAAATTAACAGATACTAACACACTCATTCTGATTATTCCTATTATTTATATTTTGTTAATACAGAGGTATTTGATAATTTTGTACTTCCTAGTAAATTCAATTTATATTTAGAATGTTTTTATTTTTTTAATTTTTAATTATTATAGATACATAAAAGTTGTACGTATTTATGGAGTACATGCAATATTTGGATACAAGCATACAGTGTGTAATGATCAAATCAGTGTAATTGGGGTATCTATCACCTCAAGGATTTATCATTTATTTGTGTTGGGAACATTCCAATTCCATTCTTTTAGTTATTTTGAAATATACAAAAATTATTTTTAAGTATAGTTACCCTATTGTACTGCCTAACACTAGATCTCATTCCTTCTACTTAACTGTATTTTTCTACCGATTAACCATTCCCTCTGTATCCCTTGCTGCTCATTACCCCTGTTAGCCCCTGATAATCATCATTCTACTCCACATCTCTTTGAGTTCAATTATTTTATATTCCACATATGAATGAGAATGTGCAATATTTGTCTTTGTGCACGTGGCTTATTTCACTTAACATAATGTCTTCCAGTTCCATACATGTTATTGCAAATGATAGAATTTCATTCTTTTTTTTCCTTTAAATTATAGTGTAAATTCCTTAAGGATAAGAGCTATATCAAAGTTATTTGCTTCCTCTCACAGCAGTTGTTAGCTATGTTCTATACTTGATTCACAAATTTTTTCCAGTTTTTCACTTATCTTAATTTAAAAGAATTACTATTTTAGAATATGATATAATTCAGATTTATGTCACTGTGATGTCTTGAATCTGTCTTAGAAATGGAAGAATCAAGCTTGTAATATATTTATTTGTTTAGTTTATTTAGGGTGTGCTTATATTTTGCAAATACTACCTCAGAGATTTGTTTCCAGCTTTTTATCTTCATTGTGATATTCTTTTAACTGGGCATGATTTTATTGTATGTAGCAAAAAATGTAGCACTAGAAATAAAATTCCCTAGAGATAAGATCAGAGTGACAAAGAAATGTACCCTGTAGAGTTCCCATTTGTTTAAACACAGATTTTTCTATAAAATATAATAAAACTATTCCAACTAAATATTTTCTTTGAGAAACACATTGTTTAAGCTAAAATGTGTTTGCAACTGTCAGGCCTCACAATAGTTTATAGCTTTTTTTCTAAAGGGATTTACAGTGAATTTAGTTATCAGATTCCTACAGATGGGGCCTTATAACATGTTGATTAAGTGTTTCTACTTACATACAAGTGGTTAGTACCTTAAAGACGATTTCCTCTGTTGAGCTGTTTGGTAAAATCTTTAAGCAACAGAAAGGGCCTTCTCTTTCTATGTCTGCTCTTCTGTTAAAATTATAATATTGTTTCAAGGGATTTATCCATATGCTAACTAATGTAAACAAAATTATCCTTCTCCTGTATTAGTTCCAAAATTATGGATTTACATATAAATTCATTCGATTTGAAGTTTGTTTTTGTATTATCTTAGGAGTAATAATTTATATTACTGCACGCTATTCTTTGTCTCTTAATCAGTATACACCTCAGCAGAATTTTGATAATTTAAAAGTAATTATTTTTACATGACATGCACAGGCAATGTCTTTTATATTCAAGCAACAACCTTAATTAGTGTTTAGTTGGATTCCAAGCTATTCACACAGAATTGTACTTACCTATTCTTTCCAGATGTTCAGGGTTATAGTTTTTGCAACCATCTGTCATTTAAACACTATAACTATACAATAATATTACCTGATATGTTATCTTAAACAATTATCTCTGCATCAGTTTTCTAATACCTTCTAGATCTCTGCTATCATTTATGTGTGCTTTTTCCACGGATTTCAATTTAATAATTTGATATATAAGCTTTAGGCACAACAAGAAAGTGATTCAAAAGAGCTTCTTGCTATACAGAGTATTTGAATAATATGTACTATGCGGTTTTCTAGAATGTTTATTTCCACCTTTTATGGCCATATTTCTAAAGGATCAGACATATCTTCTGCTGTAAAATGTTCCATATAAATATCATGGAGAAGTAGAAACATTTAACAGTTGGGGGAAGTATGTAAATTGTGGCTCTTGTAAGGACAATTTAGTTACATGTATCAGGACCCCTCACAAATCATGGATGTGTTTGTTTCTATGAGCAACTACACAATTCATCTAAGAATTTATAATTAGGAAATAATCGTGGATGTGTGGCAAACTTTATAGAAGGGTGCCCACTGCAAAATGGCTTACAGAAATAAAAATTTGGGGGAGAAGGTTAAGAAAGACAGCAGAGTAGAAAGCTCTACTGATTGTCTTTCCTCCAGCAAGGACACCAAGTTAACAACTATCTACAGAGAAGAAAACATGTTCATAAGCAACAAAAATCAGGCGTGCATTCATAGTAGCTGATTTTAACTTTATATCACTGAAAGAGGCACTAAAGAAATAAAAAACCATCTACTTGCCAATGCCATCACTGGCAGCAGCAGTGGCACGGTGTAGAGAGTTTTCTGGGCACTGGGGAGAGGGAGAACACAGCAATTATGAGGCAGTGAACTCAGTGATGTCCTGTTAGAGCAAAAAGGAAAATGAGACCAAACTCAGCAGACACCTGCCCGTGTAGGGAGCATTTAGACCAGCACTAGACAGGAGAGAATTGCTGATCCCGGTGGTCCAACTTATTTCTTACAAACCTCGCCATTAAGGGCTATAGTGCTCTGTGTCTCCAAGTCTACTTGAAAGGCAATCTAGGCCATAAGGACTACAACTCTTAGGCGAGTCCTAGCACTGAATTTGGCCCAGACACAGTGGACTGTGGGGGCATGAGACATACTGAGATACCAGTTGGGGCAAGGGAATTCTGGCATCACTCTTCCTCTAATGCCAGGCTACACAGCTCACAGCTCCAAAACAGACCTTTTTCTTCTGCTTGAGGAGAGAAAAGGGAAGAGTGGTGAGGACTGTGTCTTACATCCAGGGTACCAGCTCACCGACAGCCTGATAGGGCACCACTTGCAGTCCTCGGGCCCCTGCTCTAGTCCCTATGTCCCAGACAGCATTTCTAGATGCACCCTAGGCCAGAAGGGAACCCTCTGGCTTGAAATAAAGGACCCAGTACTAGCAGTATTCATCACCTGCTAACTGAAGGGTCCTTGGGCTCAGAACCAGCAGCGATACCCAGATACTATATCGTGGGCATTGGGTAAACCTCTGAGACTTGCTAGCTCCAGATGAGACTCAGCGTGTACCTAGCTGTGGTGGCTATGGGACAAAACTCCTGCTTGAGAAAAGCAGAGAGAAAAGTAAAGGAGACTTTGTCTTGCACCTTAGTTACCAGCATGACCACAAGGGGGTAGAGCACCAAGTGGGCTCTTGGGGTCCCTCATTCCAGGACTTGACTCTTGGAAGGCATATCTGGACCTGCCCTGGGCCAAAGGGGAGCCCATTTCCTGAAGGGTGAGTAATGGGCCAGTCAGCATACTACCCAACAAGCTGACGTAAGAGGTCTTGGACCTTAAGGGAACAATGCTGGTAGTCTGACAGTACTCTTATGGTCTGTGGTGGCAGTGGCTACAGAGTGAGACTTCTTTGCCTTTGGAAAGGGGAGGTAAGAGTGAAAAGCTCAGCCACAATGCAACAGAAACCCAGGTAGATTTCTAAGGATTTTGACTCTAGTCCTTGACTCCTGGATGGCACTTCTGGACCCATCCAAGGCTTGAACGAACTTGCCTCCTTGAAGGGAAGGACACAGGCCCAGCTGGCATTGCCACATGCTGATGGTAGAACCCCAAGGCCTTGAGTGAATATAGGCCAAAGCCAGGGAGCGGTTATAGCAGGCCTTGGGTAAGAAAGACCCGGTGCTGTGCCAGCTTTATGTCTAACCCAGTGCAGTCATAGTGTTGGTGTCCAGGTGTGCTTGTGTCACTGCACCCCCACTTTTAGGTGGCTCAGAACAGAGAGATTCTGTACATTTGAGAGAAAGTAAGGGAAAGGAACAAGAGTCTCTGCCTGAAAATCTAGAGAAGAAGAACAGAAATCACTATGCTTCTAACAGACAAAATAGATTTCAAGACAAAAACTATAAGAGACCAAGAAGGTCACTATATAATGATAAAGAGGTCAATTCAGACAGAAGATGTCACGATTTTAAATATATATGTATCTAACCATGAAGCACCCAGTTATATAAAGAAAATATTATTGCAGTTAAAGAGAGAGATAGGCCACAAAACAATAATAGTTGGAGACTTCAACAGCCCTCTTTCCACATGGGACATACCTTCTGGACAGAAACTCAACAAAGAAACATCAGACCCAAGGGGGAAAAAAAAAGAAACATTGGACTTAATGTGCACTATAGACCAAATTAATCTAATAGATATTTACAGAAAATTTTATCCAAGAGCTGCAGAATACACATTCTTTTCCTCAGTACATGAATCCTTCTCAACAAGAGACCATGTGTTACATCAAAAACTAGTATGAAATCATTCAAACCAATTAAAATATCAAGCATATTCTCTGATAACAATGGAATAAAACAAGAAAATAACAAAAGGAATTTTAGAAACTATACAAATATAGATTAATTAAACAGTATGCTCCTGAATGACCAGAGGGTCAATGAAGAAATTAAGAAGGAAATCAAAAATTTTCTTGAAACAAATTATAATGAAAACATAACATACAAAACATGAGACACAGCAAAAGCAGAGAGAAGTTTGTAGTTTAAGTGCCTAGATCAAAAAAGAGGAAAAACTTCAAGTAAGCAATCTAACTATGCATTTTATGTAACTACAAAAGCAAGAAAAAAATCAAAACTAAAGTTAGTTGAAGAAAAGAAATAATATACATCAGAGGGGAAATAAATGAAATGGAAATGGGAAAAAATAAAGAAAATGAATGAACCACAAAGTTAGTGTTTTGAAAAGTTAAACAAAGTTGAAAAACCATCCGCCAAACTAACTCTGAAAAACGGAGAAACAATGCAAATAAATAAAATTAGAAATGAAAAAGGAGATTTTACAACTGATACTGCAGAAGTTCAAAGGACCACTAGTGGCTACTATGAGCAATGGTATGCCAATAAATTAGGAAATCTAAAAGAAATGGACAAATTTCTAGCTAAATTCAACCTAGCAAAATTGAATCAAGAAGAAATCCAAAACCTGAAAAAACCAATAACAAGTAATGAGATCAAAGCCATATAAAAAGTCTCCCAGTGAAGAAAAACCTGGGACCCAATGGCTTCACTGCTGAATTCTACCAAACATTAAAGAAGTACTAATATCAATCCTACTCAATCTATTTCAAAAACTAAAGGAGGAGGGAGTATTTCCAAACTCATTCTTTGAGGCCATTATTACCCTGATACCAAAACCAGACAAAGACACATTATAAAAAGAAAACTACAGGCCAATATTTCTGATGAGTATTGATGCAAAATACTTAACAAAATACTATCAAACAGAATTCAACAATACATTGGAAACATCAGTAATCATGACCAAATGGGATTTATCCCTGAAATGCAAGAATGGTACAACATACACAAATCAATCAACATGATACATCATACCAACAGAATGAAAGATTAAAACCAAATTATCACTTCAATTGATGCTGAAAAAATATTTGATAAAATTCAATGCCCATTAATGATGAAACCCCTCAAAACTTGGGGGTGGAAGGGAAATATCTCAGCATAATAAAAGCTATTACATGAGATACCCACAGCTGGTTTTATAATGAATAAGGAAAAGCTGAAAGCCTTTCCTTTAAGGTCCAGAACACTACAAGGATGCCCACTGCCACTACTGTAATTCACCATAGTACTGGAAGTCCTTGCTAGAGCAATCAGACAAGAGGTCAAACAAATTTATATAAAAAAATCTATTAATCCAATAAAAAATGGACAAAATATTTGAATAGAGAAAGATATAAAGGGCATCCAAGTTGGAAAGGAAGAAGTCAAATTATCCTTGTTTGCTAACAATATGATCTTATCTTTGGAAAAACCTAAAGACTCCACAGGAAAACTATTAGAACTGATAGACAAATTCAGTAACGTTTCAGGATACAAAATCAACAAACAAAAATCAATAGCATTTCTATATGTCAACAGTGAACAATCTGAAAAAAAAAAGGCAATCTCACAGCCACAAATAAAATTAAATACCTAGGAATTAGCATAACCAAGAAAGAATGAAAACTATAAAACATTGATGAAAGAAATTGAAGAGAACCCTCAAAATGGAATGATATTCCATGTTTATAGATTGGAAGAATGAATATTGTTAAAATGTCCATATCATTCCTGATTTCAAATTATACTACAGAGCTATGGTAAGAAAAACAGCATAATATTGGCATAAAAACAGACACATAGACCAATGGGACAGAATAGAGAATCTAGTAGCAAATCCACACAACTATAGTGACCTCACTTTGACAAAGCTGCCAAGAAAATACAATGGAAAAAAGCCTCTTCAATAGACTGGACATCCATATGCAAAAGAACATTGACCCCTATCTCTCACCCTATACAAAAATAAAATCAAAATGGATTAAAAGACTTAACTCTAAGACTTCAAATTATGAAACTAATATGTGAAAATATTGTGGAAATTCTCCAGGATATTGGTCTGGACAAAGACTTTTTGTACAATACCCCGCAAGCACAGGCAACCAAACCAAACATGGACAAATGGGATCACATCAAGTTAAAAAGCTTCTGCACAGCAAATGAAACAAAAAAGTGAAGAGAAAACCCAGAGAATGCCAGAAAAGATTTGCAAACTATCCTTCTGACAAGGGATTAATAAGCAGTATATACAGGGAAGTCAAACAATTCCATAGGAAAAAATCTAATGATCCTGATGAAAAAAATAGCAAAAGGTATGAAGAGACATTTCTACAAAGAAGACATACAAATGGCAAACAGATATATGAAAATGTGCTCAACATCATTGAGCATCTGAGAAATGCAATTAAAATGGCTCATATACAAAAGACTGGCAATAGCAAATGCTGGTGTGGATGTGGAGAAAAGGGAACTCTAGTACGCTGTTGGTGGGGATGTAAATTAGTACAACCACTTTGGAGGACAGTTTGGAGGTTCCTCAAGAAACTTAAAATAGAGCTACCATATGATCCAGCAATCCTACTACTGAATATTTACCCTAAAGAAAGGAAATCAGTATATAAAAAAGATACCTGCACTGCTATGTTTGTTGTAGCACTGTTTACAATCACTAAGATTTGGAAGTGAACTAAGTGTTCATCAACAGGTGAATAGATAAAATATATATATATATATAGTGCATATACACAATGAAGTACTATTCAGTCATAATAAATAATGAGATTCAGTTATCTGTGGCAACATGGATGGAAATGGAAATCATAATGTTGAATGAAATAAGCCAGACACAGAACAACATCACACGTTCTCACTTACGCATGGGATGTAAATATAACATCAATTGAACTCATGGACATAGAGAATAGAAGGATGGTTACCAGAGGCTGGGAAGAGTAGTGGCAGTTGGGGGAGAAGTAGTGGTGGTTAATGGGTACAAAAAATAGAATGAATAAGACCTATTATTTGATAGCACAATAGGGCAACAATATTAAATAATAATTGTATATCTTAAAATAACTTAAAGAATGTGACTGCATTGTTTGTAACTCAAAAGATAAATCCTTGAGGGAATGGATACCCTGTTCTCTATGATGTGGTTATTTCACATTTCATGTCTGTATTTAAACATGTCATGTACCCCATAAATATACACATCTCATATGTACTCACTAGAGTTAAACATTTTTTTAATTTTAAAAAAAGAAATTAAAACTTGAAAATAGCTCAAATATTTGTCATATAATAACATGACAATAATGATTACCTCTGACAGCTGGGATATAGGGTCAATTTATTTTCTTCTTTTTGTTTACTGTATTAATCACTATTCTACAGGGAATATTTATTATCATTTTTATAAACAGAAATAGAACTACTTATTCAGTTTTTTACTGTTATAGCTCTTCTCCTCTTGATTCCTGATTGAAATGATCTTGACACTTTGGCCTTCCCCAGATAAGACTATTTAAGTGGTCTAAGTAATGATTTCTAAATCATAATCACATTGAAGTGTGGCTGTGGCTGTGGCTGTGCTGTGGCTGTGGCTGTGGATGTGGATGTGTGTGTAACCTTGACTAAGTCCTAGAAAATCCCTGATCTCATTGCCTCATCAATTAAATTGGCTTAATAATAACTTAAATGACTATGTGTAAGTGCCTAAACAAGCTGATACCTTGAGGTCCCTTCTACAAAGATCTTAGATTATCAAAATCATGAAGAAAAATCACCATTCAAGGACTGTAAGGAAAACTTTATTAGCATTAATATAAGACAACTGACAGCATGACAATAAGCCCCTAACAGCATTTAAAGAAAAATATTTTTTTTTGTCAGATCAGGGCGATTTACCTTGAATCTAATCTAAATTGTGATGGGCCCTAGTAATGTGTTCACATGATCATATGTATTTGCAAAATTTTAACATACAAGATGTTTTAGCCACAATCTATTATGATCATTATCTTTTCAACTCTAATTTTTAAAAATGTAAACATTTTTAAAATTAAATTTAGTTTTTATATATGGTTATAACAAATTATCATCTAAAATATTCAAAATATTTGTTATATTTAAATGATAATACAAATTAAATTTAATGAACAGTAAAATTTTAAATCAAATTTAAACAAAGAAAAGTTTAATTTCACCACAGTTTTATAAATGTAAGCATATTTTGTAACATATCTTTATAAGGAAAACTATTAATAATTCCATTCTTCAATGTAAATCAATATCATACTTCATATGTGTTAAATATATACTTCTATAATTGTAAATTTAGGGCTTATATAAATTATTTAATATTGCAAAATATTCCTAAGCTGCCATGTGTGAAAGCCATGCTAATACCTGAATATTTTCCAAGCTATAAAGTTGAACATGAGCTGAAGAAATAAAATTGACACTCAGAACTACTGAGATTTTATACTAAATTTTGCAAGAATCTATTATTTTATATCTGAGACGAAAGATTTTATTATCTACTTTTTACAAAGTTTATTCAGATAAGAACTACATAGATATAGGCAAAAGACATGAAAAGTCATTTCATTCTAAAGGAGGTGTATAAGGCAAACAACCATGTGGAAACTTGATCATCTGACTAATAATAAATGTAATAGTCACTACAATAAGAGCAAAGTATTATTCTTCTATTAAATTAGAAAAGTATTTTAAGTATTTTTTTAAGCTTAACAGGGGAGCAGAATAGAGAAACTGGCATAGTCATACCTTTCTGGTGGTGAGGGAAATTGGCACAATTATTCTGGATATGTATTCAATATTTTATTAATGTATCAAGAGACATAAAATTACTCATATCTGTTCTTTTAATAATCTTACTCAAGAAATTGCTTTAAGAAATCTATTCAAAAAAGAAGAAAAATTCCCTATATACAAATATATATATATCTTTGTATTAGAAAATTGGAGACAGCATTGATGGTTTCACATGGGAGAAAAAATAAGCTGATTATGTTACATCACATGTGCAAAGTATCTATTAAAAATTATAAATAAAAACTCTAGCAAATGAAAAAAACTTTTTTAAGTGAAGAAACAGCATCAAATTGAAGACATGGTATGCTTAAATGATGTAAAATATTCCTACATATGGCTTAAGACTTGCCAGAGAACGGAGGATTAAAAATAGCTATAAGACTATGTGCATTTTTTTCTTTTCTAACTTTCTCAATATTACAAGTCATTTTATTTTAACTTACATCTATATGCAACTTACAAGTCATTGTCTCTCATTTCTGTATGCCTAGTGCCAACCCAGAAAGTATCCTGACCCTCCATCTTCTCTTCATAAGTGGTGGCAAAATCCCAACCCTGTATAAAACAATGTCTACTTTCTCTGTGCCTACACACAGACAGCTGATTGCTGTCAGAGGAAATAATATGACCAGGATTTGGGTAGGGCTCTAAATTAATGGTTATGAACCTCAAATAAGTCCCCAGCTACTCTGGCTGTTTCAATGTATTGTTTCTGTTTGCCCTCCCATGTCTTACAGTGATTATTTGAAAATTAGTTCCATTAATTTCACATATCTGATGTGTCCTCCTCCCCACTCACTTTCAGCACATTATTTCACCGAGAAAATAGAAGCTATTGAATAGAAATATTTTTAACTTCCATATATCACATCTGAAAACGTATCTGAATCTAAGATATAGCATAGCATAATGGTTAAGAACATAACCTCTAAAGCTAGATCTCCTATGTCTGAAACCTAGCATTGTCACTTACTAGCTGTGTGATTTGAGAAAAGCAATTTAACCTCTCTTTAATTCTATCTTCTCATCAGTTAGCTAGAGATAATAATAGCCCTTCATAAAACTGTTAGAACCATAAAAGAATTTAGCTTTTGTAAATATAAAGGATTCAATAAATGTTAACCGTTATTATCTGAACCCATCCTTTTTATCTTTCATTTTTATTACATTCATAAATTGTCTCTGAAAAAATAAATTAAAAAAGAATGAAATGATCTAAGTTATCATATCTGCTTCTCCAGTCTTTTATACTTTGTGGTTTGGGTTGAAGTTTACAAAGAAAATTTAGTCACAAACAGATTTTAGATGGAAAGGGATGGAAGAAAAGGACTTTACTAATCTTCAGATATAACTGTGGATATTTTTTAATTCTACACTTGACACATGGTAGTTTCTTAAAGATTAGTTAAAATGTGGAATCTGAAGAACAATGAACCTTTTGTACTTCATTACTTTTAAAGTAATTGATATATGTTGCACATTGAATAAATATTTTACCACATGAATGATTTCCTACCATCTTATACTGATAATTTTGAAAATATTTATTCATTGATGTATGCAGATCTTTCAAATGTTGACACATTCATTTATGTAGTATCAAAAATCACATTAGTTGATGATATCACAGATATCGTCACAAAATGTGTAATTAGTTGAAAGATACCAGGTTAACAGTGGTAGACAAAAATTTTTCAAAATTCCAAATTTCACTTGAAGGATCAGATTTTATTTTCAAGTGATAGGCTGACTCCATCCTGTTTCAGCAATTTTCTTGCCGAATAGTAGTCTTTTTTTTGTTGTTTTTCAAGGAATAGTTAATAACAAGGTGGGCAACATATGCTTATCTAACATGGATTTTTATGTCACTGCTGCTAAAGCAAAACATCCTGTTCACTGGGTGAAAGACCTGCTTTATGCATGTACACTTCAGTGCAATTAAAAAAAAATACTGTAATTATAATTTCAGAGCTTCTGAATTTCAACAGATGTCCCAATAGTAGTCTTAATAACCACAGTTGGACAGTTATTCATTAAGATAAGTATGTTGTACCATGTAAAAATAATGGCTACTTCAGCTGGCAACTAAATCACACATGTGTTTTTCTTTGAGACAACCATTAGGCTGTCGTACACAGCAGAAGCTCTTTATACATATTTCCCATTTAGTCACACAAAATACTAAAAAAATAGGTAATAAAAATTGATATTTAATAAAATTAATAAGTTTTACTGCTTCATCAAAGCCATTCTTAGACAAAACTGGCTTTTGTTTTTACTGTGAATACAGGGTGTTAAATAATACAACAAATACTGGCATAGTTTACTGCACTGACTTGACTGGTGCTAAGGTATAGCCAGTTTTATCTATCATTTCTTTTTGCACCATCGTTTTAAATGTCAACATGGTATAAAAGGTAAAAAGTGTGTTAATATTGTTATGAAAATAGTTTTTACCTCAAGGTTCCCCTGAAAGGATCTCAGGAACCCCAAAGTTTCCATGGACTACATTTTGATAATCACTAGTGTGGTCCCAAATACACTCCATACAGATATCTAATTCACCAAGCACAATTTGCTGAAAAGACTCTTCTTTCTTCATTGTATTACAGTATCACCTTTGTCAGTCAGGTTACTATATATGTATGGATCTGTTTCTTGGCTCTTTTATGTGATCCATTGCTTCATTTCGTTATGCTTGTGAGAGTACCATACTGCCTCAGTTCCCATCGTTTTATAATATGTCTCAATAACTGGTAGTTTATGTCCCCAAGCTTTGTTTTCTTAATACACCCTTGTCTGCTCTTGATCATTTGCATTTTCATTTGAGTTTCATAATAAGTTTAAAAGTTAACTCAAAAACCCTGCTAATAGTTTTATTGTGATGGCATTAAATCTGCAGACTTATTTGGAAAAATTGACACGTTTGCAGTTTAGAATTTTCTAATTCATCATCACATATACCTCTATTTCTATAGGTATTCCTTAGTTTCTCTCAATTATAATCTTTCAGTTGTCAATATAGACGTCTTACAAATCTTTCATTTGATATAGTTTTTAAGTACAATTAGATTTTTTTACATTTATTACATTTTAATTGTGAAAAAATATATTCAAATTAAAATTTACCATCTTAACCATTTTTAAAGGGTACAGTTCAGTCGTGTTAAGTATATTTACATTGTTGTGCAGTTAATCTCCAGAACTCTTTCATCCTGCAAAACTAAAACTCTGTACCCATTAAACAATAACTCTCCATGGGACTCTCTCTCCAGGCCCAGGTAGCCACCATTCAACTTTCTCTCTGACTTTTACTATTCTAGGTACTTCATATGAGTAGATTCACACAACATTTGTCGTTTTGTGTCTGGCTTATTGTCCTCAGCATAATGTCTTCAAGGTTCACCTATACTGTAGCATATATCAGACTCTCATTCCTCTTTATGGTTGAATAATATTGCATTATATGCATAAACCACATTCTGTTTATCAGTTAATCTTTCGATGGGCATTTGGGCTGTTTCTACCTTTTAGCTATTGTGTTGCTATGAATGTTGTAAAAGTATCTGTTTGATTCCCTGTTTTCAATTATTTTTGAGGCATACCTAACAGTAGAATTACTGGAAAATATGGCAGTTCTGTATTTAACTTTTTGAGAAACTGCCACAGTACTTTCCACAGTGGCTGTATCATTTTATATTTCAACAAGCAATGTTGGATGGTATTTTTTATGAAATATATTTTGACTTGTATGATGATGTTACATAGACTCCTTTGGATTTTCTAGATACAAAATCATGCCATATACAGGTAATGAGAGTTTTATCATTTCCTTTCCAAATCTTATACATTTTATTTATTTATTTATTTTTCTTCTCAGACAGACTGGCTCTACTAATAAAGTCCCATATAAAAGTGGTGATTCTTTGGGAGGCCGAGGCAGGCAGATCATGAGGTCAAGAGATCGAGACCATCCTGGCCAACATGGTGAAATCCTGTCTCTACTAAAAATACAAAAATTAACTGGGCATGGTGGTGCACGCCTGTAGTCCCAGCTACTCGAGAGGCTGAGGCAGGAGAATTGCTTGAACCTGGGAGGCGGAGGTTGCAGTGAGCCAAGATCACACCACTGCAGTCCAGCCTGGCACCTCGCGACAGAGTGAGACTCTGTCACAAA
>NW_016107525.1:302061-332960 GCF_001604975.1 Cebus imitator
CTTCTTTATTACATTCCAGAGTTCAGTAAAAAAGTTTCCAAAATTTTCTGATTGAGTATAATATGTACTGTAGGGTTTCTGTAGATGCCCTACTTCATATTTTTCTCCTAATTTGGTCTTGAGGCCTCTCTCTGAAGAGTGGGTCTAAATTCTAGCCCTGTCCTGATGAATTTCCAAGAGATTTGTTCATGGATATTTAATGTGTCTTTCATAGCATACTTCTTTATCCTGGTGAATGACCTAACGTCTAAGTGTCTGACTCATCACCAGGTGCTCCTTTCACAGGAAACTTGTTTACATTTACATTTGGAAAGGAGCTCTTGTGGCTCCTGTCTGACTTGTGTCTAGTTTATTCTTACCAAGATAGATGGATAGCCTTGACTACGAAAAACGTTAAGTTTGGGAGTGTCACTAAAATGAGAAACAGAGGAGACAACTCAACAAAACACATGAAATAACAAAAGCATTATATGACTTACAGATTCCAGAGGGAAGAAGGCAGCACACCTCACAGGGCCAACAGGAAGGGAAGAGCTTTTGGAACGTGTATGCTCAACCAGCAGGTGGGGTGCAAGACAGAGAGAGAAAGATGGACCTGGGGACCAACATTTATTGGAATTCAAAGAATTACCCAAGTAGATTTCCTCCAGGGAGTTCTAATTTGTGAGTTTAGAGCAAGCAGACATAAGTTCTATGAATCCATGCTGTGACTAAGAGTTCACTGAGTGTATCCATGCAGTCCATTTGAGGCATGGGGGTCAGTGGGGCAAGTCACATAGGTTGTATCTTGCTGTCCCATAGGGAGCTGGTCACCAGGTGGCAGTTGTATAAGATAAATATCTAGATAGAATGCATCGAGGAACATAGCAGGTAGAGAACTGGCAACTATGTCAAGGGTGACTAAGCCCTCCTTCTGGTATGAGAAAATCCAATTCATATTCTAAATGGATGTTGAGGCAACACAAAATTATGAGAATTCACTACACCCTGTGGGGTAGACAGAATGATATTCCAAGAAGATGCTCACGTTCTAATCTCTGGAACTCATGAATATATTAGATTATATAGAAACTGGGTCTTTCAGATATAATTAATACTACAGGTCTTAGAACAGGGAGATTATCTAGATTATCTGGGTGGACCTAATCTAATCACAGAGTACCTTCTCTAACTAGAGTTAGAGACGAAATGTAAGAGGAGGTAGGAAAAAATGCAGAAGAATGGAAACTCAGAGAGATTGCAAGCATGAGAAATATTCTATGTACCATTGCACTAGGACCATTTATAAGAACTAGATAGCAGCCTCTAGAAGCTAAGGACACCCCCCAGGTAAAAACTAGAAAGGAAATAGGAATCTCAGTCTTACAAGCACGACGAATTGAATTTGTCTAAAACTCTGAGTGAGCTTGGAAGCTGATCCTTTTCCAAGCCCCCAGTAAGGAATGAGGACTTGCCAATACCTTAATTTCAGCCAAGTCCACCCAGACATCTGAACAGAGAAACTGTGAAATAATTTGTGTTGTTTAAGTTGCTAAAATTGTGGACATTTTTACGACAGCAGTAGACAGCCAACACATGCCCTTTATCTGATTAAAAAAATTCTTTCTAGTCTTAATTTGCTTAGAGTTTTATCATGAAGAGATGCTTTTTTTTTTTTTTTTTTCAAATGCTTTGTCTTCATCAAACAGGATGATTCTATGAATTTCCAAAGGTCTTTTATGTTCTGTTGGTGTAACTGATTTTCTAATACTAAGCCATTTTTGAATAACTAAAACAAACTTCAGTTGGGTGTAATGTATTTTTCATTTTCAGTATATCCATGATTTCTGTTTGCTAATATTTTTCTATTTCTTGCAACTAGGGAAATGAGAGAGACATTGATTACATTTACTTTGCTGCCATACTCAGATTATGGAATTGATGTTATGCTGTTCTTTAAAAATAAAGTGTGGAACTATTCTTTCTTCTATTTTCTAGAAGAGTTTGAAAAAAATTCGTGTTATTTCTTTCCTAAATACTTGTAGGAATTTATTAATAAATTCATCTGAGCCTAAAAGTGTGTGTGTGTGTGTGTCTGTGTGTGTGTGTGTGTGTGCATATACATGCATATGTGTCTGTATGAAAAAAAAATAACAGCAGTCACCTCTTTCAAAATAATTCCATGTATAAAGATATTCAATATCCTCTGTCAGCTTTGATGGCTCATATTTTTTGAAAGATATTCTATCTCCTGAAAATTGTTAAAGCCATCTGTATAAAGTCACTCTAATAATATATCATAATCTTAAATGTCTATAGAATCTATTATGATGTCCCTTATTCTCCCTTTTATTTTTTTGATCAGTATTTCTATTATTATCTATATTAATGTTTTAAAGAACAAAACATATTTGTGAATGATGTTATCTATTTTATTACTGCTTTCTAATACACTGATTCTTGTTCTTATCTTTCTTAACTTTCAATTAGTGTTTACGTGGTATATAGATTTCATTTTCCTTTAAACTTTCTCTATGATTAAATTTTGCATTTTTAAGTAACATACAATTGTGTCTTATCTTTTTATCAATACTAATAGCTTAATGTTCTACTTAGAGTATTTTGCCCATTTTCATTTAATGTAACTTCTTTATAGTTGGATTTATATTACTATCTAAATATTTGTGTTCTGCTTAGAACATTTGTTCTACGATTCTTTTCACCTTCTCTTTCTCACTTTTTATAAGTAATCAAGTATTTCTATTATTTTATTTTCCTTTGTAGTAACTGTATAGTTATGTTATCTCACTATTCTTCTAATAATTACCCTGAAGATCACAACCCATCTCCATGAATCATCATAATTTAATAGGTATTAATATTTGTACCACTTCTATGATCTTATATAAACTTAGAATATTTAAATCAGTTTATGTCCATCACCTCACTATACTATTTTAATATATATTTTAACTTTCTTATAACGTGTATTTATTGATGCAAGAGTAAATATTTATTTATACTTATTCACATATTTACTTTTCTCAATGTTATGCATTTCTTCCAGAATTTTTATTTTCTATATGAGATCATTTTTATTCTATCAAAAGAGCTATCATTAATATTTCTTTTAGTATGGAATTGCTGGTGAAAGTCTGTTTTTGGCTCTTTGAAGAATGACTTTATTTCACCTTCTATTTTTAAAATTTTAAAATTATTCTTATTTTATTTAAAATAAAGAAAAACATATAAAACAAATGTATACTGTAAAACAATCATTGTTTCTACCACCAGAAACAAGCTCCAGAAATATAAGTTGTTCAATTAGCCAAGGTCTCCCTTTATGTGGCCCATTGTAATCACAGTCCCCACCCCATCTACAACTGACTACTATTCTGACTTTTATATAAATTATTTACTTGCTTTTCTTGATGGTTTTATCACCCAAGTGTGCATTATAATTTAGTCTTGCCAATTTTTAAAATAGGCAATAAGTGATAAAATATATTTTCTCTCTCTTACAATCAATATATCTCCTCATACTTCCCTTTCTCCCTTATTATTTACTTGCTGAAGAACCCAAGCTATGAGAATTGTAGACTTTCCCACAGTCTAGGTTTTGTTGGTTGCATTATTATGGTGTAATTCAAAACATTCTATGGTCCTCTATGCTTTCTGAAAGTGGGCAGCTAGATTCAGAGCTTAATCAGCAGATTCAAATCCTTCAGTAAGAATAGAAATGGTATTATGTTCTTTTATCAGGAGAATGGTAATGGGAGCATCTCTCTCCTTTTCTGTCTCTCTTCTTATGTTAACAAACATCGGTATTCAAACCACAGATCAATGAATTCACTGCTTGGTTAAACAAATTGATATATTAATTCAATTATTTCCTGCCCATTTATTCACCGGGAGATTGTTATAAGGAGATACTTCCTTTCATCTACTTTTTGGTTATCAATTGGTAAAGTTTATATAAGAAAGGTAGTATGAATGTATGATTTATTCTATTTAATTACTTAATTTTCAAAATATTGAATCATTTCTCTGTCTCCCTCAGAAGATATTCAGTATGTTTCTATTTAATAGAATTAGAAACTCAATGGATTAAACACACTTGATAGATTTTAATTTTTTTCAGTTTTCTAACAGTTTTGCCACTTTACGCTTCTACCAGAAATGTATGAGTGTTCAAGTTGCTCCACTTTTTTGCCAACACATGGTACTTTTAGTCATTTGAATTTTGCCTGTTTGAATGTGTGTGAGATGTGTGTATATGCATATGTGTGCTTTCTCATTGTGTTTTAAATTGCATTTTATTAATGAGTCATAATGTTGAGCATCTTTTCATGTTTACTGGCATTCTGGATCCTGATTTATAATTATCTGGAATACTTTTCTTCCCCCTTACCTTTTCATTCCTCACTCTCTCCATAGTTTACCTCATCCAGACCCATGGTTTTATTATTATATGTTTACAAGTGACTTCCAAGTCCAAATTTGGGTCCTAAACCTTATATCTAAATGCCCACTCTACATTTTCCATCGCTTATTCACTTTTTTTTTTTTTGCCTCTTTGCTCTTCTCTCTTCTTGACCAAAATACTGATGTGAAGCCTGGATACCCAACAGTTGCCTTGTGACCATAAACACAAGGGCAAAAGGCAACCATTGAGAATGGCAGAAGATAAAAGTGGAAAAATCCTAGGCCACTGGCAGCATTGCATGCATTACCATCTCTGAACTGCATAATACTGAACATTTTATTATGTAACACAAACAAGGCACAGTGTTTTTTGTTTTTTGTTTTTGAGATGGAGTATCACTCTGTCGCCCAGGCTGGAGTGAAGTGATGCAATCTTGGCTCACTGCAATCTCTGCCTCCCAGGTTCAAGTAATTCTCCTGCCTCAGCCTCCCAAGTAGCTGGGATTACAGGCAGGCACAACCACACCTGGCTAATTTGTTTGTAAGTTTTTAGTAGAGATGGGGTTTCACCATATTGACCAGGCTAGTCTCGTACTCCTGACTTGTGATCCACCTGCCTCAGCTCCCCAGAGTGCTGGGATTACAGGCGTGAGCCACTGCACCTGGCTGGCACAGTCTTTTTTAAGGCATTGTAATAGGATATTCTTTTATTCTCCGTATAATGCACTGCTGGTACGAGGGGACCTGAAGAAATACTACTTAGTAACCATTTGATTCTATTATGTTTCAAAGGAAAATCTGAATGATTTGCTCCATAGAATGGGATTTTGTGTATCACCTAACTAAAACACATAGATTTTGGAAATTTGCCAATTTTGTCATGTCTTCAACATTTATGATTTCTTAAAAGTACTAGTATGCCCATTTTTATTGATGTGTACATGTGTATACAAAGATACATACATGTGATATTTTACATATTTGTAGTTATGTACATATGCATATATTAGTCAACACTCTTTCAATAGCACCTGAGAGAAACCCAACTCAATCAAGCTTAAGGAGAAAGCAAATTTATAGATTCATATATATAAGAATGTCAGGCTTAGATCTGGTCTCTGGAAGAACAATATTCAGAGTCTCAAACAATATTATTAATTTCTCTCTGTTTATTTCTACTTCCTTTCTTTTTCACTTTACTTAGTGTCTACTTTTGCTGTGCATTGGCCTCATTCTCTTTTACCATATGGAAGCTTTCTCTATATAGATAGAGATATGCCCAAAGGCAGCTTTAGGTTAAATCATATCATTTTATGGTTCATAGATGAAAGAAAATTTTCTCTCTCTCTCCCTCAGCTGTAGAAAAAAAAAACCGAGGACAAGGATCTATTTGACACAGCTTCAATGACTAGCTCAACTTCTAGATTCCTTTGGTTATTGGGTCAATTTATGTTTGGTAGGCCTAGCAAATATTACATTTTCCAGAGTGCTGGAGAAACTTAACTCATCAAAGAAATACAATATATAATGTTTTCTCAAGCAGTGAAGAAATGTTAAGCAAATAATCAATCAATATCTGTTAAGTCCACTCTACTGGGTAGGTTTAAACATATGTCTGTTCATGTCACATTAAGAAGTCTAACAATATTACTATATAAGAAATATAAATGTTAAAGGTAACATAACTATAGACAAACCAAGATATCATTGTCCTGATGAAGCAGGCAAACATTTTATACTAAGAAATAAGGATTATCAGTAACAAATTAATAAATTTACGTTTTTTTAAAGGAGAAAGAGGTTCCTCTTCTGGAATTGCAGCATGAGGAGTTCCATGGCCCAATCTCCAATGAAACAATCATAATTCATAAAAATAATATGCATATAGTTATAGACATATTGATACTGATAGAGAGATTATATGTACATAAATAGATATGTCCATCTATATCTACCTATGCCACCATATCTCTATATGTTAAAGTCTCTGTAAATTGACCTAAGGGCTTACAGCAAGCAAAGAAACATTTATTCAAGAAAATCTACTAAAATTTTATAAGAAGAGCAGGAGTCTGTGACATTTGAACAATGAGTCACTCTGTCCCTCATCAGTCCCACCTCAGTACAATAGGAATGTCTTCAAAGACCACTAACATTTCAGAGTACTTAAGTATAAAAGCTAAAACTATAAAACTCTTAGAAAAAGGCATACATGTAAATATTCATGATCTTGAAACAGGCAATAATTTCTTAGATATGGAATCTAAAGTACAAGCAACAACAACCACAACAAATAGATACATTGGACTTCATCAAAATTTAAAACTGTGCCTCAAAGGACAACATCAAGAAAGTAAAAAGTCCACATAATGGAGAAAATATTTGCAAATAATTTTTGATAATATATTTAAATTCAGTATATTCAAGTAATTCTTATAAATCTACAATATAAAAACAAACAACCCAATTACAAAATGGGCAAGAAATTTAAAAATGAAGTCTTTTATCCAGGAAATATATGAAAATGGCTAATAAGTACATGGCAAGATGCTGAACACCAAAGCAAATCAAATGCGCAATGAGATACCAACATTATCCTCACTAAGATGTCTGTAATTTTTAAAAAAGAAAAGAAAAAGTGCTATATTAGGCTGTTCTTGCATTGCTATAAATGCCGGAAACTGGGTAATTTATGAAGAAAAGAGGTTGATTGGCTTACAATTCTTTGGGTTTTATAGGAAGTGAATTGATGACATCTGCTCAGCTTCTGTTGAGAAGTTTACAATTATGGTGGAAGGTGAAGGAGAAGCAGGCACATTACATGGTGAAAGAATGAGCGAGAGAGAGTTGAGGGGAGGTGACCCACATTTTTAAATAACCAGATTTTGTGTGAACTCAGCAAGAACTCACTTATCACCATGGGGTTGACACAAGCCATTCATGAAGGATCTGTTTCCATGATCAAAACACCTCCCACTAGGCCCTACCTCTAACATTGGGGATTACAATTCAACATGAGATTTGTGTGAGGGCAAATATCCAAAGTTTATCATGGCACCTCTGGCCCTCCCAAATCTCAGGTTCTTCTCAAATTGCAAAATGGAATCATGCCTTCTCAATAATCTCCTAAAGTCTTAACTCATTTCCGTATTAACTCAAAAGTACAAAGTACAAAATCTCATCTGAGGCAAGGCAAGTCCCTTCCACCTATAAGCCTGTAAAATCAAATAAGTTATTTCTCAAACACAACGGGGATACCAGAATTGCATAAATATTTCCATTCCAAAGGGAGAAACTGGTGAAAACAAAGGGACTACAGGCCCCATATATCTCTAAAACCCAGCAGAGCAGTCATTACATCTTAAAGCTCCAAAATAATTTCATTTGATACTATGTCTCACATCTAGGTCCAACTGGTGCAATGGGTGGACTCCTAAGGCCTTGGGCAGCTTTCTTCCTGTAGCTTTGAACAGTACAGCCTCTATGGCTGCCCTCGTAGATTGTCAGGTGCCTATAGCATTTGCTGGCACAGGGTTCGAGATGCCAGTGGATCTACCATTCTGTGGCCTGGAGGATTGTGATCCCCTTTTCACAGCTCTACTAAGCAGTGACTCACTAGGGACTCCATGTGGGTCTTTTAACCCCCATATTCTGCCTTATCATTTCCCTAGTAGAGCTTCTTTTTGAGTTTTCTACCTCTGCATCAGGCTTCTGCCTAGACACGCAGGCATTTCCATACATTCCCTGAAATCTAGGCAGAGGCTGCCAAGAATTCACCACTCTTGCACTTGTGCACCTGTAGGCTTACTGCCACATGGAAGCCACCAAAGCTTATGGCTTGTGCCCTCCAGAATGGCAGCCCAAGCTGTACCTGGGTCCCTTTGATTGAGGCTAGAGCTGGAGTAGCCAGAATGTGGGGAGCATTGCCTGAGGCTGCACAGAGCAACAGAGCACAGGACCTGGCCCACAAAACACTTTAATCTTCCTGGGCCTCTGGCCTGTAACGAAAGAGGCCACCTTAAAGGTCTCGGGAATTCCTTGAAGACTTTTCCCCCATTTTTTGAATATTAACATTTGGTTCCTTTTTAGTTATGCAAATTCCTCTAGCAAGTGGTTGTTTCACAGCCGACTTGAATTTCTCTTCTGGAAAAAACTTTTTTTTCCTCTGTCACATGGCTAGGTTGCAAATTTTCCAAATGTTTACACTCCATTTCCTGTTTAACTATATATTGCTACCTTAAGTCATTTCTTTGCTTCCACATCTGAGCTTTGAAACAACCAAGTCACATCTCAAATGCTTTGCTTTTTAGAAATATCTTTCGCCAACTCAAACTTCCACAGATTCCTAGGAAATTCACAGAATGCAGTCAAGCTTTTTCTTAAGGCATAGCATGCATGACCTTTGCTCCATTTCCCAAAAAATTCCTCCTTTCCTCCAAGACCTGTCAGCCTGGGCTTCACTATCCATTAGTCTCTAGCATTTTTGTCTGAACCATTTAACTAGTCGCTAAGAAATTCCAAACTTTTCCTCATCTTCCTATCTTCTGAGCCCTCCAAGCTCTTCCAAGCTCTGCCTGTTATCCAATTCCAAAGCTACTTCCACATTTTCAGGTATTTTTATAGCCATACTCCACTCCTAGCACCAATATTCTGTATTAGGTCATTCTTGATTTGCTATAAAGAAATAACTGACACTGGGTATTTTAATAAAGAAAAGAGGTTTAATTGGCTCATAGTTCTGCAGGCTTTACTTAGAGCATAATGGCAAACTTTGCTTGGCTTTTGGCGTAGCCTCAGGAAGCTTACAACCATGACAGAAGGCAGAGGTGTAGCAGGCATGACACATGGTGAAAGCAGGAGCGAAGAGTGTGAAAGAGTGGGAGGGAGGTGCCACACAGTTTTAAAAGACCAGATATCATGTGAACTCAGAGCAAGAACTCACTTATCACCAAGGCGATGACACGAGCCATTCATGAGGGATTCACTACCATGATCCAAATACCTCGCACAAGGCCACACCTCCAACATTGAGGACTGCATTTCAACATGAGATTCGGGCAGGGACAAATATCCAAACTATATCAAGTGTTTACATAGATACAGAGAAATTGGAATCATCAAGAGCTGCTAGTGGGAATATAAACTAAGACAGCTGCTATGGAAACAGTCTGGTGACTTCTCAGAAGTTAAACATACATTTTCCATATGATTCATAAATTTCACTCTTAGGTACACAGCAAATAATACTCCCATTGTAAGAATGCCCTACATTTTGCTTATCCACTCATCAGTTGATGGTAATTTGGGTTGTTTCCATCTTTTGGCTACTATGAGTAATGCTGTTATGAGCATCCATGTACTGGTATTTTTGTGAACTTCTGACTTAGGTACCTGAGGGTTAATGGCTACATTTGCACAAAATTTCCTCAGGGGTTATGAAAATGTTTTATAAGTAATGTAGTGGTGGTTGCAAAACTTAGAATATGCTAAAAACCATTGAATCTTACACATTAAATGGGTGAATTGTATGTTATGTAAATGGTATCTTAATAAAGCTGATAACAAAAAAGAAAAAGAGAAGTTTTAATTGTAACAATAGTGTATGCTCTTCTGTAAGATTGGCTTTTTATAGGATTTGATAATAAAATTTAAAATAATCTGAATACT
This sequence comes from Cebus imitator, assembly GCF_001604975.1. Lineage (NCBI taxonomy): Eukaryota > Metazoa > Chordata > Mammalia > Primates > Cebidae > Cebus > Cebus imitator. The sequence goes on from NW_016107525.1 coordinate 312,133, forward strand.
ACTTTACTCTTTATATTCTAATGAAGAAAAGTATTTTGTGTGTACATAATACTTGTATGATTTCTCCCACACTTGAAAAAGAATCAAAGTGTGCTGAATTCTAACTAATATTCATTAATACAATGGTGTATAATTACCTCAGCCAGTAGAACTTATTGTAAAGGCTGTTTGGCTGTTAAAAAATTTCTAATCTGCATTGAAAAGTTTAATGTGTCCACATCCACCCCCAAACAAAGATATTTTGTCATGCTGAAATCACTATGAGGAAAACAATTATAAATTTTCTAATTCTTGTTGAGATCACTATGAGAAAATAATTATATGTTTACTAATATGTTCAGTTAGTACATCTAAAATATTTACTTTTACAATATAGCTATTCAATTTTACAACTTTATATGTTTTCATATAAGAAGAAGCACGTTTAAAACCTCAAAAGGAAGAGATCTGATTGCCTGGATCAAAACAGAAACTTTGAAGTTAATAATCCTGTCAAATAATGGCATGTTTACTTAAAGAATTTGCAAACTTTCAGTTATGCCAAATTTGTTTTCCAAAGTTAGTCCAGCTACACTGGAGAGAATTTCAAAACCATTTGCTTGAAGCAATTAGCTTTTAATCAATGTTTCAGGGCAATCGATATTTTTGGCACTTTTCAAATAACAGGAAACAACTTGTTTTGACACTGAATGGAAACTTCCTTTTGACTACTCCCTTCTTCAATTATTCGCTTGTCACTAAATCTACCTTTAAAAAGTCACTAAATTATCTGTCACTAAATCTACCTTACAAAAGTCTCTCTGTTTATGCATCCTGTATGTGGCCAGCTTAGGTTGCTCAGGTTTTCACTCTTAATGTCTCTCTTTTCTATCCTTTTTTTATATATTCAAAATAGTTATGAAGCCTACAGAAGCAAAAGGGGTGATAGGAGTGGTAACACCTAGGTAGTTTTTGTTTGTGTATGTTTTGTCACATTGCAGAGGATTTCAAATAATTATCTACGTCAAAGTATTTTATAAATTTATTCCAATATTTGATGCAACGTGTTATAGGAAGTGCTTATCAATAAGAAGGTAAAAGACAATCTTTTGAAAATATTTGCATTTTACTGGAAATTTAATACTTCTTTGGAGAACCCAGCACGCATTTTTTTTCCACCCCACACTCAGTAAGCAGCTTGTTCAGAATCTTCTTGAGGCCATCATGCAATGGGATATGTAACTAAAATATTCTGTTCTAAATGGAAAAGTGTCTACAAGCTGTCACAAATAAATTGCAGATACGTAAGTTGTTTTGTTTTACAATGTATCAAAAGTTTGTATTATGGATCTACCTCTTCATTGAATCATCAAAATTAACTGTTTTGGCATTTTGTAAACTCATATATATATAAATATCTTATGTATATATCTTAAATACATATATTTTAAATATATATAATATATATCTTAAATATATATATCTGTGTTTGCAAATATATATATATTCATATATATGTTTATATATATTCATGCAAGTATATGAAAATGTTTTGTAATGCAGGGAATTATTCTCATATCTTTTGGTAGTTTAACAAGTGTACCGTATCATCCATAGTACACATTATATTCTTGAATAGAATACTTTTTCAACTTAAGCACAATCTTATGTACACAGTGTTCTTTACAACATCACAAAGTACAGGTTAAGAATAGACTGAAAAATTTACAAACTGAGGTTGAACAAGCAGGAAGCATACATTTACCAATAGTTTCATCTTTTGATAACTATGCTTATTGTATCACTTGTATTTTATAGTTGGAGAAATGTGAGCTTCAGAATTTTTAATTGACATAATAATTGTACATATTCATGGAGTAGGTCGTTATGCTGCAATACATATAATGTATACTGATCAGATCAGGGTAATTAGCATATCCATCATCTCAAACCTTTATGATTTCTTTGTGTTGGGAACATTCAATATCCTCCTTCTAGCTATTTAAAACTATATATTATTGTTAACTACAGTCATCCTACAGTGCTATAGAACACTAGAACGTTGTCTTCCTATCTAACTGTAATTTTGAATTACTTAACAAATCTCTCCCTATTCTCCTCCTCCTCACCCCTTCTCTAGTATCCTCTGTTCTACATTTTACTTCTGTGAGCTGATTGAAGCCAGATCATCTAATAAGTTAATGATGAACTCAAGTTTAGAATGAGTCTCCTGATTCCAGATTAGTGTTTATTTTTTTTACTCCAGTGTTTCTGAAAATGTGCCCTTTGCATTAGAATTACCCATCTATTTGCTTGTAAAAATGCAGATGACCAAGGTCCATTTCAGTACTTTTTTTTTTTTTCTTTTTTTTGGTCTCACATATTTGAGCACATGAATGTCATGAGCTCTTGAGTTTTACAATCTCCTAGGGAGAAAATTGGTGAAAATTCTGATTGACCCAACTTGAGTCAGGTGTCTATCCCTCTATCAATTAATAGTAGATAAAAAAAGATATTTTCACATGTAAAGATAAGCCTCTGCCAAGGCCTAGAGGTAGACAAGTGTGAAGCATTTGTGAGAAAGGAATAGCTCTAACTGAAAGAGTGAAAGATTCATGTGGCTAGAAAATAATGAAAAAGTAGCTTGGAGTAGATTATAATGGGCTTTGCATGCCAGATAGACTAGTTTGGACTTTATTCAGTAGATAAAGGGAAATCAATGAAGGTTTTTTAGCAGAAAGCAGCATGGCAGTTAAGATTAATCTTCCACCACTAAGTAAAGTGAATTTGAGTGGAGGTGAACCAGACCAGCAGTTCTCAGATTTGTGTATACCTCAGAAACATTTAAGATGCTAGTTCTAAAAAAAGCAAATTTCAGTTTCTTAGCCCCAGAGATTGTAGTTATGGGGTACATTCCAGGAAATGATATTTATTATCAACACCTCAAATGTTTCTTACATACACTAAGGCCTGACAGCTTCTGCTCTGGTTTGTCTTTAATCTGACCTTCTCAATGCGTACTTTAGTGATGCACTTGAAGTGGGCTGGACTGTGGGACAGAGATGATCCTAGGCTGTCTCGAAAGCAGACAGCTGTGACTCAAGTAAAGCCAGCTTTCGCCATGGGACAATGTAGGTCTCATTTTGTTTGATAATCTGATTTTTCAGGAGAAATCAGATATCTCAGTTATGGGAATTCCCTCAATTTTCAAATGTTTCATGTGAATTGTGTGTGTTTGCAAACCAAATTGAAAAAAATTCTTTATTTTTGTTAATGTTTCCTTTATTTCTTCTAAAACAACAAAAACGAGATACATGTACAGAAAAGGCAGGTTTGTTACCTAGGTATACATGTGCCAAGGTGGTCTGCTGCACCTATTAACTCATCCTCTAACTTCCCCCTTCTCACCCCCCATCCTCCAACAGGTCCTGGTATATGTTGTTCCCCTCTCTGTCTCCATGTGTTCTCATTGTTCAACTCCCACTTCTGAGTAAGAATATATGGTGTTTGGTTTTCTGTTCCTGTGTTAGTTTGCTGAGGATGATGACTTCCAGCTTCATCCATGGCCTCATTCCTTTTTATGGCTGCATAGTATTCCATTGCATATATGTATCACATTTTCTTTATCCAGTCTATCATTAATGCAAATTTGGGTTGATTCCATATCATCACTATTGTAAATTCTGCTGCAATAAACATACATATACATGTGTCTTTATGCATGGAATCATTTATATTTCTTTGGGTATATACCCAGTAATAGGATTGCTAGGGCAAATGGTATTTCTGGATCTAGATCCTTGAGGAATCTCCATACTGTCTTCCACAATGGTTGAACTAATTTACATTCCCACCAACAGTGTAAAAGCATTCCTATTTCTCCATAGACTCACCAGGATTTATTGTTTCTTGACTTTTTAATAATCTGCATTCTGATTGGTGTGAAATTATATCTCATTGTGGTTTTGATTTACATTGCTCTGATGATCAGTTATGTTGAGCTTCCTTTCACATTTATTGGCAAAGTAAATGTCTACTTTTGAAAAGTGTTGGTTCATATCCTTTGCCCACTTTTTGATGGTGTTATTTTTTTTTCTTATAAATTTGTTTAAGTTCATTGTAAATTCTGGATATTAGACCTTTGTCAGATGGGTAGATTGCAAAAACTTTCTCCCATTCTGTAGGCTGCCTGTTCACTCTTATGATAGTGTCTTTTGCTATGCAAAAGCTCTTTAGTTTAATTAGATCCCATTTGTCAATTTTGGCTTTTGTTGCAACTGCTTTAGGCATTTTTTCATGAAGTCTTTGCCCATGACTATGTCCTGAATGGTATTACCTAGGCTAGGTTTCCTTCAAGGGTTTTTAAGGTTTTGGGTTTTACATTTAAGTCTTTAATTCATTTTGCATTAATTTCCATATAATGTGTAAGGAAGGGTCCAGTTTCAGTTTTCTGCATGTGACTAGCCTGTTTTCTCAGCACCATGTACTGAATAGGTGATCTTTTCTCTATTGCTTGTTTTTGTCTGGTTTGTCAAAGATCAGATGGTTGTAGATGTGTGGTGTTATTTCTGAGGTCTCTGTTCTGCTTCATTAGTCATGTCTGTTTTGGTACCAGTACCATGCTGTTTTGGTTACTGTGGTCTTTTAATATAGTTTGAAGTTAGGCAGGATGATGCCTCCAGCTTTGTTCTTTTTGTTTGTGTTAGCTGTGTGGTGTTTTCTTTGATTCCATATGAAATTTAAAATAGTTTTTTTCTAATTCAGTGAAGAATGTCAATGGTAGTTTGATGGGAATAGCGTTGAATCTATAAACTACATTTTGCAGGATGGCCATTTTCCCAATATTGATTCTTCCTATCCATGAGGATGGAATGTTTTTCCATTTGTTTGTGTCCTCTCTTATTTCCTTCAGTAGTGGTTTATATTTCTCCTTGAAGAGGCCCTTCACATATCTTGTTAGCTGTATTCCTAGGTATTTTAATCTCTTTGTAGCAATTGTGAATGGGAATTCATTCATGATTTGTTTCTCTGCTTGTCTATTGTTGGTGTAAAGGAATGCTTGTTGTTTTTGCACATTGATTTTTTTATCCTGAGACTTTACTGAAGTTGCTTATCAGTTTAAGGAGTTTTGGGGCTGAGATGATGGGCTTTACTAAATATAAAATCATATCATCTGCAAACAGAGACAACTTGACTTCCTCTCTTCTTATTTGAATATCCTTTATTTTTTCTCTTACCCAAATAGAATTGTTGATTGGATTTGGCTCAAGGGCAGCTAGCTAATTCAAGGCCTCTTTTAAAGGCCTTTTCTCTTTTTAAAAATTATTCTATTTATTAGAATATTTATATTCTCTTTTTAAAAATTATTTTATTTACTGATATATAACAGATATACATATTTTGGGGATGCACGCAATAATTTAATACATTCATAAAGCTTGTAAAAATCAAATTATTATAATTGGGATATCCATCACTTTAAATATCTATCTTCTTTTGTATGCCAAAAACATTTGAATTATTCTCTTTGGCTATTTTGAAATATATAATAGATTATAATAAACTATACTCACCTTACTGCTCTACAGAACAATAGGTCTTATTTTTCTATGAAAGTGTATATTCGTATCCACTAATCAACCTATCTTCATTTACCCCTTCCCACACTCTTTCTTTGACCTTTCTTATCTAGCCTCACTCAGTCAAGGTTTTGTTCATTTTTGTAATTTTAAAATTATCTTTGTATGTGATCAGCCTCATATTTACATTCATTTCCATGGGTTGCATATGTTACTGTTTGTTATAGATATTGACTTTGTCTCTTTAAGTTAGCTAATAGTTCCTCCAAAGCAGAGATCCTATTCTTTATTTTAACTCTACTCTACTTAATGAAGTGTTAGATTGACTTATGCTCTGGCAACAGATGCCCTTTGTGGTCACTGTGTTTTCATGATGGTAACCCTTATAGCCTAATATTGAAATATATTTGATAATTACCTATGAAAAACAACCAATCAAGGTGTTATATTTTTACGTAAGTTTCCCTATGTTACATACTTTTATGCATATATATCTTTTCTGCGTTATTCTGCCTTCTTTTCAGTAGCATGGTATCTGCTGTGTGTTGTGCAAATGTTTCCCTACATTTACTTTACAAGTGGTTCCTCAGACCAGATGTTCCCCCAAGTGTACTTTCCTCCTAGTTTACTAGCATTTTCTTTTTAAACAACAGATTTGTTTTTGGCTGTCTTTTAGGTTTAAGAAGAAAAAAAGTTCACCACTACAGGTGTTTGCTTCTCTTTCCTCACTCCAACATTCTTAGCAATGATTTAAAAAGAAAGATGTATCCTTCTTCCTCTCTTTCTTCATTACCTCCTTAATGTCATATTATAATGCTTGGCTACCAAATATTTTCTACAGTTACTGTTTATGAATTTTCCTAACAAAATTGCCTTCTTCAAGTATTATCATTAGATAAAAATGTAGTGCTCAGAGATTCATGAACAAAACTCGCTTGTCAGCCAAATAAAATTAAATAGTTTTATATTATGTAAAGTTAATTGGAAATAATTAGGAGTGTTGTTATTTATCTAAAGTTAATTCTTCTGATTGCTATCAAGGGAGTCCGTGAGACTAAGAATCAAAATAAGGGTGTCAAATACTAGAGTTTACATACCTAGTGTATATTATAATAATAATTACACATTTACAGCTACATGTTACCTTACAATATTTGAATAGAGTTTTGAGGCTTACAAAATGTTTTTACCTACACTACCTCATTTAATCTTCCCACAAGCTAGTTAAGGTTTTATTATCCCTAGCTTTACAGTTAAAGGCTGAGAAATGATTTCTCTAAACTCAGGCAGCCACTAAACTGAGGTGCCAACATTCCCGCCCAAGTCCAGTTGTTTATTTCTAGTGTACAAATTTGCCTCTCTGCCATTTGTATGATTACTTCCAAAGCATCTTCAACTGAATTTTTGCAGCTTTATTTAAATGTAATTTGATTGCATACAATCACTAACATAAAGTGTACAATTTAATGCTTTTTTAATATTCACAGAGTTGTGCAGCCATCAGTAAGAGCCAATTTAGAACATTTTCATTACCCTCAAAAGAATCATATCGATTAGCATTCAATTCTCACTCTCCCTTTCTCCAGCCCTGGCAGCAATGGCTACTCTTCTTTCTGTATCTTTAGATGTACTCATTCTGGACATTTCATATAAATGCATTAACACAATATGTCGCCTGTTGTGTCTGGCTTCTTTCACTGAGCATAATGTTTTCAAGGTCCATCCATGTTGTACCATTTATTAGTACTGCATTCCTTTTTATGGCTAAATAATATTCTATTGTAAGAACATACCACTTTTTGTTTATTCATTCATTGGCAGATATTTGTGTCGTTTCCACCTTTAGATTATTGGGAAAAATGCTACTATGGACACTCAATTGCTTTTTCACCTGTAAAATATCTTCAGTTATTTTATTTGATGAATAATCACCTTCACCTGACAAAAAGAATGGTATGTTCTAAGGTCAGCAGTTGAGCATACCTGTGGCTCATTTGGGTGTCTAAAAAAGTTGAGTATGGTTGGAAGCCTAGAATAAGGATTTTGAATCAGAGGGGTGAAAGTTGATGTCAGAACTTCAAGAGGGTGTCAGATCCAGGGACGCCTTAGAGACTACTTTAAAGAATTTATCTTTTTCCAAGTGGCACAGAAGTGCCAAGAAGTGTTTTAATCAGGCTAGTAACGTAATTTATTTGGAACTGTAGAAAAACCACTTTGGTTACATGGTGAAGAAATGATTGGAAGGGAGACTAGAAGACTTATCAGGAGGCTATTTCAGCATTTCCTTTAAAAAAATCAAATCTATGCATTACCTTTACATAAAAATAAAACATCATTTGTATCTGTTACTGAGACTTCTCTGAGGCTATGGCAGGTACAGTATCCTATGATATAATAATGCAAAATGCTCAAAAATATATATCCAGCTTACTTTGATTGTGGTAGGCAACATTTTGCTTTCCAAGTAACATTTCTTTGGACCTTTTGGTCTCTATTAATGTCAGAGCTAGAAGTAATGCCAGAGGTCTTCTCATCTGTTTTTGTCACGTTATAGAAAAAAAAATTGAAGCTTCAAGAGATTTTCTCAAGATCATGCAGCTGTGTGACTTACGTCTCTTGATTTTGAGTAGAATATTTCTTCCATTACAGCATGGTTATCAATGAAATATTCATCATTCAGCAAGTATTTACCTCTTTGGAATCTAGAACAGTACAAAATTCTGTGGAGATTGTTGAGTATATAATTCTTTTTGCTTCTGAAAACCCTTGAAAAGATTAAGCTTATTTGTTTCTTTGTATTCACTGGTAATATTACTTAGGGTACCCTGGATAACTAACACAATGTAAAGTTCATGATGATTTAGACTTCTATTGTGAGGCAAGGCACCTATTCAAAACCCTACCTCATAGCTTTCTGTGAATAATAAATAAGACAGTGTGTGTTTTGTGTTTCACACAACATCTGGCACATAGTAAGTACATAATAATGTAAAGAAAGAAAATGCACTAAGGACAAGTTCAAGAGGGTATCAGAGAAGAGAGATCAATACAGACCCTTTATGAACTTTGAATGCTTGGTGTACATTTTCTCTTTCATGAACTTTTTAAAGATGTAATTTCTTATGAAATTGAGATAGCAACCTAACACAACTTTCAAAGCTATTACTACATCTTTTCTCTTTACTATGTAGTGATATAAATTTGAACTCTTAGCCTAGCTTATTTTCTTCTAATGGAAAAGTGATTTGCTCACATAAAGCACATCAATACGTGTATGACTGGTCTTACTATCTTGTGGTAGCTTTGATCTTAGGTAAAATTACCTGAAATATTACCATTTATAGGCCTTGTCTACCAGGCTCTTTAGTCTTAGTCAATGAAAATTCTGTAAGTATCTAGAATTTTCTATGCTCTTCATATGTTTTAGATCTAAAAGCACAAGGTGATTCCAAGGTTATTCTATAGGTGGTTCAAAACTCTGTCCCACAACTTCTCCAATCCCCAGGCAATCACTGACCTGTTTTCTATCATTATGGGATTGATGGATATGTTCTGTGGGTGTGTGTGGTAGTTTGGGGTTAAGGGTTTAATGAATGTATTCATAAGTCAAAATCTATCAAATTATTTGTATTGATTATTCATCAATGAACTGTTAAAATATACATTATATGGTTCAAGGGACATAGAAAAATTAAAACAAAAACCAAAATACCCAAAAATGTATATTATCTGACCCAATAATTTGACTTTTAAGCCTCTATTTATTAAAACAATGACATATGTATACAGAGATATATGAATAAAGATATGCATGTTAAGAAAAACAGTCCAGACAATCTAACATAATTATCAGTTTTTGGAGTAGAATTTAAAGTAAGAATGTCAAGTGATACTTAAATAAGTGCCCATTACTTTTTAATTTTGTGACCTGTGAAAAAATATTTAACCTCTTTCATTCTAAAGCTGCTTTTCAAAAAACTGAAAATAAGCAACCTACATAACAGATAGCATAAACCATAAAGTAAAATAGTGTATGAGAAAGAAGCTTTCCACTAAGAAATCACAATAATTTCCCTTTTATGAGTTCTTAGTTTGTAAAGTATTATACTAGATATGTGTATTCTTTTCCTAAGGTTGCCATAACGAAGCACCACAAACTTGGTGGCTTAAATCAAGAGAAATTTATTTGCTTATAGTGCTGGAGGCCAAAAGTCTAAAACTGAAATGTTGACAGAGCCATGGTCCCTTCAAATGCTCCAGACAAGAATCCTTCTACCTTCTTGTTGCTGACAATCCTTGTTGTTTCTTGGCTTTAAGATGCATCACTCCCATCTCTGCATGTCTTGTATGGCCTGTGTGTCTTGGTATTTGTGTACATATTTCTCTTTTCTTATAAAGACTATAGTCATTACCTAAATAAACACTGTTTATCATGCAAAATAGGTATTTATATTTTTTGTCTCACGACTAAAGAAATTAACCTTCAGTATAATTCGATAAGTTCACTCAGCTCTTAACTAGCAGCGCCAGTATTCTAGATTATATTGACTGAACTTCAAAGCCTTCTTTTCACTTCACCATGATGATGTCTCTCCATGAATATAAAAGATTTTAAAACCTCTAATATTCTTGAAATTATGGTAGTGCTTATTTCTGGGAAAGGCTCATATTACAATATAGAATGATGATTAACTAGAATTACATATTTTTAAGTGTTAATACATTTTGACAAACTGGCCTACAGAAAGGGTTATATCGATTTATATTTCGTGTACAAATATATTATTTATTCTATTTTTCTTTATTAAAATGATTGATCAAAAATATCTCATATTTTTAATACAAAAAAAATTCTCATATTTTTTCATGTATTAGCATACATGAGTATTACTAATACTTATGTATGTTTATGTGAGTGTTAGTAAGGTTAAATATTTTGAAAATAAATTTGCTAAGCATGTGTATTTCTGGTTTTATGAATTGCCTGTGTATTAGTCTATTCCTGCTACAAAAAACATACTTGAGATTGGGTAATTTAAAAAGAAAAGAAGTTTAATTAGCTCATGGTTCCTGAGGCTGTACAGGAAGCACAATAAAAATAGAATCAAGACAAAGAAAATCAGTCAAAATAATGCAATTACATGGAAACTAAACAATATGCTCCTGAATGTCTTTTGGGTAAATAATTAAATGAAGGCAAAAATCAAGAAGTTCTTTGAAAATACTTAGAACAAAGATACAATGTACCAGAATCTTTGAAACACAGCTAAGGGAGTGTTGAGAGGGAAATTCATAGCACTAAATGCACACATCAAAGAGTTACAATTTATCTAGAGTTAACAACCTAACTTCACAACTGAAAAAATCAGACAAGCGAGAACAAATGAACATCCAAGCTCCCAGAAGTGAGAAATCATAAAAATTAGAGCTGAAATGAAGGAAGTCAAGACAAGAGAAACCATTCAAATACACACATATCAAACTGAATGTAGAAGTTAATTTTTTGAAAGCATTAATAAAATAGGCTATTCGCTACACTAATAAAGAAGAAAAAAGAGAAAATACAAATAAACACAATTAGAAATAATGTAGGGAATGTCATTACTTATCTCACAGAAGTTAAAAAAAAAACAGAAACTACTATGATCACCCCTACACACACAAACTAGAAAGCCTATAGGAGACAGATAAATTCCTGGAGACATACACCCTCCCAAGACTGAGTCAGGAATAAATTGTTCCCTGAACAGACCAATAACGAGTTCTGAAATTGAGGCAGTAATAAATAGCCTAGCAACCACAAAAAGCCAGGAACAGAAAGAGTCACAGATATATTCTACCACATGTACAAATAAGAGCTGGTACCATCCCTTCTGAAACTATTCCAAAATTTTGAGGAGAAGGGAATCCTCCCTAATTAAGTTTATCAAGACAACATCATCCTGATACCAAACACTAGCAGAAACAAACACACAAAAAAGAAAACATTAGGCCAATATCCTTGATGAACATTAATGCAAAAATCATCAAAAAATACTGGAAAAACCAAATCCAGCACCACATAAAAACCTAATCCACCGTGATCAAGTAGACTTCATCTCCAATGCAAGGCTGGTTCAGCATACATGATCAATAAATTCATCACATAAACAGAACTAAAGACAAACACCACATGATTATCTCAGTAGATGCAGAAAAGGCTTTCAATAAAATTCAACACCTCTTCATGTTCAAAACTCTAAATAAACTAGGTATTGATGGAACATACTTAAAAATAATAAGTGCCATATATGACAAAGCCACAACCAACATTATACTGAAGAGGCAAAAGATGGAAGTATTCCCTTTGAAAACCAGCACAAGACAAGGATGCCCTCTTTTACCACTTATATTCAACATAGTATTGGAAGTCGTAGCAAGAGCATTCAGGCAAGAAAAATAAAGAGCATAGAAATAAGAATAGAGAAAACCAAACTTTCTGCCTTCAAACAACATGATTGTATATCTAGAAAGCCCCATAGTCTTGACCCAAAAGCTCCTTCAGCTGATAAAACAACTTCAGCAAAGTCTCAGGATATAAATTTCATTTACAAAAATCACAAGCATTCCTAGACACTAGAAACAGCAAATCTGAGCGCCAAATCAGAAAGGCAATTACAGTTACAATTTCCACAAACCGCCCCCCACCCCTACACACACACACACACAAAATACCTAGGAATACAGTTAACCAGGGAGGTGAAAGATCTCTATAATAAGAATTACAAAACATAGCTCAAAGACATGAAAGAAGACACAAATAAATGGAAAATATCATATGGATATGAAGAATCAGTATTATTAAAATGGCTATATTTCCCAAAGCAATTACAGATTCAATGCTATTCCTATCAAACTACCAAAAACATGCTTCACAGAAATAGACAAAAAAAAAAAAAAACATTTTAAAATTCATACAATACCCAGAATGAACCCAAATAGCCAAGGCAATACTAAGCAAAAAGAACAAAGCTGGTGGCATCATGATACTCAACTTCAAACTATACTACAAGACTACAGTAACCAAAACAGCATGGTACTGGTACAAAAACAGGCAATAGACTAATGGAACTGAATAGAGAGCCCAGAAATAAAGCCACACATCTACAACCAGCTGATCTTTGACAAAGCTGACAATAACAAGCAATGGGAAAAATAATCCCTATTCAATAAATAGTGCTGGGATAACTGGCTAGCCTTATACAGAAGATTGAAGCTAGACCTCTTCCTTACATCATACACACACGAAACCTCAAGATGGATTAAATACTTAAATGTAAAACATATAACTAAAAAAACCAAAAGAGGAAACCCAGGAGATACAAAAAAATGGTTAACCATAGATGACTGAAAATATTTGTATTAAAATGAAGTCAATAAAGAAATATTAGATTTTAATAAAAATCTATACTTGCAATACAACTGAAAAATAGCTAGGCTTCAAACATTGTATAAATTGAGAAGAAAAAAAGTAGAAAAATAGGCAAATTATGTGAATAACCAATTGACAGAATATCAAATCCAAATGGTCAATAAATGTACAAAAATGTTGTTGGAACACACTTGCAGTAAGGGAAATGCAAGATAAAGTTGCAAAGAGACTGAATTTCCAACCATCCAATAGATAATAAAAAAAATGAAATGTATATCATTAGTGTGGATGTGGGCAAAAAGATATCAAAGGTTAAAAGAAGAGATATTATTTGTTACAAATGTTTGGAAAGGCAATCTGTTGGCATCCATTAATATTAAAATGCAAATAAACTTTAACAAAATAATGCCTTTCAGAGATTCTATTCCCTAGACATAAAACAATAAGTATATATGTCACAGAACATTTATTAGAGTATTATCTGTAGTGCAATGAACCTGAGAATCAATTGAACACCTACAAGAAAGGGCATGTTTAAATACATTTATGGTCATTGAACACCACCATGGCATCTTAGGAAACCATTAAAAATAATAAATTGCAGATATACCTGTTCGCTTTTATAACATACAGTTTAATGAAAAAGTAAAGAAGTGGAAAATGTATATAGTAGATTACTTTTTGTAAAACAATATCCAAACCTCTCCATATGTGGTGTATTTGTATGTAATTATATTTGTATGAAAAATATAGAATTATGCAAAATATTAGGTATTTACCATGATTTATTGAGGATATAATTGAGGTAGAGAGAGGAGAGTACAGAGCTTGAAGTGGTAAGGTAAAAGCCCCAAAAAAGAAGACAGCTATTCTAAAGAAGCATAAATTTTATAATTCCATCTCATTAATATAAATTTATTTATATGATTCTTAAAAGTCAATGTTTAAATAGAATAACTCTGTTATTCCAAAGAGTCATATTAGATTTGACTGATTCTTTTAAATATTAAAATCAATCTGGAGATAATTAGCAACAGGATATTGAGTCTTCTCATCCAAGAATAGTGTGGCTCTTCATATATTCTAGCATTCTATTAATATTCCCCTGTAAAGATTCTTCCCTTCATGTACGTCCATCATATTTTGTTTTTAATGCAGTTTGGAAGTGTAAAGCTTTTATGTATTCTTCTTTCAAAAGCCATATGCTTACTTTTAAAACAGAAACTACAGTATAAAAGAACCTTCAGTAAAAATCAAATTATATTATACATTGACCCATTAATATTATTTGTAAAATTTTCAATAATATTTAGCATGCATGTCTGCAAAAACTCAGGTATAAAGCATCACGGGTACCATTGCTACTGAATGTATTCCAAACAACTGAAAAGGAGGGACTGCTCCCTAACTCATTTTCTGAGGACAGCATCATCCTGATACCAAACCTGGCAGAGACACAACAACGACGACAAAAAGGAAAACTTCAGGTCAATATCCCTGAGGAACATCAATGATAAATCCTCAATCAAATATGGACAAACCAAATCCAGCAGCACATCAAAAAGTTTGTCCACCACAATCAACTTGGCTTTGTCCCCAGGATGCAAAGTTGATTCAACATATGCAAATCAGTAAATGTAATTTATCACATAAACAGAACTAAAGACAAAAACCACATGATTATCTTAGTAGATGCAGGAAAGGGCTTAAATAAAATTCAGCATCTCTTCATGTTAAAAACTCTCAATAAACTAGATATTGAAGGAATACACCTCAAAATAATAAGAGCCATATAGGACAAACCCACAGCCAATACCATACTGAATGGGCAAAAGCTGGAAGCATTCACCTTAAAAACAGGCACAAGACAAGGATGCCCTCTCTCACCACTCCTATTTAACATAGTATTGGAGGTTCTGCCCAGGGCGATCAGGCAAGAGAAAGAAATAAAGGGTATTTGAATAGGAAGAAAGGAAGTAAAATTATCTTTGTTTGCAGATAACATGATCCTATATCTAGAAAACCCCATCACCTTAACTCAAAAGCTTCTTAAGCTGATAAACAACTTCAGTTATACAAAATCAGTGTGCAAAAATCTACAGCATTCCTATACACCAGTAATAAGCAAGCAGAAAGCCAAATTATTAATGAACACTCATTCACTACTGCTACAAAAAGAATAAAATACCTGGAAATACAGCTAACAAGGAAAGAGGAGAACCTCTTCAAAGAGAACTACCACCAATTGCTGAAGGAAATCAAAGAGGAAACAAATGGAAAAACATTCCATGCTCAGGGATAGAAAGAATCATTATCATGAAAATGGCCCATTAAACTATCATCGATGTTCTTCACAGAATTAGAAGAAAGTATTTTAAAATTCATATGGAACCAAAAGAGAACCCAAATAGCCAAGACAATCCTAAGCAAAAAGAACAAAGCTGGAGGCATCACACTACCTGACTTCAAACTATACTACAAGGCTACAGTAACCAAAACAACATGGTACTGGCACAAAAACAGACACATAGACAAATGGAACAGAAAAGAGAACTCAGAAATAGGAATGCACACCTATAGCCATGTGATCTTTGACAAACTTGAAAAAAATAAGCAATGGGGAAAGGAGTCCCTATTTAATGAATGGAGTTGGGAGAACTGGCTAGCCATATGCAGAAAATTGAAACTGGACCCTTTCCTTACACTTTATACAAAAACTAACTCAAGATGGGTTAAAGACATAACTGTAAAATCAAAACTATAAAAACCTTAGAAGCAAATCTAGGCAATAACTTCCAAGATGTAAGCATGGGCAAAGCTTTCATGATGAAAATGTCTAAAGCAATAGCAACAAAAGCAAAAATTGACAAGTGGGATCTACTTAAAGCAAAGAGCTTCTTCACAGCAAAACAAACCATCATCAAAGTGAACAGACAACCCACAGAATGGGAGAAAATGTTTGCAATCTAAATGTCTGGCAAAGGTCTAGCATCCAGAGTTTACAAGGAACTTAAACAAGTTTATGAGAAAAGACAACCCCATTAAAAAGTGGGCAAAGGACATGAACAGACACTTCTCAAAAGAAATCATTCATGTAACACACAAACATAGGGAAAAAAGCTCAACATCACTGATTATTAGAGAAATGCAAATCAAAACCATAGTGAGATACCATCTCACACCAGTCAGAATGGCAATTATTAAAGGTCAAGAAACAACGAATGCTGTGAGGTTGTGGGAAAAAAGGAACACTTTTACACTGTTGGTAGGAATGTAAATTAGTCCAACCATTGTGGAAGACAGTGTGGCGATTCCTCAAGGATCTAGAACCAGAAATACCATTTGACCCAGCAATCCCTTTACTAGATATATACTCAAAGGAATATAAATCACTCTGTTATAAAGATACTTGCATATGTGTGTTCACTGCAGCAGTATTCACAATAGCAAAGGCATGGAATCAACCCTAATATCCATCAATGATAAACTGGATAAAGAAAATGTGATACATACACACCATGGAATAATATGCAGCCATCGAAAAGAATGAGATAATGTCCTTTGCAGGGACATGGATGGTGCTAAAAGCCATTATCCTTAGCAAATCAATGCAGGAACTGAAAACCAAACACTGCATGTTCTCCCTCATGGGAGCTGAACGATGAGAATACATGGACACATGGGGGAAAACAACACATAATGGGGAATGTTGGAGGCGGTGAGGGTAAGGAGAGCATCAGGAAGAATAGTTCATGTATGCTAGGCTTAATACTTGGGGGACAGGTTGAACTATGCAGCAAACCACCATGGCACACATTTACCTATGTAACAAATCTACACATCCTGCACATGTACCCCAGAACTTAAAATAAAAACTGAAGAAAAAAATTAAAAGGAAAAAATATTTTGAATAAAATTTTAATTTAAAAATATTAAAGCATCTTTGGTGAACTTTAATAAACAGAACTACTCTGTAAAGAAATATTCTGTAAATTAACGACCATAATTCAGTTTACCTTTATGTTATATTTTTGTCCTATAGTTCAATGTAAACCAATATTCAGAATTAGGTAAGAATTTCAATATTAAAGTAAACATCATTTAAAATATATATGGCATATGGATTTTCTTCTTTATCCTATGATTAATCTTTGTGCTTCAGGATTCTTTATCAAATGAACAAGCAAAAGAATGAAGTTCAATTTTTTTTTTGTTTTTCTTCCTACCCTTATCTTTTTTTCAGAATACGGTTAACTAACTGGAAGTCTTCTTAATCATGTTTTAATTGTCTTTCTGTTAATTTGGAAAATGGAAAGACAATTGGTGGTTGACATGAGAAAACTTTTAAAAATTTTTACCAAACAATATTGCTCCTCTATTATTTTTTTTCCTTTTTTGGGGGGCTCTGCTTTCTGCCCCTTTAATCATCACATTGAAAAGTTTGCAGAGGAACTTTAAAGTGATTGGACAATAGCCAGGCTCAGAGGAGATAAGGATTTACTTAAAACACAATCAGATGTGATATACATAAAACAGTTTTTATATTTCAATTGTGGTTGCTTCTGTGACTCATTTTTATAAAAACTATGCATAAAAATATGAACTAATGAAATAGAAAAACAGAGTTAACTATTCACCTCTCAAAGTTATTACCTTTATAAAGTGAATCAACCTAAATTTAATTTCCTTTAAACACAAAATGTCTGGATAATTTAAAATATGATACAATTTAGAAAAAAATAGTCTTTTGCAAAATTTTAGGAATAATTTGTTGCTTATAGAAAGGTTTACTTCTTTGCAGTTATCAAGATATGAGTAGTATATAGTCAACTAGGTTAATCCTTCCATTATCGACATACTTTTTCTGTTATTGCCATTTCTCTTGACTTCTACTTCATTCACTTTTGGTATCCTTTAGAAATGTTGTTTTACTCAGAAAATTATTGATGGTGTGTATTTCTAGAGACACAACAAGTCAGTAGTTGTGAGCCCTAACCATGAGAAGCACTGAATTAGATCTTCTTGTGGTATTTTTCCTCAGTCTGTGGGAAAGTCTTAGAGAAGGAAACCAAAAAGTTGATATGCAGACACTTGATATTTGAGATTACTTCCTTTAGAAGGCGTGTCATTTTGTGCCAACCACATTGGCATTATCTACAAGATGGACTTTCAACTGCCTGGGTTTGGAATAAGATGCTAACTTATTGTTCATTGATCACAAAGCAGCTAATAGATGGTAATCACCCTGAGTCACCATTCATTTTAGATACATTCAAGCTGGTAGTCTGTGGACAAAAAATAGCTTTTCTAATTCTTAATCCCTCAGCTCTTTACTTCACCCATAGGCTTATTAATTTAAAACAAAGCATCCAAATAAACCATTCTACTCACCTTCTACATCTTCCCTAACATGATATAAAT
Source organism: Cebus imitator (assembly GCF_001604975.1). Classification (NCBI taxonomy): domain Eukaryota; kingdom Metazoa; phylum Chordata; class Mammalia; order Primates; family Cebidae; genus Cebus; species Cebus imitator. The sequence continues at coordinate 330,523 of NW_016107525.1, forward strand.
ATTTGTATGTATTAAGCTGTTTTATCTGAATGATGGCTTCTAAAACAAAATAGCGATTCCGATACAGATCATCTGTTTGTTGCTTCCAGGTTTAATGGATATGTGAAATTCATATACAGATCTTCAAGTCATAACTATTACTAGTCACATTCTCCTTAAAAAATTTATACATGGGATATAGTTTTGATATATGTCCCTAACAAAATTTCATGTTGAATTTTAATTCCCAGTGCTGGAGGTGGAGCCTCGTGGGAGGTGTTTGGATTATAGGCATAGATGCCTCATGTCTTGATGCTGTCTTCATGGTATTGAGTTCTTGTGAGATCTGGTCATTTAAAAAGTGTACGGTATCTACTCCCCATTCTCTCTGTCTCTCTCTTGCTCCTGCTTTGACCATGTGAAGTACCTGCTCCCACTTTGTCTTCTGCCATGATTGTAAATTTCCTGAGGCCACTCCAGCAGCTGATACCGGGGCTAGGCTTCCTGTACAGCCTGCAGAACTGTGTGCCAATTAAACCTCTTTTCTTTCTAAATTATTTAGTCTCAGGTATTTCTTTATAAAAATGCAAGAATGGCCTAATACAACATGAGTTCACCAAAGAGACTATGTGCCCATTGGAGGCAGTATTATAACATTTCCAAATTAAAATATTTGAGATTTTGAGTAACTCTGGGAGGGAGCATAATAGTCATCTAAAATGAGTCTTTCATTTAGAAGGTGAGCTAGTTGCCCAAGGCCACAAATCTTTCCGGTTGCCAAAACAGACTCAAGATCCCAGAGAATCAAACTTAGAACCTTGTTGTATGGAGTAGAATGCATGTTTCCCCTCGGAAAGCTCCGCAGTTATCTCTTTTAGTTCTACAGAATTTTTACATTGCAGTTTCCAATAGCCCCCTTCTCAGCTAACCAAAATATTTATTTCAACAAACCTTAATAACATTAAATTTTAAAATAATGTTAAATATATCTGGTTATATCTATGATTTCCAGCCCATGCCAGTCAAATCTGTGATTTCTTATATTGGAAACTCCAGGTCAACAAAAAGGTTTTTGACACTATTGCTGTTTTACTGATTAAGGAATGAAAGATCAGAGTTTTAGTGAGCTGTCTAAGAAACCACAGCTAGTAAGAGTGGGAGCTGGTATACAGCTAGTGTCTCCTGATATTCACCTGTGGCTCTTTACACCAAAATCTTCAGCCTGAAAAGGTTTTAGCATCCCGCATTTCTCCTAACTTTAGCTTTCTGACAGTCAGTGTGTCAGGGAGTTATGAAATATCAGAATTTCCTTTTTATTATCAGACATTCTGTACGCATGAGATTTCAGTGACATTAGCTATAAGCTGTACTCATACTACAGAGAAAGACGTGGCAAGCATCAGAAATAGATGCAGTGATATAATAAAAGCTGGTAAAGTGCTTTCATGGCAAAGGTTATGCAAGCGTGAAGGAAGATTCTTCTCACACATTCTGTCAACGGGAAAGAGAAGGTTTTCAAGTGCAATTTAATGGGGAAACAGGTCAAAAGCCTACCAAAACTATCTAGATCTTAGTATACTTCAAATGGAATATAAATTGTTGCCTTGAGTGATGATGATCTACTTTTTACGTAATAAACGATAAACAACTCTGTCTATATTTAACTGAATTATGAATCACTGGTGTTCACATAAAAAATGTAATTCAATACATTTTTAGGATCCCCAATCAAAACTTACGGCCGATGAGTGAAAGTGTTTAACTGAATCTATTGCAAATAAATAAATTTATTAAAGAAATATCCATTGCCTTTGTGAAAGGAAAATAACTCTTGAGGCCCCAAAATCACTAACCTAAAGAGGAAAGTCAAGCTGGGAACTGCTTAGGGCAAACCTGCCTCCCATTCTATTCCAAGTCATTCCTCTGCTCATCAAGATGAATGCATATCTGATTGTCTTCTTTGGAGAGGCTAATCAGAAACTAAAAAATGTCACCATTTGTCTTTTATCTACCTATGACCTGGAAGCCCCCTCCCTGCTTCGAGTTGTCCCACCTTTGCTTCAAGTTTTACTGCCTTTCTGAACCAAACTAATGTTCATCTTACATATGTTGATGGATTGGTGTCTCCTGTCACCCTGAAATGTGTAAAACTGAACTGTACTCTGACCACCTGAGGCACACGCCATCAGGACCTCCTGAGGCTGCGTCATGGGTGTGCGTCCTTAACCTTTGCAAAATCAACTTTCTAAATTAACTGAGACCTGTCTCAGATATTTGGGGATTACACCTTCATTTGAGGACAGCTTGTTGGCCTGCTCACTGCTCCCTCATTCTGATAGGTAGGTTTGAAATACCACAGATCATTGGTGTACAATCGTTTAATACGTAATGACTCCCTGGGCCTACAAAGCAGCATCATGCATCCCCAGTTTTAAAGCACTTCACTTTTTTTTTTTTTT
>NW_016107525.1:333600-365625 GCF_001604975.1 Cebus imitator
ACTTTAGTCACTGATGTTCTCAATGTACTTATTGTGCTTTTAATCTGCATTACCATGAATATTTTAAAAAGCATTTTCATACATTTATTCGCCATTTGTGTTTTCTCTTGGTAAAGTTTCATTTTGCTGATTTCCTATTTTTCTATCTCATTCCAATTGATTTGTAGTTCTATATGTTTTCTAGGCACTAGTTTGTCAGTTTTATGTATTGCAAATACATACATATCATTCTTTGCCTTGCCATTTAACTGTTTTGATTGTATCATTTAATCAACAGATGTCATTAAATTTTTGTCAACTATTTAATGTCAACTATAATGAATACATTATGTTTATTGATTATGATGCTTTGATGCTTTATTATTTATTCATTATTTAAGTTTATACAAGAAAAACTTGAAGAGCCTTCACAGGACTGCAAGAGTATATTGAATCAAAAATAATTGTCTCTTTGTGACATCACTCCACTGCCCACACAAAACTAAACACCAAACAGCTATTTTTCTAGACATTTGTGTGGCCATGTGTGCATATGCATGTGTGCGCGAGTGTGCATATAAAGAGAAGCAATCTGGAGTAGTGATTAGTAGCACAGCTATTGGAAGCAGACACTTAGGTTCAAATACAATCTCTGAAGTTTAGCAGCTAAGTGGCTTTGGACAAGTCGGTTCACTTGTCTAGTAATGGGATTTCCAAGGCAAAGGGTTTTCTCTTTCAATGTCCTCCTCTGCAAAATGAGGATGATACTATCTACTTTAGGGAGTAGCTATGAAGATAAAAGCATATAAGGCACTTAAAACAATGTCCTTCCCATTAAAAAAATAGCTAACATTTATTCAATCCTTACTATTTGCCAAGTACTTTTTATGTATTAATCTCTTTAACCATCCCAACAATTATATCCATTTTTCAGATGAAGAAACTAAAGCCCAAAAGACTTATAAGACTTGCCCATGGTGGCACTGTTAGTAAAAGTTAGGATTGGCTTATGAAGCCCAAGTAGTCTTGCTCCAGAGTTTATACTCTTAACCACTGTGCTATGTGCTAATCTTCCCATCAAAAGCACTCAATAGCTATTAGTTGATTGTACATACATATTCAAACATATGATTTAGTATGCTTTATTATATAAATGATACCATAATACACATTGTACTGTCACTTGCTTTCATCAATATACAATATAATAGTAATTTTTCCTTGTCAATAGTTTATTTAAACAGCTAGATGTATAACATAGTGTAGTTGCCTATAATGTATTTAAACATTTCTTTGTTGATGAACACTGGTTTCTATAGTTTTGCTACTGCAATGTGGCAGCAATCATCTTTATACGTTCATCTTTTGTGTGTATGTGCAAATATTTCTGCAACGTGACTGTCTAGTAATGGGATTTCCAAGGCAAAAAGCTTGATATTTGTTTAAGTACTTTCTCAGGCAGGGCATCCCTGAGTAAACACAGGTTTTTATATGTCACATGTAGATTTCTATAAATTTTCTTTATAGCAACAAAATTTGTTGAATCTTCTTTGCTTGATTTGTTCTGCCACTGTCCAAATGCCTAGCTTTGCAAATATTCTCTTATTTCTTTCACTTATATAAAAGGTACCTTTGTAATAAATCCCACAATATATTTAGATAAGATGTTTAAGGCCATTCTACTTCCGTCCTCCCTTCTTGGAACCAACCTCAAAATGTCTATCAATTCAATTTTTTATTGGTAAATTGAATAATCTCAATTTTATTTTCTTTCTACATCTACACAAAACATCTACAGTATTGGTTCAGTGCAGCCTCTATGTCTGCTCACCCTCCCTTTACTATGTAAGCAAGTTATCAATCACAGGAGCAGTCATAAGTAAGTAAAAATTACCTTGTTCATGAAACAGTTGATTGTGGAACACTGTAAAGACCCCTGTGGACTGCATACTCTGCCAGGGCTTCTCCTAGAAAGTAGAAACAAACACTATATGTAGTTTCAGGGCCCAGTCTCTTTAATCTTGTTATCTGCCTGGGATTCCTTCCAAGCAACGCAACAGAATGTAGCTTTATAGCTTGTCTCCCAGTGACACACCCCTCTTGATCCTGTCTGATGGCCAACAAAGCAAGCTCTCTTCTGATTTGATCCAACTAAAGTAACCTCCACTTTCCTACCTTTTTATTTGCATTTCAACCAAACTCTCTTTGTTCCTCTTTGTAGACTTGAGTTTAGCGTTTTGAGAGGCATTTATCTGTGAGATAACATTTTCGGGAGAGCTAAAAGGAAGCTATTATCCCTGAAAACACTTTGGCAATATGAGGATTATCTTGACCTCATTTGTGGAGTATATCTCTAGCCTGAATACATGTGCTGTCCCCTTTTAACAAAAGATATGTTTTTAGTATTTGAGTCTGTTATACATGCCTAATGCCAGTGTTTTGCTTCCATTGCAATGCTGGTATACTTCAAGAACAGCAGCCAAACTCATTCACAGAAAGTGATACTGAGAATGACTCATTGTATAAACTTGAGTATGTACAAATGTAAGTTTTCTAAAGCTGCCCATTTTATTTTTAATCAAAAATTTTCTGAGTCAGCTGAAATACTCAGTGGAATTGATGACCAATGCTAGAAGGTCCAAGTTGCTGATGAACACTTTGAGCTCACGGTGCACTCTAGAATTTCTCATTTCTTTCCAAACCAGCATGAAGGTAATCAGATTAAGCACTCTTGACATGTTGGTTTTGGGGGGAAGCAGAGGTAAAAATAAGTACATCCCCATCTTTATTACTCACTCTTGTTCCTTCTGTCCCAATTTGTCCAAGGTGGGTACCCAAGGGAAAAAGAAATACATACAACCTGGAATTATTTAACTACCCAGAATTCCCCATCTAATATCAACTTCTTGTGTTTTAGGCAAGCACAGGAAAATGTGCACTAGTTCTAGCTGAGATTTAGATCTCAAATTCCTACATAATTGCCAATTGTGATAAATCGAGCTAGATTACAGGTGAGTTTTTAAAGGATCTGTTATTTAAATAAAGTTTTTATTTTGGAATAATTTTTATTGTAAAGCAAAGTTGTGAAGACAGTACAAAGAGTCCCGTATATCCCACATTCAGTTTCTTTGATTGCTAGCATCGTATGTAATAATGATATAGTCATCCAAACTACTGACACTGATATATTGTTACTAACTAAAGAATCCATTTTTTTTCCACTCCAATTTTAGTTTAAACAAGCAATAGGGTATAATCTTGGCATTCCCCAATGTTAGCATTCTAATGGCTGAAAATGCTTCGGAAAAGTAGGCACAAAGAGTTTTAGTGAGAAAAGCTTCAACTACAACAGGCATAAGCATCCCATTCCCTGTTTCTTTTCCATTATACATTATCCTTAGACTTGTGTGGCTCAGAAAAGGGAGAAGGTTGGGGTTTCTAGGCTGAAGACAACCCTGGGGCTTTCCTACTGTACCAAATGACATAGAAGAAGGAAAAGAAAAATTGGAAGCAAAAATTAAGAATATATATACCAGAAAGAAATGAGTTGTGAACATTTACACTTTCCACTAAAAGTAACATTCTTTACTAAACGTTGTGTCTCTGATCCATACTAGAACAACCATATAATGGTAGAAATTTGTAATTAGGGGAATCCTTAAAATACCTTCATAAATGAGGGTATACCACAAACTGTACTCCGTATAAGCTGTTATAATATTAAGGTCCAAATCATTTGCAAAAATTTGATAATCCTTTTTGGTATAGAAAGTGGATATTTACTTAGAATGAGGGTAAAGAATCACAACAAATGACACCTTTTTTTAAAGCTGACAATGCCATAGCACCTGAACATGCCCAGCCTCATCTGATCTGGTATTCTTATAGTAATTTGTTTTATTGGTAACTTTTTATCTAAGAAACCAATGGTACAAAGTTCAAGATTCTGTAAATATAACAGGAGATCATAATTTCCAAAGGTTGGAGGGGCTTTTAGATATCCCTTCAACTGGAAGAAAAGATTACCTAAGTTAGTTATAACATGTCTAATACTGTCTTCCTGTCTCACCTTGAACTTTGACATCTTTGGGCAGCTTTGTTTGTTGGAAGGTTTTGTTTTGTTTTGCTGCATTCCACTAACATTTACCTTACTGTAACTTTCATGCTTTGATTATAGTAGGTCTGAAGCTTCCTACTAAAGCAAATACCCAAAATAATTATTTTTCTTTTGAGAGACTAACACACATCTCTTTTCTGGGCTAAAATAATCCTGGGTTTTGTCTACAAATCAGTCGTTGAGGGATTTTACTCCTTTACCTTTGATTGCTCTTTAAGCAATGAATTTCAGTAAAATTACAACCTCATTTTTCTTATTACATAAACACATTTTCTTTTTCTCAAGAGGCTGTCTCTATGAGAGTTATGAGTGTATGCTGTATATGGAGAGAACTGGGTTCAAATCCAGGTTTTATGATCATGTCAAATTACATCATCTCTGAGGCTCATTATTCACCTTTGTACAATGGGCTATAGTAATAGTCCTTATCTCAGCATGTTTGTATAACAATAAAAGAGGTTATTCATGTAAGCAATTAGCTAGTATTCAACTAGAATTCATCTATTATTACTCTGCTTTTAGGTTGTCATTTCATTGAAACAATTTTGTCTTTAATACATGATGTTACAACAAATAATTTATTTTTAAAATGTACCATATGCAAATAAGTTTTCTTTCTTTCCCTACCCTCATCCCAAAACATTAGAATCCAAGGAAGAAGGACTCTTTGCAGAAGGATACTGGAAAAACAAAATTAAGAGAGAAGCAAACTAGTTTTATTCCCTTTATTTACATAAAAATGTTATTTCATTCAGCCTTCACACTATTTTAGTTACAGTTTAGTGTATCTTATTGTGTCAATGTTCTTATTCTATTTTGCTTTAGTCAGTTTTTGCATTTTTTGAGTGACTTGTCCCAGAGCAGGTACTTTATTTCAAATATACCCAAAAAATTTAATTGAATTATCAATCGTATCAGGTAAACTCTGGTTTCTAGGACATTTTTCAGCCTGATGCTACGTTACTCTCTTAGCATGGATGTCTTGTAGCACTGTTAATATTGCAGTAGTAATAAAACAGTCTTAAAACATGCTACAAAATGGTCATAAGTTTTGAAAGAAAAGTTCAGCATAAACAAAGTTCAGCATTTAATTGCATAAGTGGATTGCAACGGAGTCTTAAACTTGATTGTGTTGAGTCATGAAACCCCACAAAATCTTAAAGATTAAAACATGTCTGGAATATTGGAAAATAATTTGTTGGTGATATTTTAAATGATGTCTAATAAAAATGGTCACAATTTTCTAACACCACATAGGAAAGAAAGGAAATAGGTGTGCTTTCCAAGTATCTAGACTGCATTAACTAAATATTTTGTTTGATGGAATCGCAAGTAATTTCAAATTGTGTTTGCTTCAGTAATCGAAAGTGCCTCTCAGACTCATTTCTATCTTTAAATGTGTCTTCTTTCGTGGGTACTGTGAGGAGGCTCAAAAAAAAAGCAACTTATTTGCAACAAAGAGCAACACTCAGATGGTTGAAGGTGAGAATTTCAAATAATGCAGGTGTGAAAATAAGAGAGAACCTTTAACAAACTCCAATTTTGAAATTATGTTTCCTTTTTCCATTTTGGGTCTCATCATTATTGTCAGAATAGTGGTTGTTCTGTCAAAAAAGCATGGTAGAGAAATAGGTGAGTGGAAAACCACTTGCATAATCATGGTAATCTGTCCTGGGAAGTGATCAACCTGCTAAATATGCAAGAAAAAACTGTTGGATAGATCACAATAAACAAATCCTTTTAGTGTATAGTCTAGTGGTAGTAATCCCAGTGGTGCTGCTTATCCTGAATCCCCAGGTTTTAGTGAGTGTCTGCTAAGTGTTTTGGACATGTGAATGCCATTAAGGTACTAACTTTTGTTGTTTACCATCCATAGCTATAAAACTGTAAAATCTGAGGAAGAGACATTCACATGAGGATTACCATTCATCCATCAAAAAAAAAAGCCCTGAAGCAATTTACCTATTTTTACTAAGCAGAGTTAGACAAGACAGTAGTTCTACCATGAATATATTGAAAAACTAATATCTTGGTAATGTTTCCTAATCATTGTGTCATGATAATTTGAGCCACTGTCAAAACACTCTGTATGCTTAAATATCCTGAGTTTCATTACCCCAGGCAGTTCCTTTTTTTTTTTTTTTTTTTTCCTTGCCAAAATCCTTGTTTCTAAAGTCACTGCTTTCAGCTTCTGTCTGTATCTCAGAGATAAAAGCCAACTAGTTCCTTTGAGGAATATAAACAACTGAATACGGCAATCAAGATTAAGAAAGAGACCTCCAGTACAAATGCAATAGTTGTCCTGGACTGAATTTTAAAAGCATGCAGTTACAGACTGCACAGGAAATGCAAATTTTAAAATAAACTGAACACTTGAACTCTATGTTATGTATAGAAAAAGTACTTAAAATTTGAAGTCATAGAATTGCTCCCAACCCATAGAAATATTTCTTAAGGTGCTGATTAAACATTCAAATGTGATAGTATTAATCTTCAGATATCCGGAAAATAGAGAATCACATTGCCAGAAATTTTATGCATGTAATTCACAGCGTTTTAGTCTCAATATAGTCATGGGAGAAAAATGAGGTGGGAAAATATTTACTGTGAGTATAATGAATTGATTAAATCTGGAACTGTGTTAAATTGTAGATACTTCCACAGTTTACTATACCTCTGTGATCTGTTCCTTAACCTCGATTTTCTATTTTTACTTATTTTCAAAAGAGAATGATTAAACTTTGTTTCAGTAATTATTCACTACTAACTACATTTTATGACATTATTCAATTGACCAAGATATCTTCTTGAAACAACAGAACGTTTCCATTGTTGTACAATTCCTGGTTACTGGAGACCAAGCTCATGCTACAAATGTTCTTGTGGACTTGTGGTACCGCCAGAGTAACTGAAAATAGATGGTTTCTGTTGTCCAGGTCACTTTGCTAAGTAAATTTGGTTATCATATAATAGGATTTTTTTCAGCTTACTTATTCATTATGAACAGAAAATTATGCTGGAGAGTATTTTTATTCTACTAGCTGTCTGACAACCTTAAGAATGACTTTCTAGATGCAATTTGAGGAAATAATTTATCTTACAACAATAAATGTTCCTTCAGAAAAAATGAAATGGAGAACTAAATATGTATTAAATGTATTAGAGAAAAACAGTCCTAATTTGGAGAGCTTAAAGCCCCCAAATCACCTGAATTATTCAAACTCTCTGTCTCTGCTACCAGTTAATAGCTTCATAGTTTTTCTTTTTTTTAAATTCAGGTCAATAGACTAGGCTCTAAAATACCTTAAATCAATCTAGCCTTGGTCAATGGTAAAACAACAGAAAGCTGATGTCTTCACTCTATCATTCATTCATTTCATTCATACACTAAACACATATCTAACATAACTTTCTTGAGTCACGTTAAACAATTTTCATCAGGGAATTTCAAACAAAAATAATGCATTTAAATGTAATAATGTTCCAAATAATTGAGAAGGCTTCCTTATACGAGCCATATTATTTAAACACTTCACTCAATAAAACCATGTTCTATGAAAAAGGAAAGGATGCTATATTATTTGATAACAACCTCCAGTGTCAACAGAAGTTCTGGTACTTTACTAATATGACATGGGTAATTCATGCAAATAATACTTATATTATAAATGGCTTTATATTTTCCAAAGAATGTTCACACTATTTATATCACTTGATCCACATACAAACACTGGCAAGGAGATGGGGCAAACAGTATTTTTTTCTATTTTACAAATATCCTTCTCTGAACCCAAGCTCGGAGAAGGCTAGTGGCTTGTCCTGAGTAAATATGGCAGAACTGAGACTAAACCTTTGTCGACGAACTCCAAATCCTTTATCATTCAGGACACAGGATGTTTATTAACTGAAGGTCACACTTACTGAGAGCATACATGTGCCAGAGACTGCACTATCTTTATAGGTATTAGCTAATCTGCAATTAATAAACAAGGAAACCAAGACTTACTGAAATAAAATAACTTTAATCAAGGTCATACAATCAGTTAGTGGCAGGACCAAAATTTGCAGGATGGCCCTGTGATTCTAAGGCTCACATTTTTAACCACTTCTTATTCTGTAATTTCCTCCATCATCACAGGGAGGATTTTAATTAGGTATAATTACACCAATTTCCTCTTTTCATCACATTTACTTAGAGAACAGACAAGCTCCTATGTCTATTAAATACCATTTAATTTCTATTGTTGCTATGTTTCAGATTTCTCTTCTAAATATCCACCTCTAAGTCTACAAGTTACATTTTCTACTGTTTGAACCATTTTCAGTGGGTTCAACTAAATTCTATAAATTCTTCTCCTTTATCCTTTTTTAAATAGCAACTTCTTTTTGTATCTTACCTAATCACACAGCTACACATTATTAATGAAGAAAACATAAAGCACAAAAGAAAGAACAAAAGTTACCCTAAATACCACCAACATAAGATAACAATGGTAATGGTTAAATTTTCTGAATATGTAGAAGTAAAAATAATGACTATGCTAGATGCTTTCATATATTTAAGGATCACAACAACCCTTGGAAGTAGGTACTAATATCCATTTATAGCTAAGGAAAGTTTAGCTTATATAGATTAAATTACATATTCACATTCATATAATTAAGAGGCAAATCTAGGATAGAAGTAGAACTGTCGACCTGCCTTTCCAAGTTTGTCTGTTTGGATTGATACTGTATAATACTACTTCTTTCCCTATTTTTGGCCTTCAAGTATATGACAACATCTTCTTTATTCAGTAACCTTCAACATGATTTCTAATGAAAGGTTAGTAATCTATATTAACAATGTAATAGGCACATGTATACCTATGTAACAACCTGCACAATCTGCACATGTACCTCAGAACTTTAAGTATAACAAAAAAAATGTAATATAACTTATTTAAAGAACCTCCATATTTAGAGGGTATTGTGGCTGCTTTTTATTCTGCCATAAAATTGCAATGAAACATTTTTGTACTGTTGTGCCAAAAGCCAGCATTCTATATCTAGTTTTCTTTGTGACAGGGGGTCTGTGTTTGTCTGTTTTGTGTTACTATAAAGGGATACCCGAGACTGGGTGATTTATAAATAAGAGAGGTGTATTTGGCTTATGGTTTTGCAGTCTGTATAAGCATGGCACCAACATCTGCTCAGGTCCTGATCAGGCCTCATGAGTTTTTACTTATGGTAGAAGGTGAAGTGGGAGCATACATGTGACATGGTGAGAGAGGGAGCAAGAAAGAATGGAGGACATGTCACACTCTTTTAAACAACAAGTTCTCTTGTGGACTCATTACCATGTGGAAGGCACCAAGCCATTCATGAGGGATTCACCCCCATGACCAAAACATTTCCCACTAGGCCTCACCTCTAACACTGGGAACCATATTTCAACATGAGATTTGGAGGGAACATGCATCCAAACTATATCAGTGTCTATGTTTGGTACCTTTTCTGCTCTTTGCCTGAGAGGAGCCCTGCCATCTCCAGGCTTTGTTTATTTGTTTGTCTTAACCCTTAGGATTCTTAGTGCAGCTGATTTCAAGTGCTGACTTTCAGTGATATTGATCCATGGCAGAGTAGCACCCAGTCTCTTCTGACCTCCATGTTTGCCTTGCTTTCACTGTTAAAAATTTATTTGTTCAGTCGGTTCAGGTTCTTACTTGCATTAACAGGAACAAAGACTAGCTAACTTGAAAAAAGAGATATGTTTAAAGGGTATCAAGTAGCTTGCAGAATGGATGGAGAGGTGGAAGAAGGAAGTTCAGGAAATCAACAGGAACCAAGGGAAGCTAAGCAGCCAAAATAGTGCCAGAAGAATAGTCTAGCTAGGTCCCTGTACCACCACCACCACCACCAAAATCACTGCTTTTGCAAAACTTGATGTCAGTGCTTCTTCTTTGATGATGGTTTCCAAACTCTCCTTACTTCTTTGTAAAACTCCCTCAATGTTCAGTCATGGGTGGCTGCATCTAAATGAGCCTAGCTCATGTTCCTAGATGCTGCTTTGCTGCTAGAGACTAAAGGAAGGAAGATCCCTGCTTCAGCTTCTATGGCAGGAGGCAATTACCCAACCAGCAGAACACATAATGAGGAATTTCTCTCACAGAGGTAGAGGATTTGAATGCTGGGAAGCTATGCAAATAACAAATATCCACTACAGTTTTGATTAAGAGATTTTTGCTATCTCAGGCCAGTTATGAAGTGGCTGCTTAATCTCTTTGATTTAGTCTTGTTTTCATTGTTCTGTACTTTGCAAAAATTTTTCCAAGTTTGTGGCATAGGGATGGCACTCTCCTCTAAGTACTTGACTTGATATAGAGTTCCCGCCAACTTTCATGTTATTTTGCAAGTCATCACAGGCATGACAGTGCTTCAAATGTTTACATTACACAAAATAATGCATTTAAAACACAATGACTACATGTACAGCAATGTTTGGAGACAATGTAAAAAGTCTAAATTTGGGGAGGCCTTTCGTGAATATGTGGTCTTGGCCAGAATGACTGGCTTCTATATGACCTTCTGTTACACTCCCATTTCCTCCACTGATTCCCACAAATAGGTTCCTTTCCTTGGATTATTTAAACCAGTTGCATGGGAGAAGCATTTTGGAAAGAATGATTGGATGCATTTACTCAAGTTACACTCATTCACAGAATCTCTTATGCATATATTATTAATGGGATCCTAGAATGTCTGTAATAGTGGGGCAAAGTCAGGGCAATGTTATGCATGATGTAAACCAAACTCTAGATTTCCACATAATAAGCTCTTTTCTATTTGCCCTGTATCACATTAATCCTTTAAAAATGTATAGTGTTTCTCATTATTACTTTAAAATAAATTACACTTTAAGTATATCAATTAAACATTTTGCAGCTGCTGATGACTTGGAGAACTGATAAAGCTTTATTTTCTGAGCCTTGGCATTGCTAAATAAGATGGTTTCATTTTATATTAGTAATAAATTGGCAAAAATATTGGTTAATTAACATTGGTTAATTGAATCGTTATGGAAACAACACTTGCATGCACCTCAAGAATTGAATGAGAAAACCAGGCTGGGATGTGCATTGTAAATTCTTCCTAATAATGGGTGATGGGTACAATAATGCTCTCTCCCTGTCCACCTGATTCATTATGAAGCTTTCAAATCAAGATTGATTTTTTTTCTAACATTGTCTGTCACATTAACACTAAACTTTCTATTAACACAACACAATGATTGTAGATAAGATTAAGTACAATTTACATGATGAGTTCCTTTTTGAAACCATCTTGCATTATTATGAAAATGTAGACACCTGGCCCCAGGCAGGTATATGTTTTTATCAATATGCTATAGCACTTAAATCCAGTCATAAAAATAAAAAGTAATGAGCTTTTAATAGCTTGATTAATTCTTTGGATATATTTTACATGATATAGGTCACTGAAAATGCAAAACTACGACAGCATATATATTTACTGAAATCATGGGAGAATACTGGTTCCACCACTAAATATATTGCCATATTTATATGAACTCATCTCCTGGTAAAGATATAAAAACGGAACAGAGAATATCCTGCTGGTATTTGATCATCACAGACTATCGGTAAATTCTTGCTCCCTTTAACCAAAGCTACGCCTCTCTTCCGCAACCGATCAAGTGTTTTTACTTTACTATTTGGATTACTTCTTCCTTGTCAATTGATATTGTTCTAATATTGGATCAAAGCCTTACCCTCTTTTGCTGGATAAGACAATATCCTTACCACATATATAAGATATTCATGTCCATTTCCACACATCAAAGAATATACATTCACATTATTTTCACCTACTATATACTACTATATTTACCTACAGGGAGGTGTTTCTTTGAAGGCAGAAATCTGGAAAGAAAATGAATACTTTTTGGAGATTTATAGAAAGTCCAAATCTCATGCAATTCATAACTAACTTGCGAAGGAATGGATGTTGAATGTGTTTGGTAGAAGAGGCAAACTGCATAGTTAACAGTGCGTGAAAACTGGGAACATTTCATATACGACTTCAGGAAGGAAGATTCTCTATTAATAAAATGACTAGCAAAGTTTAAGAGTGGGGCACAGGAAGGAGTAGAACTGATAATACTTCACTACATGGGTGGAATGAAGAGGGAAATAGGCATAGAGTTTTAGAGTATCCACAACAAGAGGGAGAAATGATGAGAGTTCTGCAGCTATGTTTCTGGAATTGTTGGTGAGAATGAATTCAGTACTGTGATTTGAGGTGGGTAGATAGTAAACAATGAAATGGACTAAGCCAATCCTGAATATAAAAAAAAATACTAATTGATCAGTAGGTTTATTTCACCTCAATCATTTTCCCTGTTGTGTTATGCTTACTTGTTCATTGGATCTTGATACATTTTCTGTTACTTCATTATTTTCAGCACCTCAAGTGTGTTGCTTTTCACTAGACACAATTGCTAGTTCTTACCTGAATGTAACACTTATCTTTGTGAGTAATCACCAATACTTTTATGCCTGTAGGGTAAAATATGCAGCAGTATCATATCCTAGAATTATTTCTCCATTTTGTGTAATATATAATTTTCATGTACTGAGTATCCCAGACAGTCTTAGAAGCTGAATAAATCCACTTTTATAAATTTAGTAATTAATTTTTATTCATTGTATTATAGTCATATATTTATTTTCTTTAGAAATTCTGTTTGATTGACCTGGACATATAGTACCCACTTTTTGTCAATTATGCTAGATACCTGTCATATTTTTTTCCGCCCACTTCAAAATCAGTATATTCAAAGCAAATATTTTATATTACTCCAAATCTACTTCTTGTTTTCCCTTACCACCATGATCTTAGATCATCTAATCTGTCTTAGACTGTCTTAACCCATTACTCACACTCACCCAAACACATCACACTTTCGATTGTATTCAGGACATGCAACCCCAAATATGCCACCTGGCATTTGAAGAAAGAGCAGAACTGGGAATGTCACTTTCACCTTCACCTTGCCCTTCTCCCCTGAAGCAAGCCATAATATCCTCATTCAAGGGGTGTCCTGCCTATTCTCAGAGGAGGAGAGCCAATGACACAGAGATGCCAAGAATAATCTAAACTAAAAGGCCTTGCTAAATTACATCCACAGTTTATTATCATTAGATCATCCCCCCTTTGTCTTCCAGTTATGTTTCCTCACAACTTCTTTTCCCTTATTCTTCCAAGCTTTGTTGACCCCACTGACGAAATCACATTCACACATATATCCCACTCCCATCTGCTTGAGTTCAAGTTCTCAATATCCCCTATTTGGATTGTTTCTTCTTTCCAATTCATTGTTCACAGAACTATCAGAGAGATTTTCACAGTGACCTGACCAAGAAAGTCCTTAATTTTAAAGCCATATTGTTTACCAGTATTTTTTAGAGCTTCTTAATATTGTCTATGAGGCCCTTCATATCTTTGGTTTCTGTCTATCAACACCACCTCATTGTATTTCACTAGTCCATTTCACTAGGCCACATTCTCTTCTGACCACCAAGAGTCATTTCCAGAGACTGAATCAGATTGGTTTCTGCCATGATTGTAAGTTTCCTGAGGCCTCCCAAGCCATGCAAATCTGTGAGGCAATTAAACTTCTTTTCTTTTTTTTAAATTTTAAGTTGTGGGAAATGTGCAGAATGTGCCGGTTGGTTACATAGGTAAACATGTGACATGGAGGTGTGCTGCATGTATTGACTAGTCTTCTAGGTTCCCTTCCCTTATCCTCCACCCCACAACAAGCCCTGGTGTGTGTTTTACCCCCTCCCTGTGTCCATGTGCTCTTATTGTGCAACTCCCACTTATGAGTGAGAACACATGGTGTTTGGTTTTCTTTTCCTGTGTTAATTTGCTGAGGATAATGGATTTCAGCTTAATTCATTGAGGTGCTGTGGCCACAGTATACCACAGCTGGTTTGTTGGGATATGAGAGATACCTTTTGGGACCAAGCTGTCCAGCTGCAGCAGGGAAAAAGCTACAGAGATGGATACCACTCTTTCCCCCACCCAGGGAGGAAGGGTGGTAGCCATCTTAGCATGTTACACAGCTATCAGTCCCAGTGCTGGCTGCTGCCCCTTTCCGCAGGAGCTCAAACAGCTTAGGCGGCAGGCAGTTGCAGCTGTGGTGCTGGCCACCCCTCTCCCCTGGAATACAGCAGGCTTAAGTAGATTCTAGCTGAGAGGCTGTTGAGAATTTGCACAGCTTGGGGATTGGAACCACAGGCCCTGGTGGCATAGGTTCATGAGTGTCATCTTCTGATCTGTGAGTTGTACAGTTCAGTGGAAAAAGCATGGTTTTCCCAGCTGGATAGCATGCTCCCTCACCACCTCCCTTGGCTTGGGGGTGGGGCTCTCATGCCCTGTGTGGTTCTCAGGTGGGCCACTGCACCACACTGCTCTTTCTTCCTCTCCATGGGTCACACGAGCCACCTACTGTACTCAGTTCTGATGATAGAACCTGGATACCTCACTTGCCAGTGCAGGATTCACATGCTATTATGATTCTTTACAACGGGTGCCTCCAATCACCGCTGCTTCTAGTCAGCCCTCTTGGTCCCACCTCAAACCTCTTTTCTTTATAAATTATTCAGTCTTGGGTTGTCTTTATTAGCATCATGACAATGGACTAATACACCAACCATATACCAAGTGCTTAGCCTTTTCTTAGGATTTTCCAGTAGACTACATTGCTATATATCTAATTTTTTTCAGAGTTCTTTTCAAAGTACTATTAGAATTATAGAACTATTTTTTTCTTTTACATTAAAGTATTATTATTGTTTTTCAATTTAAAGTAATACATACTCATGCAGGATAATTATAAAAACAAAAAGTCGCAGGAAGAAAAACACACATAGTTTCATCTTCAAAAAATGACTATTAATATTTGAAGATATTCCCTTCAAGGCTTATTTGCATGCATCCTTTATATTTTATAGACCATTTTTCTTTTTAAAATTAAAACAATGTTTCTTTTTTTTCCTTTAGGTAAAACAATGTAAGTTCATTTATAATAAGATTATTCCAGGTTAAAAAATGGTGATACAAGTATATGAAGCATTAAAATCTAGAGACAACAGATGTTGGAGAGGATGTGGAGAAATAGGAACGCTTTTACACTATTGGTAGGAGTGTAAATTAGTTCAGCCATTGTGGAAGACAGTGTGGCGATTCCTCAAGGACCTAGAAATAGAAATTCCATTTGACCCAGCAATCGCATTACTGGGTATATATTCAAAGGATTATAAATCATTCTACTATAAGGACACGGGCACAAGAATGTTCATTGCAGCACTGTTTACAATAGCAAAGACCTGGAACCAACCCAAATGCTCATCTACGATACACTGGACAGGGAAAATGTGGCACATATACACCATGGAATATTATGCAGCCATCAAAAACGATGAGTTTGGGTCCTTTGTAGGGACATGGATGAACCTGGAAACCATCATTCTCAGCAAACTGACAGAAGAGCAGAAGATCAAACACCGCATGTTCTCATTCACAGGTGGGTGTTGAACAATGAGAACACATGGACACAGGGAGGGGAGCACTACACACTGGGGTCAGTTGGGGGGAAAAAGGGGAGGGACGGTGGGGGGTGGGGAGTTGGGGAGAGATAGCAAGGGGAGAGATGCTAGATGTAGGTGACGGGGAGGAAGGCAGCAAATCACACTGCCACGTGTGTACCTATGCAACAATCTTGCATGTTCTTCACATGTACCCTAAAACCTAAAATGCAATAAAATAAATAAATGGAAAAAAAAATACTGTTGCTGCCTCTTATAGCAGAAAATGTTTAGTCTTTTTTGGCAGAAGTCTAAGAATTTACAACTGAAATGCCTATTTCAAAAGTACTAGAAACCTTATAAAAATCAGGAAGTTATCCACTACTATAGTTAACATTATTAACCTCTTAATATCGCCTTACGAGAAAAAAAAAGTTGGGCAAGTTAAATTGTTACATGAAAACTTTTACCCAGAAATTATTCTCTCATGAAAAAGACTTTTGGCAAGCTGCCTATAATGCAACACTCAATCATTAAATTAAAAGCCAAAAATATATTAATGATAGGCATGCAATGTTCAGAATCCCTTCATCCCCAATGACCAACTGTCTCTTCTAACTCTGATTATTGCCTTACCTTTGGCTCTATAGATACATTTTGAATCTCATTCATTTGTGTTCTTCTATTTCTTTCTGACTCTATTCAGCAGTGGAACCATTCTAGAAATCATAACTCTCAGGAGAACTTATGATGCCACTTCAAAATTGTTGTTTCCCAGTTTCATTCCCCTTCTCCATCATGATGCTGTTGTCTGTATGGACTATAACTGGAAGATTCCAAATACATAACATTTTCTACCCCTCTCCACTTCTACACCCAGGTGTGGCCTCAGAATTATCCTTAACATAAAACCTGTGCAACCATCATTTCTCAATGGAATTTGATACTTGAAATGAAACTTTCTTATTATCCTTGGAAGTTAATTAACTAAGCTGCAGAGGAATACCCTGCTAAGGAAACAAACTCACTTCTAGTTACTGGTTGTACCATGTGATTAAATACCAAATATGTCCAGGGCAGCTTTTGAGACATAGGTCTCTCCCTTGATACCTTTAGTTTTCTCTTGCTCTTGATTCTGTGTCCACATTAGATCAGCTACTGCTTTTATGTTTCTCTCTTATGATTTCTAACCTTCCTTCATATGATTCTGCTAATTTAGTCTTCATTCCAATGTGACACATACTCATATGTATACCCTTGATCTCAGAAAAAAATATATTTTCCCTCTGTGACTAAAATTCTCTTAATATCAGGTCAAAACTTCTAAAGTCTGGATATGGATTTTTCTTCTGCAATAAGGACCAAAGTACCAGTAGTTTAAAATATATAAAAATGTATTCCTCATATAACAGTCTAAAGAAAGTAGCCCTGAGTCAATGTTGGCCACATAGTGTTCAGAGACCTAGGTTCCTTATGTCTTCTTAATCTGCCATTGTCAAGATTAAAGCACTATGTAGTGCTCATATCTTATATGCCTGCTCCAGCTACTGCCATCATGTTCACATATTAGATGGCTAGGTGAGGAGAAAGGAAAGGAAAGGGCTTGCCCCTCTTTGTGGTGGCATAACTGAGAAGTCTCACACATTCCTTTTGCTCAACTCCCTTTGTTACAACTTAGTCATGCTATACCTGACTAGAGGGGATACTAGGAAATGCAGTTTTCAGCCTTATGCTCAGCTAAAAGGTAAAAGTTCTATTATTAAATAAACAAGGGAAGAATGCATATTGTAGACAGCTAACCCATTCTGCCAAACTACTTTTTCTCAGACTAGTCATGTTTCTCAATTCTAGTTAAAGAATTTCCCTGAAATTTTGTCTGCTCCGTTTGGGACATACAGCATTGGTCTATGTCTATAATTTCCTCACTCTGTGCTCTCTAAGCATCTTAACTCCTTTCACCTTAAATAATTAACTCCAGAACTTCATGTTTATTCATCAGAAGAGAAGTAATACTCGTTAAAAGGGTATGGGTTATGTAGTCAAAGATCCTAGATGTAGGACCTTGGGGAAGTCATTAAATCTTTCTGGCTACTATGCCATCCTTGTAGAATTATAGTGAACATTCAATGAGATAATGTATGTGTAAGTTGGAAACCCCTGTTAAAATGCTTGTGGCTGCTCCATTTCATAGTGGTATGTTACAACTGTCTCTCCCTAGCATCATTACCCTATAACTTCCTAATTTGACCTTCTGCTATGTGATTTACTTCTCTAGGGTCCCAACGCTTAACTCCTAGCTCTCCTTATTATCGACACAGGTACAACATAATTATCTTTGAATTATTTGATCCTAGAGACAATAGAGAAATTTACCCACATAGAATTTGATTGGGGTTTGGTTTTTAGCTCCCTTCAGCTTAGAGAATGGCATGACATTATTCATTTCAGTTAGTATTCTATGTCCTCTAGGAACCCTACTTTGTGCCTACCTAATTAAGGCTAAGGTTTGTAGTGATCTTCTAATCCTTGACGGTATTTAATTTTCACATTCATTTCCTGGGGCATTTTGTATTTATTTTGGCTATTTAGCATAACTAATTTTAGCCATTTACAAATTCTGTCAAATTATACCAGTTCTACCGGTAACTACACCATGTGTTCCCTGTTGTCAATCAGAAAGGAGAAACCTTAGTTCACAATGAAAAGTAAGCTTTGTTTGCTTCAGAAAACAAACATTCATATCTATGCTAGTCTCCATTATGAAATTGAAAGCCTTATGTAGGAAAGGTCATAGTATAAAATATACAGAGTGTCATATTTTCAGGAAATGGAATAATGTGTGGTATTAATCATGCTCAAAAAGAGTTGATCATGGATTTAAAGTATACTATATTGTAATTTTGCAGGCTTTCTTAGAAATAGAAGTTAGAGAAATAAGTTTTAGCCATAATTTGAAGGCTTGTTGGCATTATACAGTTCATTTTAAAGTTACTGACTTAGAATATACTTGAAATGTTTATGTTTCTAATAAATAAAAAATATGAGAGAGAAAAATAACCTGTACTGAAGGGCTGCTCTTCACTATGTTCTATACTACTTTTATATAAATTTAATTAAAACCTAACAGCATTTCTGAAAGGCTGATATTCTCAAATATACCTTTTCATAATAAAGAAAATGATATTCAGAGAGGTTAAGCACATTGTCTAAGTGGCAGAGCTAGTAGACACAGGACAAACTGCTCCAAAATCATTATTCACTCTTCAAGATCATGCTACTTTCTTGAAACACATGAAGGTAAAACACACATCTTTTAAAATAAATGTTATTATTTAAAATCTTAAGACCTTGGTTTGCAACTCACAATTTGTAGCTTTTGTAGCAAAAGAATGATGTTTGGATATTGTCAAACCATGTACTATACAGTTATTCTCTTCACAACTTACTGTCAATCAAGTTTAAAGTATAAGAAGCTATCAGATACAATTAGGGAGTAAAACATTGTGCAATATATCAGTTAGATGATAGGTAATTCTTTCAAGAAGAAATGGTTGGTAACTGTGCAGCTGAACTGCTTAAACCTAGTCTTGGCACTGCAACAGATCATGTAAAACATGACATGTACACTGTAGCTTTTAGTTATTATGTTTTAGTAAAGAATATAGTTGAATAAGTTGGCCTTATTTTATTCCAATTAACGTCTGAAAGTTATTTGAAAAGCAGATAAAAAGAATGTTAACTGATTCCGCATTTCCATTGATGTCATTATTATTCAGACATGTATTAACCCAAGCAAAATATTTTGACTAGTTATGTAATAATGAAATAATAATTATGTAATAATGCAAATTCCACTTAATCGGTCTAAGTCCTAAAATTTGAGTGACAATTTCCAAGTATGACTAATCCAATATTTATTTTGTAGACAAAAATCAAAACTCTCTAACTTTTAAAATGTTCAAAAGAAGAATATGTTTAGGATTCAAAGATACTATGAGCTCAGAACAATCAGAGGTCAGTTCCAAGGCCAGTAGATCCCTATGATCCCTTCCAACTTTCTCATTGCACTCCTAGGATAAATGCCAGCCTCTCTGTCTTCTGAACATAAACAGCATGTTTTTACATGTTAAAGCTCTGATAGTTTTAATTGTATATATGCTATAATATTTGAAGAATCAAAGAAAATCAAAAATACCCTTTTTCCAAACTTGCAAAGCCAGAATCAAGAATTACATGGGGATCCTTCCTGTGTCACAACCACCACCAGTGAAGCAAGCACATGCAGCCTTGCTCCTGCTGGTACCCCACCCCAGCTGACATGTTTGCATTACTGTGGCTACTGGCATGTGTGAGTGACCATAAAACCCATAGCCACCACCCTGACAAATTGCTTTGCATTATACCATGCATTGGAGTTTTGTGGCCAGCAAACTGAGAACACCTTGGCACCTCCAGTACAGCAGGTTTCTAACCTCAAGGGGCCAGAAAACAAAGCTGGGAGTAGCAGTCCACAGAGTTAAAGCACACAAGCCAGGAGTGCTGAGCTGAACCATGGCCTCCCAAAATCTTCCCGAAATGAAGCCAGTTGACTTAACCCATGGTATACCACAATCAAGCCCCCAAAAGCA
Organism: Cebus imitator; assembly: GCF_001604975.1. Classification (NCBI taxonomy): domain Eukaryota; kingdom Metazoa; phylum Chordata; class Mammalia; order Primates; family Cebidae; genus Cebus; species Cebus imitator. Next base: position 353,919 of record NW_016107525.1, read on the forward strand.
TTAAAGAAAAAAAAGCAAACCAAACAAAACAGAAAATACAAGCAAACAAAAAACACCCATGGGAAGGACAGCAACTTCAAAGACCAAAGGAACATTAGCCCACACAGATGATAAAAAATCAGAAAAAGAACTCTGAAAACTCAAAGACCAGAGTGTCTTCTTGTCTCCAAACAACCACGCTTGTTACCCAACAATTGTTTTTAATCAGGCTGAAAAGGATGAAGTGAGAGAAATAAAATTCAGAATATAGATAGGAATAAAGATCTTCAAGATTCAGAGAAAGCTGAAACACAATCCAGGGATTCTAAAGAACACAATAAAATAATACAGGAGTTGAAAGACAAAAAGACCATTTTAAGAAAGAACCAACAAAACTAATCTGAAAGAAATGAAAAACTCAGTTCAAGAATTTTTAATACAATTATATATATAACAGTAGAATCAATGAAGCTGATGAAAGAATCTAAGTGCTTGAAGGCAGGATCTCCAAAATTACTCAATCAGACAAAAACAAAGAAAAAAGAAAAAGCAGATTACATGAACACCCTGAAAGATATGGAATTACGTAAAGAGACCAATTTTATTACTTATTGGCATCATTCTTATCATCCTGAAAGAGAGGAAGAGAAAACAAGCAACTTGAAAAACATATTTAAGGATATCATCCATGAAAATTTCCCCAACCTTGCTAGAAAGACCAACATTCAAATTCAGGAAATGTGGAGAAGCCCTGCAAAATATTATAAAAGATGACCATCCCAAAGACATATAATCTTCAGATTCTCTAAGGTCAAAATGAAAGAAAAATTGTTAAATGCTGCTACAGAGAAAAGGCAGGTCACCTACAAACGGAACCCATCACGCTAACAGTGAAAAATTTAACAGAAACTCTACAAGACAGAAGAGCTTCGGGGCCTATATACAGCACCCTAAAAGAAAAGAATTTCCAACCAAGAAAGAAATCAGAGACAACACAGACAAACAGAACATTCCATGCTCATGGATAGGAAGAATCAATGTTAAAATAGCTATATAGCACATGGCAATTTACAGATTCAATGCTCTTTCTATCAAACCACCAATGTCATTCTTCACAGAATTAGAAAAAAATATTTAACATTCATACCTAAGCGAAAAGAATAAAGCCAGGGACATCACACTATCTGATTTCAAACTATACAGCAAAGCTACAGTAACCAAAACAGTATGGTTCTGGTACAAAAACAGACACATAGAACAATGGAATAGAGTAAAGAGCCTAGGAATATATCTACACAATTACAATCATCTTCAACAAAGCTAACAAAAACAATCAATGGGGAAAGGACTGCATACTAAATAAATGGTGCTGGCATAACTGGCTAGCCACATGCATAAGATTGAAAGTAGACCCTTTCCCTACATCATATATAAAAATCAACTCAAGATGGATTGAAGACTTAAATGTAAAAACTCAAACTATGAAAATTTTGAAAAATAACCTAGGAAATGTCATTCTGAACCATAGGACCTGGCAAAGATTTCATGTTGAAAATGCCAAAATTGATTGCAACAGAAACAAAAATTGAGAAATAGGACCTAATTAAACTAAAGATCTTCTGCAGAGCAAAAGAAACTATCAACAGATTAGACAATCTGAATTATGGGAGATAATATTTCAGGCTATGCATCCCACAAAGGCCTAATATTCAGAATCTATAAGAAACTTAAACAAATTAACAAGCAAAAAACAAACAAGACCATTAAAAAGTAGGCAAACAACATGAACAGAAACTTCCCAAAAGAAGACATACATGTGGCCAACAAGCATATGAAGAAATGCCAATATCACTAATCATTAGAGAAATGTAAACCAAAACCACAGTGGGATACCATCTCACAGCAGTCAGAAGAGCTATTATTAAAATATCTAAAAATAACAGATGCTTGCTGGGCATGGTGGCTCACACCTGTAATCCCAACACTTTGGGAAGCTGAGGCGGGTGAATCACCAGGTCAGGAGTTCAAGACTTGCCTGGCCAACATAGTGAAACCCCGTCTTTACTAAAACCACAAAAAGGTAGCCAGGCATGGTGGCAGACACCTGTAATCCCAGCTACTTGGGAGGCTGAGGCAGGAGAATTGCTTGAACCTGGGAGGTGGAAGTTGCAGTGAGCCGAGATTGTGCCATTGCACTCCAGCCCAGACAACAGAGCAAGACTCTATCTCAAAAAAAAATAAATAAATAAATAAATAAAATAAGTAAAAGATGCTGGTAAGGTTGCAGAGATAAATGAAGTCTTATAAACTCCTGGTTGGAATGTAAGTTAGTTCAGCCATTGTGGAAAGTAGTTTGGCAATTTTTCAAAGAACTTAAAATCAAAGTACCATTCAATCCTGCAATCCCATGATTGGGTACATACTTAAAAGGACTACAAATTGTTCTACCATAAAAACACACGCACATGTATGTTCATTGCAGCAGTATTCACAGTAGCAATGGCATGGAATCAATCTAAATACCCATCAATAATAGACTGGATAAGAAAATATAGTATATATACACCATGGAATACTATGTAGCCATTAAAAAGAACGAGATCATGTTTTTTTGCAGCAACTTGAATGGAGCTAGAGGCCATTACCCTAGGTGAACTAATGCAAGAAGACAAAACCAAATGCCACTTGTTCTTACTTCTAAGTGGGAGCTAAGCTTTGAGTACACATGAGCACAAAGAATGGAACAACAGACACCAGAGCCTACCTGAGTGTAGAGAGTGGGAGGAGAGTGAGGATCAAAAAACTATTTATCTGTGGGTACTATGCTTATTGCCTTAGTGATGAAATAATTTGTATAACATATTTCCATGGCATGCAATTTACCCATATAACAAACCTATACATGTACTCTTGAGCCTAAAATAAAAGTTAAAAAAAAGAACAACATGGCTCATTTGACTTTGGTGATGTCTCTTACTGGCCAAACTGAGAGCTGACAGTTAAGTAACAGTTCCACCCTGGAAAAACCACAGCATTGGTTGAGAGTGACTAGTTGTTACATTAAATGAGTGACTGACCTCAAAGAGTAAAGCACTAAATCTGGTCATAGATTCCAGAATCCAAAACAACAGTCAATGCTTACTATGGAAATTCAATGTAACTAGGGAATTAACAATTTCTAACGTGCCTTCCAGTTCAAATACAAAAGCTGATGTATAATATAGATGAGGTACCAATATAGAACATGTTAAAATATTTTCAATAGTATTTTTCTTCTCATCTATGCTATAAGAATAGGTTTTAAAAAGTCTGTAAAAACAATGTAATTGCACAGGCATTTAGTTACATGATGACCTCTGCCAAAGTTAACAAAACACAGAAAGTGAAAAGCTCTTTTCCCATAAAGAGGATGTTGCACATAGGGATGGGCAATATCTACACTGAAAAGTTTCCAAGGATAAGTTCCAACAGGCAAAGTTGATCTACAGTATTATCACTTTAGAGGTGGAAACCTTAAGTGGCCTTGTATATGCAAAAAAATAATTTTTTATTATAGGGTTAAGACCCTTTCATATTAACGTGAAGCACTTTCCTCTATGTTACTATTTTGAGAAAAATAAACTGAAGATCTTTTAGAATTATGAAATCCTTATATATCCATATCCACATATATATATTATATATATAGTAACATTTGACAAAACGATTTAAATTCAATTATCCAGCAGATCTCAGTGTATGTGAAATTGGAGTCTGAGTTTACTTCATTTGTGTTTTTGCTTTCACCTTTCCTGCAATCTTAACCCCTTGAAATGAGTTTCTCACATTTCCCTGAGGTCAGGAATGCCAAGCTGCATGCAGTAGAAACACATTAACTATTTTCTCATGGGCCAGTCCATTATTATTATACAGTTAATAGAACATAAGGAAATAGGCACAGAACATTGGCCTAATGCCTCACCTCATCTGTAGTGAAGCCTAGTTTTCTTCCCAATAACATTAATATATTTTGGCTCTGTAAATTCCAGAGAATGAACATATACTATGACATGAGACAGAGACATATGATACTGCCAGCTACAGAAAGTGGGTGGGGTAAACTACAATGAACAAGCGGACTTATCCTGAATTCCTTGATGAAAAGCTTTACTCTCCTTCCTTGTGGGTGGCAAACTGATTTGACAAGTTTTGCTCTAGCATTCAGTGTAGTTTTTGACATTAAACCAGAAAGACATGATGACATTTCTAGGTTCACTAATACTAAAATTTCACAGGTAAGCTGTAAGAATAACAAAGAAAGAAGAAAAGGTGGAAAGAGCATAATTTTGCACATAGTTTCTAATAAATGTCAACCTACTGTCCCTTGTTATGCTCCAACCAGAAAAAGGGAATGAGAGTGGCTTCCAAAATGTCTCATCTTATAAGTTCATGAGAACAAAATCTTATTTAAAATAAAATACTTTTTTAAATGATTATAAAAGAACTTAAGAAAAATTGCTTATCTCCCATTCAGTATTATCTACTATAAAGTCAGAAGATCTCAGTCAAATTGTTCCCTCTCTTATCATGCTATTTCCATTTTTATTAGCTCTTGTTTATACTCAGAAGATGGGGTTATAAAGGTGATAATGGTCAGATCTAGAAGTGAACTGTCTTACTGCAATAATTATGCTTTTGCTTTATTGATTTGTTAAATGTTTATATTCTGAAAAAATGTTTAATAGTATTAAAATGTCAATCATTAGTGTCACACTAATTGGGATGAATTTCACACCAAGCTTAGCAATCACTTTGTTTTGATAGAAATCATGCACTTAAAGGAAAAATTTCCCAAATGTCTTTATTTTGACTTGGCAAATAATGTTAACAATTACATATTCTAACATAGCCAGATAGAGTCTCTATCTTTAGCTATATGGGTAAAATGCTGTTTCCATTCTATGTTGAATATTCATACTAAAATTTATTTTGATTTTTCTAAGTTTCACATCTCTTTTACACACTTTCTGAAGTAAATGACACTCTCCACATTCAAATCAAAAGAGACAGAGAAATGGCTTAAAATTCATATTAATTGTTGGATATCCAAAATGTAAATATTATTATAAACATAGACCTGCAACAGCTGTTGGTTTAAATTTGTGTGTAGATCCACCCAGTCAAATGCTCTGTGACAAAAGAGCAATGATAATTCCATGAAGAAAAAACAATCTTCAACAAATGATGCTGGAACTACTGGATATTTATATGCAAAAAAAAAAAAAAAAAGATTCTATACACAGATCTTAAACATTTAAAACATAATTAATTTAAAATGGATCATATAACTAAATTTAAAACTAAAAGCTATAAAACTAATAGAAGATAATCATGGGAGAAAATCTACGTGACCTTAGGTTTGGTGATGACTTTCTAGATGCAACACCAAAAGCACAATACATGAAAGAAAATATTGATAGCGTTCTTTATTAAAAATAAAAACTTCTGCTCTGTGAAACACAGTGTTGAGAAAATGAAAACATAAGTCACAGAGTGAAAGAAAATTTTTGCAAAATGTATATCGGATAAAGGACTGACATCTAAAATATATGAATAACTCTTGAAATGTAACAAACAACCCAATTAAAATATGGGCAGAAAACCTGAACAGACATATCACCAAAGAATGAATATATGTATATATTCATTCTAAAATAATGAAACCCTTATATATCCTTATATAAAAGGATTTGTTTTTCAATAAACAAAGGGTTTTCTATAAGGGTTTTATATATATAACCTTTGAAAAACAAAGACTTTGCAACTTTTTAAGGACAAAATCATAAAAGGATTATTTAATTATTCTATTAGTTTATTCCATGCAGTTAACTCCGGTTCTAATTGATATTCATGAACATTTCAGCTCTCCATGATAGCCCTGAAAGTTTTTCCTCTATTTTAATGTCACAGTCTCCAATGTTATCAGAAACCTGCACTTAAGCCTACCGCTGATTATAAAATTTAAAGAAAATGATTATCTGTGGATAACAAAATATCTTAGGGCAGCCACAGTCAAAAACACAACTGACAAGGAAATTTGTTACTTCTGTGTCACACAATAATCTTACATAACAATTAGGATTATTACTGATAACGTATACTAAGTCATGTCAGAATTATAGGAGTTTTGGGTAACCTTGGGACACATACTGATAATACATTTATCATCCAACTAAAATACAGCTGAAAGAAATCCAGATATTACCTTTGCATTAGTGTACTATTGATGTCAAACCCATTTCTTAATAATACCTCACAGAGAAATCTATGCACTTTTATTCAGTCTGACCATAAGGTAAGATTCTCATAAGTCTTTCATAACCCTTTACAATGTTTTTGTTAAAGAGCAGAAAAGTTCTCTAAGAAAAACCTGTCGTGGTTTTATTCTAATATTCAATTTACTAAAAAACTGAATAATATCCTTTTAACTTTAGCCAATATGTTCACACAATTTCTTTTACAAGATTAATTTTTTACAAACCTTCCACAGCTTATGCAAACCTTGAGATCTTTCCTAACTTAAAAGAAGCCTTTAACCCTTTAATGTAGGCAAAAAAATCCACATTTCCATGCCTTCTTATAATCTTATACCAAAAACACATTTTACTTTCCCAACACCCAACGTACCTCGTGTGTAAAACTGTTTCTTCAGTAGTCTCAATTACATGTTATGTTAACTCTTAGCAACTTTTATTTTTTTATGAAAAACCTGGCAAGTAAGTGATTTTAATTATTAAGTATAAAGCCTGGAACACTAGACAGAAGTGCAGGTGAGTTCTGACTCTTTCCAGAACAGTCAGAGGGTATGGTTAACTCCACACGTGCCCAGGCCTTACCTAGAATCTAATGGCTCCAAAACAGTTAAGCTGAACAATTTTAGTCAAAGAAGCAGATTATGACCTAAAAGCATTTAGCAAACTGAATGTCTTATCTACCTTGTTTTGACCAAATGTTTAAATTTCTGAAGATTTTTTATTTTACCAATAATCTTTAAAACTGTCTTTATTTATTAAAGATTACTTAAGTAACATGAAACACAATATATGAGTTTTTATTTTTCTAACAAAATATTTGATTTATGCACTTATTATTTTTAAGCCAATTATTCAGAGCTCTCTCATATGTAACCATCACACATATAACACATATAAATACACAGAGAGGCAGAAGATTCAGTAGTTGTTAAGATTTTTCATTTGTCAATTTTAAGTTTCTTAATTAGATTACTGGCTACAGGGTAGAGCCCTTTGAAGAACAGGGCCAGGAAAGCAAGCAGTTTATAGGGCCTAATAATCAGGCAGGCACAGCTGGAAGGCAAAACATATTCCTCAAAATTAAGGGTCCCATTTTTATACCAGATCCTGGATTCCATGTAATGAGAGAATCAGTCCATCTCCCATGGGAGTCTTACCTCTCATTAGGGAGTGGGGACATTTCCATACCTTCTACATGGGCAAGAGTATGTTTCTCTGATCCAAACGTGCAAAGAGATGCATATCCTACCATAACTGCCAGTAGTCATCCCTAAAAGTATATTTCCTACCTAGTGATTATACACCAAAGCTCTCTTACAATGTGAAGTAATTTCTGATATCCACAAAAGTCAAAAACATCAGATAATGCAATGCAAAACAGAACAGAGTCTTAGATTTTGAGAAAAATTTATCTGCTTTTAATTCCTGAGACTTTATGAGGAAAAGTTTTTCTCAAAATGGGGTTTGTCACCCCTTGTCTGTTTTTCCTAAAGTGTCTCAGGCTATTAGAAATTATCTTAGATCCTTTTACTTGTGCATCAAGAGGGGCAAGAACACAAATGGGGAAAAACATTTCAGTTAGTTGAGAAAAAAAAAAAAGAACTTTAGAAAAACACAATCCAAGAAGAGAAAAAAAATACATAAAGACCATTTAAATATAGGCATGACTTAGATATCTGCTTTTAATTAAGTTGAACTTTAGTCATAGTCCTCTTTTAAATAAATCCTTTTAAATATCTTATTACCCTACTTTAGGTAGGCCATACATCCAATATTTCTGGCTTTTAAACTTTACAAAATGTAACCTCACAGCTGAAACAAATAAGCCTTAACTAAGGTTATAACTTAAACACGAGTATACAAGGTATTTTCAGTGAGGTGGCTAGCAGTTTTTACAAGATCTAGAATCTCCAAAGGTAGCTCAGAGAAAGAAAAATTTAAGAATGAAAGTCAGACATTGTTCATGGAGGAGCAGAGAATCAATAAATGGCAAAGGTCACACAGATATCAAGCAGAAAGCGTTCATTCCCTAAGCCAGGAATTTAACCTTGAACCCATGTTGCCATTGGAAAAAGACTAAGCCTTGGGCAGTTTCCATTGCTTTTCCCAGAAGGAGCCTAAAGCAGTTGATTTTCAGCTTGAAATGGCTTTTAACTTTCTCAGGGTAATTTTGTGAGCTAACTATGACATGAACTCCAAAATTCCTGTCCTCCAGATGGTGGAGACAACCAAGAGAAAGTTCCTGAACATGGTTACAAGGTCAAGCTCCCAAGGACATAAAATAAGGTGAGAGAAAAACTTCATCATTTTTTTCTGGTTTTGGTTTTTATGGTTCAGGGAACTGCAGCAAAGTTTGTTACTGAACAGTTTGCTGGCCAGCTACAACAGTGGGTTACAGGGGTCCTAGGCCCACATTGTAGCTTAAGGTACCACTCTTTATGACAGAATGAAACAGAAAGACAAATTCATAGACAAAGTGCACCAAATTTCTTATAGCTTCGATAAATTATAAAAAGAATTAACTAATAACCTTACATTTTGAAATACCTAAAGACTTCACCAAGAAACCATTTAGTATCAGAACTGGTAAAAGAAATTTAGAAAAGTTTCAGGACACAAAACCTACATACAGAAGCAGTAGCATTTATATATGCCAACAGTGAACAATCTAAAAAAGTCAAGAAAGCAATACAATTTACAATAATTGCAAAGAATATAAAATACATAAGAATCAATTTAACCAAAGAAGTTGAATATCTTTACAAAGAAAACTATAAAACATTGAGGAAAGAAATTAAAGAGAATACAAAAAATTGATATTCCATGCTCATGGATTGGAAGGATCATACAACTAAATGTCAATTCTACCCAAAGCAATTTACAAACTCTATGCAATCCCTAACAAAATGACATTCTTCACAGGAATAGGAAAAACAATTCTAAAATTTTTATGGAACCACAAAAGACTCAAATAGCCAAAGCAATCCTGAGCAAAAGTTCAAAGCTAGAGGCATCACATTAACTAAATTCAAAATATGCTACAAAGCTATAGGAACAAAATCAGCATGGTACTGGCATAAAAAGTGACACATAAACCAATGTAACAGAACAGAGAACCTAGATATAATATGTTTACAATCAACCCGTTTTCAACAAAGATGCCATGACATATACTGGGAAAGGAACAGTGTCTTCAATAAATGGTGCTGGGAAAGCTGGATATCCATAGGCATAAGAATGAAACTAGACCCCTCTCTGTTGACATACAAAAAAATAAAATAAAAATGAATTACAGACTCAAATTTAAGACCTCAAACTATGAAACTACTGTAAGAAAACATTGAGGAAACTCCCCAGGACATTGGGATGGCAAAGACTTTTTTTGGTAAGATCTCAAAAGCATAGACAACAAAAGCAAAAATTGACAAATAGGACGGCATCAATCTAATGAGCTTGATACAAATGAAATAATCAACGAAGTTAAAAGATAATCCACAGAATGAGAGAAATATTTGCCAACTATCCATCTAATAAAGGATTAGTAACCAGAATATGTAATATTCTCAAACAATAGCAACAAAAGATTTGATTTAAAAAAAACAGGCAAAACATCTGAATAGACATTTCTCAAAATAATACATATAAATTGTCAGCAAGTATATGAAAAAATAGGATACATTGCTAATTATTAGATAAATGCAATTCAAAATTATAATGAGGTATCGTCTCACCCCTGCTAAAATGGCTTTCATCAAAAAGACAGGGACTAAATGATTTTGTCGAGGATTTAGAGAAAGGGGAACCCTCTCACACTTTTGGTGGAATGCAAACTAGTATAGCCACTATGGACAATCAGATGAAGTTTCCTGAAAAAAAAACAAAAATAGAATGATCACATGATTCAGCAATTCCCTTACTGTGGATATCTATATATATAGTATATGCATGTATATGTATATGTGTGTATGTGTGTGTGTGTGTGTGTGTGTGTGTGTGTGTGTGTGTGTCCAAAAAAAGGAAATTAATATATCAAAGAGATATCTCCACTCCCATGTTTATTGCAGGCCTATTGACTATAACCAAAATATGAAATCAACCTAAATTTCCCTCAGTGGATGAGTTGATAAAGAAAATGTGGCATATATGTACAATGGAATATTATTAAGCCATGGAAAAGAACAAAATCCTATAATTTACAGCAATGTGGATGGAACTGTAGGTAATTCTATTAAGTAAAATAAGCCAAGTATAGAAAGACAAATATTGCATGTTCTTGCTGACATGGGGGAGTTACAAAACTGGATCAGTATCATGAAAATAGAGTGCAAATTGGTGGTTACCAGAATGCGTAAAGGAAAGGAAGGTTGGGTAATAAAGAGAGTTTGATTAATGGGTAAAAATATACAGTCTGATAGAAAAAATAAGATTTTTTGTTTGATAGATAAGTAGGTGACAATAGCATAATCTATTTTATATTTCAAAATATCTGCAAGTGAATAATTAGAATGTCTGTGTCATAAAGAAAATATTTAAGGTAATGGATATCCCAATTACACTGATTTGATCTTTATAAATTTTATGAATGTATTATCACATGTACTCTCTCAAAAAAGCAAGATAGTAGATTAAAATACTGTAAACTAAATTCACATTTAAATATAAAAACCTGTAAAAAATAAATAAATGAACTATGAACTCATCATAAAAAGACATAAAGGAACCTGAATGTGTATTACTATGTGACAAAATCAATCTAAAAAGGCTAAATTTTATATGATTCCAACTATGTGACATTCTGGAAAGGGCAAAACAATCGAAATAGCAAAAGTATCAGTGAATGCCAGGATTTCTGGTAAAAGGGAGTGACGAATAGATGAAGCCGAGGGGATGTACAGAACAATGAAACTATTCTGTATAGCACTGTAATGGTAGATACATGTCATTTGTCAAAACTCATAAACTGTACAACACAAAGAGTGAACCATAATGTGATTTATAGACTTTATATAATAATATTACTATATCAGTACTGACTCATCCATTGTAACAAATGTAACCACATCAATGCAAGACGTTAATAATAAGGGAAACTGGAAATGGTAGTGAGGAAATATATAGAATCTCTCTCTACTTTCCACTCATTTTTTTTTTTGTAAACCTAAAGCTGCTCTTAAAAGTGAAGTCTATTAACAAAAATGGTGTACAGGAACGTAGTGGTTGAACTCAGAATTTCTTTTGCTCAAAGTTTATTTTATTTTATTTTATTTTATTTTATTTTTTGAGACGGAGTTTCACTCATGTTACCCAGGCTGGAGTGCAATGGTGCGATCTCGGCTCACAGCAACCTCCACCTCCTGGGTTCAGGCAATTCTCCTGCCTCAGCCTCCTGAGTAGCTGGGATTACAGGCAGGCGCCACCATGCCCAGCTGATTTTT
>NW_016107525.1:365815-416685 GCF_001604975.1 Cebus imitator
CGGGGTTTCACCATGTTGACCAGGATGGTCTCGATCTCTTGACCTCGTGATCCACCCGCCTCGGCCTCCCAAAGTGCTGGGATTACAGGCGTGAGCCACCGTGCCCGGTCTCAAAGTTTATTTTTGCAAAAAGTTAAGTCTAGAAAGTACACATATGCTGATCATATCTTCATAGCAACACATATTTTAAGAAAATAGCACTGTGAAAAAATGATTAAAAATAGAAAATCTATTAAGTAGTCTGTTTCCAGTGAAAATATCTCTCTAATATTTATAGTGCAATTGTATAATCCTGCTTATCTAAAATCACATCTTTTAAAGGTTTTTAATGTGATGATTCCACACTTCATTTTATTAATCACATTATATATTTGTTGTGTGGTAAATGAGGTGAAAAAGTGTTGTGAACTGTGTATCCTTGCCTAAATAATAAAATAAAATGTTAAAATGTTTTTTTAATCTAAACTCATTTTCCCTTAAACGTTTATTCAGCTGCCTTCTCTGCCCAAGTGTATTCTGCTAAAGCTTAACCAACTACAGGTTCTCAGTACCCCTCTCAAATGATACCAACATATTATATTTCTCTTCTTTGAGTCAAGTAAGGTATAGTCATATGTATAAATTAATTCAATGCCATTTAATGCCCATTGCCTTTCATTTTAGGGACCACCAATTACGTATATCACTTTCTCCAAAATTGCATCTCACAATCTAATCGAGACACTTCTAACTTAAATTCCAAGTTTTCTAACCTTCTTCTATCTGTTTTAATAACTTTAAATATTTCGATTTACCCAAATTTGCCAATTTTTACACAAGTGAATAAATGAACAAAATTGGATGGCTGAATATTTTTTGACTTCTTTAAAAAGGCAAAATTTGTTCAAATTAACCCTGATAAAGTACACTTGTGTGTGTGCGTGCTCATGTCTGTATTCACTTGAAGGCAAAATTCTGAACTTGGCAGAACATTCTTTAAAAAACTCAGGCTCACTGCAAACATTTGTGAGGTCCAAGTTTCAGGCTGAAATGGTTGAAATGACAGACTTAGAATTCAGAATCTGGTTGGCAAAAAGGACCATCAACATTCAAGAGAAAGTTGAAACCCATTCTAAGAAACCTAAAGAATCAGGTAAAATGATACAAGAAAAAAAGATGAAATAGTCATTTTAAGAAAGATCTCTGGTAACCAGAGGCCACAAAAATGTACTTAAATACTTTAAAATTATTAATCAAAAAACTATTACATAGAATATGCTATGTTTTTCTACATTGACAGATATTCATTCATAAAAACAAAATTGGAATAAAATACATACGTATACAAAGATTTGGTTTTTTTATAACTCAAATTTGGCAAAATTTCAAAGATCACTGAATGTTATTATTGGGCATATCTAACTCTTCTGTTCATAAAACAGCAATATTTGAATAAGTAAAAATAAAGACATTTATAGCTTAAAATTAACATATAGCTATTTCATAAATACTATTCTTATTGTTTTTATTTTGATAAAATACATAAATTGTACTTGTGCAATGAATTCTGGTGAGCCTCCACTGCTCTAACTCCTCTGTTTAATAATGCCCAGGTGGCTCTGCCATACCTTCTGTTGGACTGTGACCTGCAGGTACTAAGAAATCAATAGGGCGTAAGGAAGATGCCAAGACACCCTGGAATCTGGGGAATGGCGTTAAATCCATTTACATTAAAATAATTGCTGACCAAGAGACCAGAACATCAAGAAGACTGGAACACTCCAAGCAGATCTTTGGTTGGAAGGCATTAAGAGTAGTCAGAGAGAGGATACTGACACTAGGTTGAACGGGGAGGAAGCTGGGGAACCTGCACCAGGCTGCCAAGCAAAGAGACTTATTCCAGGAGCCCAGTGGCTCCTGGAGAAGGGGTGAGTTAAATAGGTAAAGAGTGGCCCACTCACCATGAACCCCTGAAATCCTAGTTGCAGGAGGCCCCATAACCACCCATGGACATTTGGACATTTGGGCTGGCAGGGAGAACTGCTTGGAGAAGTGACAGGGACAGGACTACAGCCTGTGTAGAATCCAGAGGGTTTTGTGAAGGAATGGCTACAGTGGAGCATAGCCAGGGATCCAGGGATACCCATCTCTCAAGGCCTGCCATGCTCCTTTAGGTGGCTTTGGCCTTTGTTAGTAGTAAGACCTAGATAGAGCAGAGTTGTCTTGCCTATGGGACAGGGCCAGTGTATTCTGAGCACCCCTCTGTCTACTAGGCACTTCGAGTCCCTTCCTGCTCATGCATGTTTGCATTACAGCCTCAAATGACCAACTGGTATGCTCCTGGTGGCCACCATAGTTCTGTTAATGACAAGTCCTGCCTAATTATCAGAGAGCTTCAGCAGATGAGCCCCTGCCACCAGGTACCCACACCCAGCTTCCCCTCATGGCTATGCCAGTGTGCATCATGGCTATCCCAGTGTACACTCACTCAATGTCTCTCTCCCCTTAGCACTTTTCTGGCATGGATTTCTCTACCCTGCTGCCACTGGTACATGCACATGTGCACAAACCTCACCACCACACCACTACCCCTGCCAGCATGTGCACATGAATGAGTGCAGACCCACTACCACCACCTCAATGTAGTGCTTTTGCCAGAAACCCCCACCAGATTGTTGTTGCCAGCAGACCAGGAACACCTCAGCCCCTCCACTGCAGCAGGTGCCTAACTTGGAGGGGTCAGAGAGTAAAGCCTTGGGTCTGGTCCCAGCCCACCAGGGTTACAACATGCAGTGTAGAAGTGCTGAGGTGAGCCTGGGTCCCCTGAAATCATTCAGAAACAAAGCCAGTTGACTGAATCCACCTATTACCACAGTCAAACCCTCAAGGCCATCAAAGAATATACAATCAAAAAGCCTCATCCAAAGGATAGCAACATCAGAGATTAAAGGAACATCAACCCAAATCATTGAGAAGGAATCAGGGAAAGGACTGTGGTAACTCAAAGAGCCAGTTTCTTCTTTCCTCCAAATGATCACAGTACCTCCCCAGCAACAGCTCTAAACCAGGCTGAAATGGCTGGAATGACAGACTTGGAATTCAGAATCTAGTTGAAAAAAAAGACCATCAAGATTCAAGAGAAAGTTGAAACCCATTCCAAGGAATCTAAGGAATCGGGTAAAATGATACCAGAAATAAAAGATGAAACAGCCATTTTAAGAAATAATCAAACTGCGCTGATAAAGCTGAAAAACTCTCTACAAGAACTTCATAATACAATTTGAATTATTGACAGCAGAATACACCAAGCTGAACAAATATCTCATAACTCAAAGACTGGTTCTTTGAACCATTTCTGTCCGGCCAAAAAAAAGAAAAAAATGAATGAACAAAACCTTGAGAAATATGGGATTATGTAAAGAGAACAAATCTATGATTCACATGGGTCCTTAAAAGAGGGAGAGAGAGTAAGCAACTTGGAAATCATACTTGGGGGTACTACCCATGAAACTTTTCCCAATTGTGCTAGAGGGGTTGAAATTCAAATTCAGAAAATTCAGAGAACCCCAATGAGATACTATACAAGATGATCATCTCCAAGACACAGAGTCCTCAGATTCTCCAAGGTCAATGTGAAAGGAAAAATATTAAAGGCAGCTACAGAGAAGGGCAGATCACTTACTAAGAGAACCCCATTTTGTTAACAATGAATCTTTCAGCAAAAACACTGCAGGCCAGAAAATATTGGGGGACTATATTCAACATCCTAAAGGAAAAGAAATTGCAGCCAAGAATTTTATATTCAGCCAAGTTGAGCTTCACAAGTAAAGAAGAAATAAAATCTTTTTCAGACAAGCAAATGCTAAGAAAATTCTTACCACCAGACTTACCTTACGAGATGTCCTTAAGGGAGCACTAAACATGGAAATGAAAGATCATTGCAGGCCACTACCAAAACACACTTAAGTACGTAGACCATTGACACTACAAAGATACTACAAAATCAAGTCTACATAACAACTAGCTAACAACATGACTAGGATCAAATCCACACATAGTAATATTAATGTTAAATATAAACAGGTTAAACCCTCCATTTAAAAGGCAAAGTTGGTTAAAGGCTCCACTTAAAAGTGTCCACTTAAAAGGCAAATTGGTTAAAGAAGCAAGACCCAACTGTATGAAGTCTTCAAGAGACCCATCTCACATGCAGTGGCGCCTAGGCTTAAAGTAAAGAAACAGAGAAAAATCTACCAGCCAAATGGAAAACAAAAAGAAGCCAAGGTTGTTATTCAACTTACAGAAAAAAAAATTAAGCCAACAATAATCAAAAAGAGCAAAAAAAGGCACTACATAATGATAAGAGCTTCAATTCAACAAGATGACTTAACAAATATTTATTCACCTAACACAGGAGCACTCAGATTCATCAAACAAGTTCTTAGAGATCTATGAAGATAATTAAGTAACCACACAATAATACTGTAAGATCTCAACACCCCAGTGACAGTAGTAGATCATCAAGGCAAAGGCAAAAAACTAACAGAGATATTTGGGACCAAAACTCAGCACTTGACCAATTGGACCTAAGAGACATCTGCACAATTCTCCACCCAAAACCAGAATATACATTCTTCTCATCTGCACATGGCACATAATCTTACATGCTTATCAGTAAAACAACTCTCAACAAATAAAAAGAAATCATACCAATCACATTCTTGGACCACAGGACAATAAAATAGAAATCAATTCTAGGAAGATACCTCAAAACCATACAATTACATAAAAATTAAACAACCTGTCCAGAATTACTTTTGACTAAACCACAAAATTAAGTCAGATATCAAGACATTTTTTTCAAACTAATAATCACAAAGATATAGCATACCAGAATTTCTGGGACATGGCACAAGCAGTGTTAAGAGGGAAATTTATAGCACTAAAGGCCCACATCAGAAGTTTAGAAAAATCTCAAATTAACAATCTAACATCACACCTAGAGAAACTAGAGAAACAAGAGCAAAACAACCATAAGGCTATCAGAAGAAAAGAAATCATGAAAATCAGAGCTGAACTGAAGGGAATCGAGCTGTAAAAAAAAAGATACAAAAGATCAAGAAACCAAAAGTGGCTTCTTTGAAGGCATAAATATAATTTATGGAATACTATCTCTGCTAATTAAAAAAAGACAATTCAAATAAACATAATCAAAAAGGACAAAGGAGACATTACCACCAACATCACAGAAATACAAAAATCACTTGGGGACTATTAAGAACAACTCTGTATACACAAACTGGAAAATCTAGAATAAATGAATAAATTCCTGGAACCATACAACCTCTGAAGATTGAACCAGAAATAAATTAAACCCTTGGACAGATCAATAAGGAGTTCTGAAATTGAATCCATAATAACAAGCCTAACAACCTGAAAAGCCCAGGACAAGGCAGACAAACACCAAAATTCTATCAAATGTATAAGTAAGAGCTAGTACCACTCCTCCTGAAATTATTCCAAAAAACTGAGGAGAAAAAAATCCTCTCTAACTCATTTTATGAGTCCAGGATTATCCTGATATCAAAGCCTGGTAAAGACACAATGAAAGAAGAAAACTTCAGGCCAATATTCTTGATGAACATAGATGAGAAAATCCTCAACAAAATACTACCAAACAAAATCCAGCAACACATCAGAAAGCTAATCTACCACAATCAAGTAGGCTTTATTCCTGACCTGCAAGGTTGGTTCTATAAAGGCAAATCAACAAATATGATTCAACATATAAACAGAACCAAAAACAAAAACTACATAATCATCTCAATAGATGCAGAAAATGTGTTAAATGAAATCCAATATCCTTTTATGTTAAAAAAAAAAAAACCTCAAAAACTGAGTATTGAAAAAACATAATTTAAAATAAAAGCTATCTATGACGAACTCACATTCAATATCATACTAAATGGGCAAAATCTGAAAGCATTCCCCTTGAGAACCAGAACAAGACAAGGATGCCCACTTTCACCATTCCTAGTCAACATACCACTGGAAGTCCTTGCCAGAGCCATTAGGCAAGGAAAAGAAATAAAGGGCATCCAAATAAGAAGAGAGAAGGTCAAACTATCTCTCTTCACAGATGACACAATTTTATACCTAGGAAACCCCATAATCTGTGTCAAAAGGCTCCTAGATCTGAACTTCAGCAAAGTTTCAGGATACAAAGCCAATGAACAAAATTTAGTAGCATTTCTATACACCAATAATAACCATGCTGAGAACAAAATCAAGAACACAATCCTGTTCACAACAGTGACAAAAAGAAATAAAATATCTAAGAATACAATTAACCTGGGAGGTGAAAGCTCTCTACAACAAAAATTACAAAACACTGCTTAAATAAATCAGTGACAAAAACAAATGGAAAACAGTCCATGCTAATGGGTAGGAAGAATCAATAATGTTAAAATGGCCATACAGCCCAAAGACATTTAAAGAGTCGGTGCTATCCCTGTTGAACTAGCAATCATACTTTTCACAGAATTAGAAATACTGTTTTAAAAATTATAACTGAAAAACAGCCCGGATGGGCAAATTAATCCTAAGCAAGAAGAACAAAGCTGGAGGCATTACACTATCTGACTTCAAACTATACTACAAGGCTACAGTAACCAAAACAGCATGGTATTAGTACAAAAACAGACACATAGACCAGTGGAACAGGTTAGAGAACACAGAAACAAAGCTGCACAGCTACGACTATCTGATGATTGACAAAGTAATTGAGAAAGGACGCCCTATTCAATAAATGGTGCTGAGATAACTGGCTATCCATATGCATAAGATTGAAACTGGATCTCTTCCTTTCACCATGTAAATAATCAACTCAATATGGATTAAATATTTAAGTTCATAACTTAAAACTATAAGAACCCTACAAGAAAATGTAGGAAATACCATTCTGGATATACGACCTGGCACATTTCATGACAAAGGCTTCAGTAGCACTTGCGACAAAACCAATAATTGACAAGTGGAATCTATTTAAAACAAAGATCTCCACAGCGAAAGAAAATAACAGAGTAAACAGACAATCTACAGAATTGAAGAAAATATTTGCACACTATGCATCTAACAAAGGTCTGTATCCATAACTATAAGGAACTTAACAAACAAAATCAAAGTTATTAAAAAATGTACAAAGAACATAAACAGATACAGCCCAAAAGAAGGCATCCATTCATCCAATAAGCATATGAAAAAATGCTCAACATCACTAATCATTAGAGAAACACAAATTAAAACAACAATGAGATAGCACCTCACAGCAGTCAGAATGGCTATTCGTAAAAAGTAAAAAATAAATAAATAAATAAATAAATAATAACATCTAGTAGTGAGGCTACAGAGGAAAAGGAACAGTTATGCACTGTTGGTGGGAATGTAAATTAGTTTAGCCACTGTAGAAAGCAGTTTCGAGATTTTTCAAAGCAGTTGCTACAGAACTATCATTCAACCAGCAATCCCATCACTGGGGGTATACCTAAAAGGATATAAATTGTTCCGCCATATGTTCATTGCAGCATTATTTATAATACCAAAAGACATGAAATCAACCTAGATGCCCATCAGCAGAGGACCAGATAATGAAAATATGGTACATATATGCCATGGAATGCTATGCTTCCATGAAAAGAAAGAAAATCCTGTCCTTTGCAGCAACATGGATAGAAATGAAGGCCATTATCCTGAGCAAACTAAAGCAGGGACAGAAAGAAAAATATTGCATATTCTCAGTTTTATGATGGTGCTAAACATTCAGTACACATGGACACAAATAAAGAAACGATAGACAATGGGGCCTACTAGAGGGTGTGCGGTAATAGGAGAATGAGGATCAAAAAACAACCTATTGGACACTATGCTTATTACCTGGGTGACAAAATAATCTGCATACTAGACCTCCATGACATGCAATTTATCCATATAATAAACCTGTACCTGTACCCCCCCCCATCTAAAATGAAGTTGGAATTAAGAAAAAGAATTATATCGTTACGATAAATATTTTCACACAATGTGTTGTAGTGACAGTAGTGACTTGAACCCAGTTTAGTAAACTTCTCATACAAAGAAATGGTATAAATATTCAGATTTGTGGGCCATTTGGTCTTTGTCACAACTACTTGACTGCTCTACTAGTGTTAAAGCAGCCATTGTCAGTTTATAAATAAACGATCTTCACTGTGTCCCAAGCAAACTTTGCTGGCTATCAGCTGGAGGCTACCCTCAGCTCCTGGAAGCAACCCAAAGTTTCTTACTATGTCATAATCCCCAACATGCCTGTTTGCTTCCTCAAAGCCAGGAAAGGAGAGACAAGCTCAAGGAAAATGGGTGCTAATATCTTATATAATCATGTAATCATGTGTATGTAATCACGTACATCCCATTGTCTTTGCTGTATTCTGATCATTAGAAGCAAGTTGCAGGTCTGGCCCACAATCGAAGGGAGGAATTACATTTGCTTGTGGATATCAAGAAGCAGGGGTCATGGAGACCACTCCATGAGTCTGTTCACCACAGGGTCTCCCTTGCTTGAATTTAAGATGGTACTGAAAAAGAGGATAGACCATTTCTCATTGTACTGGATTTATCTAAGTAATTTTGCCATAAATTCTTTAATCATATTGACCTTTTTTCAAATTTGTTTCCACTTGCTATGATACTTGTTCGAATTTTTCAAAACAGTCAAGATTCCATGTATTGAACTATAAGGTGCTTTGGTCATTAAGAAGAAGAAAAAGGAGAAGGGAGGGGTAAGGCGGGTCAGAAAGAGAGAGGGAGAGAAAGAAGAAGGACAAGGAGGAGGAAGAGAAGGAAGAAGAGAATGAGGAGGAGATAGGGAGAAAATAAAAGAGAAGGAAGGAAGGAAGCAAGGAAGGGAGGGAAGGAAGGAGGTAGGAAGAGAGGGAGGAAAGGAAGGAAGGAGAGGGAGTGAGGGAGGGAGGAAGGAAGGACACACGTTATAACCACCCCAAAATGTAGACAGGAGCACTTGGAAATAGGGTGTCAATCACAGAATGTGAAAGCTGTCTACTACAACAGGTCAATATAATCTTTGGTTTGAACAGATGGTTATTTGGAGCTTCTGGGTGTACAGTTTATAATAAAGTTTCTAGAGGATAATACTTCAATTTTCTTTCTACTTCATATGTTATATCAACAAGGTCAGATTACTATGGTATCTGATCATCCACTTGAACTGTCTGACTCTGTCCTGCTTCCTAGGAAACTTTCCTCAGTCAAGACAGACAGGATGATTTTTTTTGCTTACTCAGCTGCCAGGGCCTTGTCATGGGGATCTGCCCACATACACGGATTTGGATAGTCATAGAGGAAATAATCTTGAACAATTCTATTATATAAATCTTAATTGTCTCAAAATTGATTTTACTTGTTTCCATTACAAATTTTGAAATAGCAAATTCTGAACCTGCCATAAAACTCAGCATCAGACTTAAAGGAATATATTGAAGCATTTTATTTGTATATCCATCCCCTGTTCAGAAATGATGCCATTTGAAATCTTTATGTATTTAATAGGCTAAATTATATATTCAGGCCTGTATAAAGAATCTCAAGGCACCCAAAATAAATGCTGAACCAAAAGAGCATTACATACATATACGTATGTATGTATACATGTGTATATATATACGTATGTATACATATGTATATATATACGTATATATACATGTTATATATATACACACATATATATATACGTGTATATATATACACACATATATATATACGTGTATATATATACACACATATATATACATGTGTATATGTGTATATGTATATATATACATATATATATACACGTGTATATATGTATACACATATATATACACATGTATATATATCAGATTTCACATTAGCTGTTTGATTTTCAGATATATATATATATATATATGAGATTTCACATTAGCTGTTTCTTAAAATCAGTTAATGTGAAATCTCATATATATATTACATATGTATATATGTTACATATATTATAATGTATAATGTTACATATATGTTACATATATTATATACATATTTAATATATATATGAGATTTCACATTAACTGTTTGATTTTAAGAAGGCCTATGTGTCAAAAACTTCCCCTATAATCCCTCTCCAAATCTGAAAAAAGCAGTGCTTCTGCTGTGCACAGATTTGAATTGTCCTGATTTATAACCTTATGGTTTCTAAATCCAGTAGCTTTAAACAGCAAATCAATCATAAAGTGCAATGGGAGGTCATGGGGAAGGTTAGAGGAGTTTAGTTTGTGATTGTATAAAAAACAGAACACATGGCTTCTCTCAAGAGCAACTGACAATACATAGCAAAATTCAAGTGTCCCACCAACTTTAGAATTAGAACCCGATCAATTATTACGTCCTGAGCAAATGAGTATAGTAGAGCTGACTAGTTGCACAATTTACAAAAGTGGAAAATGCTGATAAATATAAAGATATAACTGAAACCATAAAGCTTCCATTATAGAATACTTTAAAAAGATAGCCCATAAAAGAGTAATAACACTTACATTAAAAGCCTGATATTTTGGACTATTATCATAGGATCTTGCAGCATTTGCAGAAGGGTTTCCAAGTGTGAGTCAAACTAAAATTAGTGAAGATAGACTGGAAATAAATTTATTTTATTTACAAACTAACAAATACAACTGAAGGGAATAAGTCCTCATGAATCATTGACACCAGAACCTTGCATCAGGCCCCTCCTTAAGTTTGACTGCTATTGTGCATATATACCAGTACTTTTATTTACCCAACAATTGTTAAGGTATTATTCATTGACTGAAAAATTACTCACTGAAAACATGACTTTTTTTTTTTAAGCTAGCAGAACAGAATTCCCATTGTTTTATTGCTAGCTATGTACATTTTACCTCGTTGCTTAATTCAAGCAGAGAAACCAAAAATATTATTCAATACATATTAATCAGCCACAAAAGGTTTAATTTTAGAGAATGGAAAGTACTACAGCAAGAGCTATGGTATTTAAAGAAATGGATGAGACAATACATTCCCTTACAGAGCTTAACAAAGGCATACTGCTACTGAGTTTGTCATACATTTATTTTTAAACTAATTACTAAATTGGTTTAGACATGAAGATAATTCATCTTATAAAATGTGTTTTTCAGCTTCTGGAATAAGGGTCTCATCTGCTGCATTAGTAGAAAATAGTGACACAGCAGGCACAATCAGGAAGGCTAAGATGCATTTAAACAACTTTAGCCCAATAAGTTCAAGCTCTGTTTCTCCATAGCAGTTCATTCCATTATAAATTTAATTAGAAACCTTTTCTTTTTAATGTTGAGAAAAAGCATTTTGGTTATTACTAACTCTCTATGTAGGATTTTCAAATCTTATTAAATGGCTGATTTACGTTACACTAAATTGACTTTTTATTTTTAATACACCTAGTAGGAAGATGCTATAAAAGCTTTTAAGGAAGACAGTGAATCTTTTGGAGTGGTCTATATGCTGTTTCAGTCAGTCTGTATTAAGGCATGATTGTCATAAGTACCAAATGAATTAATACAGTGGAGTTTCAGGAGCTAGATTTGGTAAAAATAGTTGGTAGTTATGATTAAAGTACATAACAAATATACTTTTTATTCTTACTAAAAATGAAAAGATTTTTATTGTGCAAGCTGTGATTCTATTGTATTTGCATAATGATTTGTAGTTGCTGAAAGTTGTTAGGCATTCTAAAAGCCAAAGTATGAATGGGATTACAATCTACCTAAAATTAACTGCTTTCAGTAAAGGACTAAAGCACTCAAGCTTTAAAATCATCTAGAGCAAAGACTGTTCATTCCCCATATAAAGTCTTACTGTACACTGTGTCCTCAAAGATATAAGGGCTGCAACTGAGCAGACTGTTAGACACCTCGAATATTAATTTATTGGCTTCCAAAACTGTGCTTACAAGAGCATAAAAAGCAGTAGATTAGGAGTTGGTAAGAAAGAATAAGAGAGATTTGACAATTCTATTTGAACTTCGGTGGTTTAGAATGGAAATATTTGAAGTTCACACTAGCTGAAAAAGATATTTTGAGCAAAAAGTTTCGTAAAGCTGCTTTGGTTTTAAAAGCTGGAGGGATTCCAAAACTTCATTTTACTCTTTAGAAAATAATTAGAAGTGGGAAGCAGTTTATTGAAAAATCAAAACACAAACACTGCAAACTTCCTACAGGCGAGTATCTTACTGTTGTCCCACCCTGTTGTGAGAAACAGCCGATCTAACACAGGTGCTTCTGCCTTCAAAAGACACATTTATCCCTGGCCTCAATATTTCATAATTTATTTCTAATAGTCGGGGTTGCAACAAAATCAGATTTTGTATGTTTTACAGTAACTTTTCAGAATGAGTTATGAACCATGCTTTGGAACCATCTGCATTTGAGTAGTAGATATTTTGTGGTGAATTGACATCTAAGAATGTCTGGCATAGGAAGTGAGACGAGGAAAATAATACAAAGAAGTAAAGGATATGCAGAGATTAGGTCTCTCCACAACCTTGGTAACAGAAAGATCATATCAGTGTAACATATGGCAATCTATTTTTAAGTATTATAATAATTTGAAAAGAAAGAAAAGAAAATGTTCTTCTATTGTATTGGCTCATACCAAACCCTAAGGTGAAAAAACAAGTGATCAGACAACAAAAGATATCCCCAAATTCTGAGATTTATTAGTTTACATGTAGAAATGTCTGGTTTGATCTCATTTTTGCATTTTTTGGCTAGTCATTCCCCTTTCTTTAATTTACCTTTGAACAATCTCTTCTGTTATTTAAATATATTTGAAGGCAATTTATTTTTTTTTCCTGTTGAAGATTGCTTGAAATTCTGAAATAGTACCTTTCCCAACAGACTTCTCTCACTGTCAGAAGATCACTACTTTTTAAACACATTGATGTAGAATCCAAAAAAAGAGAAGTAACATCCTGCAGACAGAGCCACATACTAAAGAGATCACACTGAGTGTTAAAGAATATAGCACTACACCTCTCTATCAACACATGCAAACTAAGTTCATTTCTCTTCTGAGGGTGAGTGGTATTTCGTTGGGCTGCTTACAGAGTTGCTTTTGCCAGTGGTATTTTCTCAGATTTCTACCCAGCTATCCTTTCTCTGTCTATGACCTTTGTGTTGGTACGATTTGGATTTGATTTTCCAACTAGCTCAGTTACCTCATGACCAGTCCCCGGAGCCATACAGTCCCTTCACTTTTCTGAATTGTAGTGCCAAAACCTTCAGGCCTCACTGAAAACTGCATAACATTAAACACATGCTGCAGATATATGCTCAAATTAGAGATGTAACAAACTATCCATTGAGAATCCACTTAAATCACTGAAGCAACAAACCTGCAGATCCAGAGTGAGCACCGGTAAATTACAATATCATATACTTCTCCTTCTGATGATAAAAGTAAAACATATTTTATGTTAAAATGCTGACAATAACTTCTGAGCAATCAATACCTTTCTTGGAAAAGGAAAATTGCACAGCCCCAACTGCAACTGTACATACATTGAAAAGGACAGATGAACTATAGATGTGAGCCCTTCGGCAAAGCTCAGGTATGAAAGGTTTTTGGAACCTGGCACTTAGATTGGATTCAGCAGTCAGCCCTTGAACTCTTTGTGTTACATGCACTGAGCTTCTCACGATTGACAGCATGTTGTCTTGCAAGCTCAAGGGATGTCTAAAAATCAAATGTGAGGACTCTACTGACAAATGTGTGACTTTTCCCCACCTCCCTTTTGGAGGATGTGGGCTTAGTTTATATAATAAAAACAGAGCAGCAGCAAAGCAGAACTATATGAAATACTATATGAAAAAATGTATATTCCTGAAGTAGCAAGTCCCATGCTGAAGAGATATTACTATTGCAATGAAAAATAAGACAATTTTAAAAAATAACAAAAATAATGATTCCATAAAATGAAATTATTCCACAATATGGAATCTGATTCCATAAAAATGTCTGCTGATGTTTTATGCCTCTATTTTGCAAGGGGTGGAGTGGGTGGGGGGTGACTGGGAAGTTGTGTCTTAGAAAACAGCATAAATACAGAAAATAAAACTTATTGGTGGGAAAAGGGGTTACATAGAAATAGAAATGAGCAATAAGTATATGAGCAACCCTTATTTACAGAATACACTAATCCAAAATGTCTGAATTTTTAATTACTAGCTAGTTACATTTTGATAAGAAAAATTAATTTAAAAATTCTCCAGATGAAGCATCAGCATTTTTACTGTAAGTATGAAATGGCTTATTTTCAAAACTCAGCTTATTTTTGTAATTGCACTGTTACCATATCTGTGAATGTTTGCAAGGGTTTTCAGGTTTGGGAAATTTACTTTCCAACTTAAAGTGGCCTCCATGATTCCAAACTAGATACTTCCATTTATAACATTTGAGGGATCATTTTCAATATGCATGTACTTCAGGAAAGTTTGACAGCTTTTAGTTTTATGGCTGATGGAAATTTTTGTTAGCAGCATAGGAATTGACAAGACTCTGTATGGTGCTCCAAATAAGAGAGTCTACCCAAGCATCAAAAATAGTAATTTTTCTATGCAAAAAGAAATGATGAACCTGAAAACTTCCCCAAAAAAGTTGTGCCTTTAAATTACTGTGGTGGACTAGATCAAACTGATACAATTCTCTTACTTTTTCCATGTGTAGTAAGGGTATACCTTGTGCTAGGCATCGAACTAGCAATACATCTTATTTTTTAAAAATGAGTTAGATATTATCTTGGACCCATTTATCATTCTGTCACCTATAAATTTACCCAGAAATGTCATAGAAGCAACTCACATTTTCAGTCTATATGGTCTCTGTTCATTTAGTTGTTCAATCATTCATTCATTCAATGTTTATTGAGTTACGCTTTTTATCTATCCCTTTATGACTATATAACAAAAGGTATCTGCTCTGCTCTGCTCTCTAAGTGTTCATGGGCTTGTAAGGAGGCAGACCATTAGACAGCTAACTGTAATAAGAAGGATTAATTAGAATACTGTAATAGAAGCGGAAACATGAGAGTTCATAGAGCTATGCTGGGAATTGCAGGTAGTTTGCTGTGACCAGAGCTTCAGGAGCCTGGAGTGAAAAGCAGTAGTAAGGCAAGGGAGACTGAAGAAGTTAGGATTAGACTATAATTGGGATCAAAATGGCAGAGTAAGGAGTTTGGAGGTTATCCTATGTGCAGTGGGAGGTCTTTGAAAACTATTCCATAAGGAAATCATATAACTAAACAGGGATTTTTAAAGGTAAATCTTGAAACTAGGTAGAAGATGATTTGGAAACAGGAGAAATGAAAGAAATAGATTAGAACAGCATAAGAAGTTGTTAACATAATTCAGGCAAAAATGATTCAGGGCAGAACCAAGGCCGTGGCAGTGGGAATAGAAAAGTGGGTCCTGATTTTGAGCATATTTCAGAGATCAAACTGGCAGGATTTGAAAACTTGTGGCTATGCCATTTTGTGATAATTCAGAGGGTTCTTTGGGAGAGAAAAGCCTGAAAAACACCATGGGATGCTATTCAGCGAGAAAGGAACACAAGAAAAGCAAAACGTATATAACGGGAAGAAGATAAAGGATTTGTTATTACAGATGTTGACTTTAATGTGTCTGTGTGAGAATCAGGAAGAGATGTCAAACAAGCAGTTAGAAATAAAAGTCTATCACTTGAGAAAGAGATGAAATAAAAAACCTCTAGCAATAAGAGTTTCCATAAATCTATTCTTCACTGTAGAATGTAGGTTTTCAGTGTATTTTCTATTTTTGGAGATGCCTTTCTCAAGTTTCATCAGTTTCATTCATTCTAGTATTTGGGATTTCAGTAAATTAAAATTGGAAAAAAAGTAAATTATGTCCTCAGCTTAGTTACCTCTTATTAGATTAAATTTTTTGAAAAAAAGTCTGCTCAACACCTTTTCTTTTTTTCCTTTGCTTTTTGTCATTAGTTCACTGATCATAATTGTTTAATGTTCCAACAATAATTTCTAATCAAAGGGAGGATGATTTTCATTTTCTAGCTCATTCGCTCCTCTCTTAATGAGGTACATAGTTTTCTTTTTCTTTTTGCCTCAACAACACACTAGGCAGATGTCTTCAGGGAACAATTTCTCTTGGCTCTCAGAACCTTTCTTGGGCTTCCTTCTGGTATAGTTTAAGTAATCTTTCCCTGAGAACACTCCCTCACTCTAAGCCACATTCCCACTTTGCACAGTCACTGGGCTTTCTACAGCTTCCTACATCCCTCGATACTTTAACTGTCCAGAAGAACTTAAGGACATCTTCCAGCTTGATGACTACCTCAAGATCATTTATAAAACATTAACTACCTAGATCCTTAGAGAAGTTCGCTATTTGTCATTCCCTGTTTTAGAAATGCCTACTTCTTTCCTAAATTGAAGCAAAGTATCTATTGTGTGGTGAAGGTGGTTTGTTTGTTTTATATATTGCTTTCTTTAATTTTGTTTTGTGTTTTTAATAGACTTTGAAAATATGGAATCTTGTCAAAAGTTTTTTTGAGAATCTAGATTGTATCCACTGTTTCCCCTTTGTCTGTATGCATATTTTCTCCTAGAAAAACCGCAATAAACCAATCAAATTTCCTCTACCCTTGTGCAAAGCTTGTTGTCTTTTCCTCAAAATAGTCTTTGCTTAAGTGTTGATAATGGAAGTAAAGCATGCTATTTGTCAATGACTCACTACCACTATGGCAACAATGAAAAAATATTCCCAAATATTTAAATGGCAACTTGCTTGTCTGAACAAAATGAGTAAATGTAGTTACTAGAATACACAAAGTTTGTTTTATGATATGACTGTATATAACAATGCCACAATACCAAAATACTTGTATTTTCTGATGAGTAATGTAGATGAATGTGATGTTTTCTCTGATGGGTGGATGAGGTAAAGGGATAATAATAAAGGTCTAAAGACAGTGGAAAAACAACCAAAAAGCAATGCCAGAAAAATAAATAAATGGATTGATTAAAAAGTTGGTGCTTTTGAATTTGACATTTGGGGGTGATATGACTTTATATAAAATGAAGTGAAATGCCAGCTTTTAAAAATGCCAGGTTGTTCTTTTCTAAATAGGTTTTTAAGTGAGATTTTTTTTTCTTTTTCACCCACTTAGGAGGGGAAATATTTCAACCTTTTTGAACATAGTACATATGGTTGCCTCGGTAACAAACACAATAATCTACAGCATCCATGTGAACCTTAGTTATGGCATTAAATTAAGCTAGCACGTGTTAATTCTTTAGGAAACATATGAGTTTGTTACTGTAATGAATATTAGCTATTGGTACATGGTCTTTCAAATTAAAGCATTTGCTTTTTTATAAACACCATTTCATGACAGATATCTAAGTATATAAGCAGCTTCTCCCATGATATTTCAGGAATCAAAGCCAAGGTTAATGAGTTGGACATTTTGTTTATAGTATGTTCACTCTGTCAATTGTTTATTAAGTATCAGTGATGTGCCTAGCTCAGTGGGAGAGATTGTAATTATTATTTTTTTCAGTATAAAACATGGTCTCTGCTATAGAAAAGCTTAAAAGCGTACTAAGGAGATAAGACAATCATGTAGAAAAAGATCTAAGAATGTCAGTGTTTAATTATTTTCACATACGTTATCTAAATAAAGTTATATAGTCAAGTGTTGATTTGAATCATGACCATCCTATGGTGTTACTGAATAACCAAATGTCACAAATTTTATGGTTTAAGACAACATAAATTGATTAGCTCCTCTCAAATAGTAGAAGTTGTCAGTATTCTATTCTTACATGGTCAACTCCATCTTCAAGCCAGCCATGGCACATGAAATCCCTCTTGTACTTTGAATCTTTGACTTCTCCTTCTATAACCAGCTGGAGAAAATTTTCTGCTTTTGAACAGCTCACCTGATTTTGTCAGGCCATCCAAATTACTCTCCATCTCTTAAGATCAACTGATTTGAGATTTTAACTACATCTTCAAAACCCCTTCAGAAATATAGCTATATTAACGTTTGATTGAATAACCAGGGGACAAAAATATTGAGGGACTGTATTCGAATTCTGCCTACTATGATATGGAATATAAGGAAGGGATGGGACTAACTGGAAAATCTCCAGTGTTAAAATGAGACTTGGACTTCTCTTTGAAAAACAGGTACAATTTGAACATGTGGAGAAGAACCAGGGATGTTATTCCTGACAGAAGAAGCAGCATGAACCAAAGCATAGTTTCAGGTAACAAGAATGCTTTGTACAGGAGGACGTTGGAGAGGCTTAGGGACTGCTCTAGATGGCACATGTTATTGAACAATGGCGGACAGTGATGAATAGGTCTGTTGTTTATTCACTGCACTTCTTCTAGGTCTTTGGAGAAGTCTGTGAATCCTTTTGCCTAAATATTGAAGGCTAATCTTCTGATCCCATGTACATGCACCTAAACCCTGTTCTTAGAATTTGTAAGATGAAGATTATAACAGTAAATAATTAACAATATTGACTGCAGCCGATTTGTGTACATTGTTAAGGAAAAGCATCCATAAAACTTGTACAACAATATGTGATATTGTCTCCCTTGTGAAAAAATACAATTTTTCTCTACTCTTTATTTCTGTGCTTATATATTTCTGTCCCTCTGTATCTATGTATCAGTGTGCTTCATTATCAGAAAAAAAGGTATACAACAATATACAGAAACAGCAGTGGTTAACTTGTGGGATTGAGATTTGGGATGTGGACATAGTAAAGACAGGAAGAGGCTTCAGGATATAGTTTTCAGAGTTTTTTTTTTTTCTTTACATACATTTTTATTGTTTTAACTTTCAAAATGATCATGTATACCTTTTGTTAAAAGTGTGTGTGTGCACATGTGTACATCTGTGTGTATCTAAATATGAATTCTGAGGCATCATGACCTAAGTTGAAAGTGAACTTCACAGCTATGTGGCTTGAGCAAGTTATTTAACCTGGTGAAGTCTGGTTTGCCCACCAATATATTGAAGGTAATAATACAAAAAAACTCACAAGATTCTTGGAAATTTTGATAGGTAGATAGGTAGATAGTCAGATATAAATATAGAAAAAACAATTATAATATCTATTAATGTATATGAGGATCACCTCATCTTTTATTGCATAGAGTTGCATCATTGCATTAATTCATATTGTTTATAGTCAGCTTTGCAACTATAGGATACCTGCTGATAGTTTCTGTGACATGCCTCTTAGATGTACCTTTCATTTTGTACACATTTTAAATTTTTAAATTTTGTTGACCACATATAATTTCATTGTATCTGGAGAATGCTAAACAAAATAACATAAAATATTTCAAGGAGGTAAATAGAAACCCTGCCCTTTCTCCCTGTTTTGCCATCCATGGTCGACACAACAGCACTGACTACTATCATTTGGGTATATATTTTCAAATCAGCTAAGAGTACTTAACAGTAGTGTCATACTTTCCAACAAAATAGAAAAAAAAATTCATTTGGAAAAGAATAAGAAGTGTTCATGAGGTCAAGACAGATAGATTATATCTTTTTACTTATCTATATAACCTATAAATCATTTAATCAGTAAAAGTGAATTGAGCACCTGTTGCATGCCACACACTGTGCTTAAGGTTTACAAACATGATGAATAAAACATGCTTTCTATTATGTACACATATGCAAGTGTACATACATATATGATTAATTGTAACAGTCTTGATATACTGTGTTAATACTTGCTAGGCATTTTATGATATATATTCCGTTAAATTCTGCTGTGTGACATTGTGTTGAGTGTCTATATGGCATATAAACAAGTCTCTGTTTATGCATTTAGTTGTTCCACCAGCATTTATTGAGTCTTTCTTGTTCGCAGGCTGTGTCATAAACTACTAACGCAAAATTGAATAAGGAAGAGTCAGTACCCTTAAGGAGCTCACAGTCCAGTGAATATAGTCCAAAGAATGCCATGCAAAAGTGACAGTTCTAAATTAATGATCTACAAACCTCATGTAAGCATGATGCTCAAAGTATGTGGCCGTGAGAAACTAAATGAAACAAAAATTATAATTCCTAGAATTTAAAAGAACAAAGCAGAAAACTACAATAAATGTTTAATTGACAGGGATAGGTATTAGACTTGATCATATTTGCCAGTCTTTCTTTGGGTTGAATATGGCCCTTTCTATGGTGGCCTTTTGAAATGCAAATGTCCCTGCAGAGCTCAACCATTTAATCAATATCACATTAGTAGCGTTTGTCTCTCATAGAAGGGGCCAGAGCAGCATGAAGATATAGAAGTTGATGGGAAGGGATGGTTTCAGGAAAAAAGTCCATCGATTTTATATTTTTGCTGAGGTTCTGATGCTATATATCTTAACTACAACACTTATTTTAAATTGAATCATTTTAACTAATCAGCACTCTCAATTTTCTTTACCTATCTGTAATATATTTCTCGATCCACTTTTACTAAAGATATTTAATTTTGCCTCCTTAGGGGCAAAGTGGCCTATATGAAATTATATAATACTTTAGTTACAATTCTTTCTAGCAACTTTGAAATGAATCATAAAATATATATATATATATATCACTAACACTTTCAAAACTATTTAAGCATAAAGATTTATCCTTATTTCACATAAGTGTATGTATGACCATAGCAGCTGATGTCATTACAAGCAAGTCTTCACAATGATTTCCAATAAAAGATTGTGCAGAGACAAAAATCTTTATCTTTAAATATACCATTTGATTTTCTACTCTTCTTCTGTTTGGGAATTTAGCTAATCTTTCATTTTCTTTACAATAGTAGACTTTTCCTAATCGTCCTGAATTTCCTGTCCTAGAGCCTAAATAAAATATACAGTATATTAATATGATTTGGATATTTGTCCCCTGCCAAATCTCTTGTTAAAATGTGATTCCCTATGTTGGAGTTGGGCCTGGTGGGAGGAGATTGAGTCATGGGGGCAGATCCCTCTTGAATGGCTTGAGGCCCTCCGCATGGTAATGAGTGAGTTCTTTCTCAGAAATCTGTTTGTTTAAAACTACGTGGCACCTCTTCCCTTCTCTCTCCTGCTCCAACTCTCACCATGTGATATGCCTGCTCCCCCGTTGCTTTCCACAATGACTGGAAGCTTCCAAAGGCCCTCTCCAAAAGCAGATGCCAGCACCATACTTCCTGTATAGTTTGTAGAATTGTGAGCCAAAATAAACCACTTTTCTTTATAAATTGCCCAATCTCAGGTATTCCTTCATAGCAACACAAAACCAGACTGACACATATGTTCAGTGAATTTTGCTAAAATTTTTCAACGTAACTGTATGGTGAAACAATATTATTTTTCTTCTTCTATAATTGGTTTATGTCAACACTGTTTTCTTTACAACTTTATCTTATGTTTTCTCCTTTTCATTCCCAATAATTAATGAGTTATGGCTAAAAATACCGTTTCCATTTTATATATCTATAGAATAAATACTAACAATCTTGTCCAATATCAAAACAGCCACCGGACATATTTTTTCTCATAGCTATAATGACAAAAGAGTTATTATCTTGCTCTGACTACAACATTTGAGTTTGGAAGATTTTTAATACCAATTAATATTTCTAATTCTGATTATATCCTTGGAGAAGCTATTTAACATATTCACCTTTATTTTCCCATTTTAAAAGGCAGAAAAATTCTTTTTACATCAAAGGAAGGTATTGAGAATCAGTGGGCTTAAAAGAAAAAATGTAAGCCTAAAAACAGGCCTACAGAAGATGTATTACATATATCCTTGTGTGTGTATTTGTATACATAATATTTATATAGCTCAATTTTATTTTGATAAATGCCTATATTAATGTCTATATTGGTACAAAGAAATCACTTTAATATTCGTTTAAGCTAGAGGTGCATGTAATATCTTGTTACCATGGTTTTACATAATTAATTTTGGGCAACTATAATTTTAAAGTAGTTGAACACACTTTTTATTGTTTAACATTTTGTTATTCCCAGAGCATAAGTCAGCAGAGGGAGTAGAGGTATAGATGAACTGGGAGGACTATTGACACTTTTGGGGGCTGGAGGATCTGGTCTTATTTCCTCTACTTTTTCATATTTTGATATTTTCTAAGGGAAGTTTAACATAACTTTTAAAGTATTGTGTAGTAACATAATTTTGTAAATGTTTAGAATTTGAGTATAGTAATGAACTTAATTGCATTTTCAGCTAATAATTATTTTTAAAACAATTATTAAATCCCATGGGGGAGTTAAGAAGCTGTAACAAGGATCAATGAAAGAATCTGATTTAAAGTTAGCAAAATGTTGAAATGTGGTATGATAATGTAGCATAGTATATATTAAGTGGCTTCTTGAAATAAACATATTATAATTTCAATATCACAGAAAGAGGAAAAAGAATCACTTTCAGTGTTCTTCATTTTAGCTCCATAAGAATTAAATCACTATTTTATTTGGAGTGAGGAGATGGGAAACCAACATCTCTAGATCTTCAATTTCTGCTGGGTGCTATGATCATTTCACAGCACTAGCTACTTATTTCAACGTTTGGGTTTAGTCTCATATTTTATGTACACAAACAGCTTCTCAGTTCCAAACAAAAAGTTATAAAATAATACGACAGATAAAAACAATCTCACCAAAAGACCTAGAAATATAGACAAAGAGAAGTAGATGAATACATGATTGCCATACAAGTCTCCTTAGGGTTTCTGAAGCACATGAGGGAGAATAAGGGAAAGGTAGTGGTTTCACCTAGTCGTTGGCAGACTAAAGAGCAGAACTTGTTTCATATTTTGGAATGTCAAACCTACTTTTAAATACAGAATGCAACATCTATAGGAAGGTGGTGGCATATTCTTGGAGCAGGTGTTAATGTATTATGAAAATATTTTGTATTTTATACTTTGCTGTTTTGTGCTTCATAGATATTGCATTTTTGACAAATTGAAGGTTTGTAACAATACTGCATCATGTGCTCTATTGGTGCCATTTCTCCAACAGTATGTGCTCACTTCATGTCTCTGTGTCACATTTTGGTGATTCTCACAACATTTCAAACTTCTTAATTATTCTTATATCTGTTATGGTGATCTGAGATCACCGATCTTTGATGTTACTATTATACTTGCTTTGGGGAACCATGAACTGCATCCATCAAACACTAAACCAATAAATGTTTTGTGTGTTCTGACTGCTCCACTGACCAGCTATTTCCCCATCTCTATCCCTCTCCTTGGGCCCCAAGCCTCCCTATTCTCTGAGACACATAAATATTGAAATTAGACCAATTAATAACCTGAACATGACCTACAACTTTTAAAGTGAAAAGAAGAGACACATGTCCCTCACCTTAAATCAAAAGCTCAAAATGATTAAGTATAGGGAGGAAAGCATGTTAGAAGCAGTGATAGTCTGAAAGCTAGGCCTCTTGCACCAGTTAGCAAAGTTGTGAATGCATAGAAATAGTTCTTTAAAAAAATTGGAAGTGCTATTCCAGTGAACACACAGATGATACGAAAGTAAAACAGCCAGTAACCCATGCCAGAGCAAACTGTGTCCCCAAACCATTGCCTGGCCTCTGTGCCCGTAGGCTGTTGGCACTGAAGTGGCTTGCACAGTGGGAAAAAAAGAAAAAAAAAAA
The DNA here is from genome assembly GCF_001604975.1 of Cebus imitator. Taxonomy (NCBI): domain Eukaryota; kingdom Metazoa; phylum Chordata; class Mammalia; order Primates; family Cebidae; genus Cebus; species Cebus imitator. Next base: position 389,585 of record NW_016107525.1, read on the forward strand.
AAAAGTAAAACAGCCTTATTTCTGATATGAAGAAATTTTAGTGGTCTAGATGGAAGAAAAAAACAGCTACAATATTCCCTTAAACTTAAGTCTAATGCCAAGTAAGGCCTCTCTCTGTTCAGTTCTGTGAAGGCTGAGAGAGGTGACGAAGCTGCAGAAGAAAAGTTGGAAGCTAGCAGAGGTTGGTTCATGAAGTTTAAGGAAAGAAGCCATCTCCACAACATAAAAGCATGAGGAGAATCAGTAAGTACTGATGTAAAAGCTGCAACAAATTATACAGAAAATCTACCTAAGATAATTGTTAATGGTGGCTGAACTAAACAACAGATGAAGATGTAGATGAAACAACCTTCTATTAAAAGAAGATGCCGTATAGGACTTTCATAGCTGCAAAGGAAGAGTCAATGCCTGGCTTCAAAGCTTCAAAGGACAGGCTGACTCCCTTGTTAGGGGCTAATGTACCTGGTGAGTTTAAGTTGAACTCAGTGCTCATCAACAATTCTGAATCCTAGGACCTTTAAGAATTGTGCCAAATCGACTCTGCCTGTTCTCTGTAAATGGAGCAACAAAGCCTGAAAACAGCCCTTCTCTTCATAGCATGGAAGAGTGAATATTTTAAGCCCATTATTGAGAACTACTGGTCAGAAAAAAATATTTCTTCCAAAATATTACTGCTTTTTGGAAATGCTCCTAGTGAACCAAGAACTCTGATGTCCAAGGAGTCTAATGTTGTTTTCATGCCTGCTAACACAACTTCCATTCTGCACCCCGAGAATCTAGGAGTACTTTTGGCTTTCCAGTCTTATTATTTAGGAAATGCATTTGGTAAGGCTAATGCTGCCATCAATAATGATTCGTCTGATGAATCTGGGCAAAGCAAATTGAAAAGTTTCTGGAAAGGATTTACCATTTCAGATTGCCATTTAAAATATTGGTGATTCATGAAAGGATTTCAAAATATCAACATTAACAGGAGTTTGAAGAAGTTGATTCTAACCCTTATGGATGACTTCGAGGAGTTCAAGACTTCAGTGGAGGAAGTCACTGCAGATGTGATACAAATTCTAAGAAAACTAGAATTAGAAGTGGAGCCTGGCTGGGTGCAGTGGCTTATACTTGTAATTCCATTACTTTGGTAGGCTGAGGTGGGAGAATTACCTGAGACCAGGAGGAGTTCAAGACCAGCCTGGGAACACAGTAAAAATCCATCTCTACAAAAAAAATTGACCGGGCATGGTGGTGCACTCCTGTAGTTCCAGCTACTCAGGAGGCTGAGCAGGGAGGATCACTTAAGCCTGGGAGGTTGAGGCTGCAGTGGGCTGTGATCATGCTGCTTCCCTTTAGCCAGGGAAACAGAGCAAGATCCTGTTGCAAAAAAAAAAGAGAGAGAGAATAGAGCCTGAAAATGTTGTTGAATTCCTGCAATCTCATGATAAAAATTGAGTGGAAACGGAGAAGTTTGCTTCTTATGGATGAATAAAGAAAGCGGTTTTTCAATGTGGAATTTACTTCTGGTCAAGATACCATGAGCATTTTGGAAATGGCAACAAAGAATTTAGAATATCACATAAACTTAGCTGACAAAGCAGTGGCAGGTTTTGAAAGAATGTCTGAAAGAAGTTCTATGGATATAATGTTATCAAACAGCATTGCATGCTACAGCGAAATCTTTTGAGAAGAAAGAGTCAATTGTTGAAGCAAAATTCATTGTAGTCTTATTTTAAGAAATTGTCACAGCAACTCTAACTTTCAGCATCCACCATCCTGATCAGTCAGCAGCCAACAACTCTGAGGCAAGGCCTTCCAACAGCAAAGAGATTATGATTCACTGAAGGCTGAGATAATCCTTAGTACTTTTTAGCAGTAAAGTATTTAAAAATTAGGTTGTTGACATTTTTTTAAATAATGCTATCGCCCACTTAACAGATTACAGTATAGTGTAAACCTAACTTTTATATGTACTGGGAAACCAAAAATTGGAGTGACTCACTAATTGTGATAATTTACTTTATTGGGATAGTGGCTTTATTGCAGTGGTCTGAAACCAAACTACAGTATTTCTGAGGTATGCCTGTATTAAGGGCAAAAACTTGATGTTTAAGGTGACTGCTGGGAAAATTCATTCAATAAAAAGTGCTAACTATGAGTTTGTAAAAATTTGAATACACTGTAGGATTTTTTTCAAAGACACATTTTAACCTTTCATGGAAGCATAACATGCATACATAAAAGTGCACATGGCATGATATTTAAATGCTGTTTGGTCTAAATTCCAATGAGGAATAGAAATTTAAGCAGATGTATTGCATAAATGTAGTTAAGTATAATAAAAGCAGCTCTGGTGAATTCCTTTCTTCTCTAGGTCTATCCCTTGCTCCCTTTTCCTTCCTCCTACCTTAGCACCTTCTCACCTTTTTTTGCTTACTTCCTCTCTTCTTTCCATTAACAAATATATTTAAAATCTTTTTCTTCGCTAGGCACAATACAAAGCATTAGGGATAAAGCAGAGAACAATATAGAAAGATTCAGCCACCCCAAATTATTTTAGTCCATTGAGAATGGCAGAAAAATAAATAGAATATCACAATAAAATATTAAACGGTAATGGAGGAAATTACATTACGCTATGGGAGCAAATTAACAGTTAACCTTTTTCCTTTTTCGCCCTTGTTCTGGTTGAGTGAGCCCAAAATGAACCTTTTGGTCTTTTTAAATATTACAAACTTTATCAAATTTACAAATGTCTTTGTTCCTAGGACCCAGCATACTTTCTAACAATAGTAGCTGAAAGTGTGCTTTTCACATCCCCTTTCACACTATGTATCTACTATAGCTCAATTCTCTGTTAACCAGCTCAGAAATGTTTCATTTTCAGTGATTCTCCTAACAACTCAAGAAGAGCACCTATTCTTTTTAATCAACTAAGCAGCTAGCATATAAGTGGTGGAATCTCTAGATAGCTGTTCCTGAATCTCAAGTGGGCATTCAAAAAGAAGGGTGGAGGATCCTGGGCTTGTGTACTCTTAATTTCAAACTTTTATTTTCTACTTGTTATTCTTGGTAGAACTGTTAAATCATCCCTGACAATTTCTGCTATGTCATAGGCTATTAAAACACACACGTTCCCTCCCCCTCTCTCTCCATCTATTTTACTTTATCTCTTCCATGGTTCCTCATTTTCAATATCAACTTCACTCTAATTATTCAAATCCCTCTATTTGTTGTATGTTACGTGAAGAAACTTACAGCAATTGTCTAAGTCTGGGCTGCTACCATGAAGTACCTCAGACTAGGTAGTTTATAAACAACAGAAATGTATCAATCACAGTTCCAAAAGCTGGAAAGTCCAAGATCAAGGCACCCGCAGATTTGGTGTCTGGTGAAGGCTTGTTCTTTGCTTCAAAGATTGTGTATTCTTGCTATGTCTTCACATGGCTAAAGGTTGGGGGGCAGGATGGTGGCAAACAGGTTCTCCCAAGCCTTTTTACAAGGATGCTAAGCCCATTCATGAGAACTCCACACTCATGATGTATTCATCTCCCAAAGTCCCCACCTTTTACCACTATCTCCTTGAGAGTTAGATTATAACAAATGACATTTGTGGGGACACCAGCATTCAGACAATAGCAGCAATCATTCATATTTACTTTGCATTCTGAGACCCATAAAAATATATGTGCAAACCTCTACAGAATACAGTATGGAGATTCCTTATGTAACTGAAAGTAAATCTACTGTTCAATCCAGCAGTCCCACTATTGGGTATCTACCCAAAGGAAAAAAAGTCATTATATGAAAAAAACACAGGAGCATGCATGTTTATAGCAATACAATTCAGTTGCAAAGATACGGAAACAACATAAGTGCCCATTGTCCAATGAGTAGTTAAAGAAAATGTAGTATACACACACCATGGAATAGTACTCAGTCAAAAAGAGGAATGAAAGAGTCTTTTGCAACAAATTGGATGGAGTTGGAGGCCATGATTCTAAGTGATGTAACTCAGTAATGTAAACCAAATATTGTATGTTCCCATTTATAAGTGGGAGCTAAGCTATGAGGATGCAAAGACATACAGGGTGATATAATGGACTTTGGGGACTTAGGGAGGTTGGAAGGGGGTAAGAAATAAAAGACTAAATATTGGGTACAGTGTACAATGCTCTGGTGATGGGTGCACTAAAATCTCAGAAGTGACCACTATAGAATGCATCCATGTAGCCAAAACCACTTGTATCCAAAAAGCTATTGAAATATAATGGTTTGACCTGTGTCCCCACCCAAATCTCATGTTCAATTATAATCGCTAATGCTATTGGTGGGGTCTGGTGGGAGGTAACTGCATCATGGGGGTGGATTCTCATATACAGTTTAGCATCAACCTCTTGGTGCTGTTCTCGTGACAGTGAGCGAGTGAGTTATCACGAGATCTGGTTGTTTAAAAATGTGTAGCACCTCCCCCATCTCTCTCTTCCACCTGCTTTGGCCATGTGACGTGCTCAGTCCGTCTTCAGCTTACACCATGTTTGTAAGTTTCCTGAGGCTTCCCCAAAAGCTGAGTAGATGCCAGCATCATGCTTCTTGTACTGCCTGCAGAACTATGAGCCAATTAAACCTCTTTTCTTTTTACCCAGTTCAGGTATTTCTTTACAGCAGTGCAATAAAGGACTGATACAATATGATAGCTTTATGACAAACTTTTTCTGATGAAAATTTGTGGCTTCAGCTAGGATACTTACATTAAATATTTTAAATTACAGAATTTTGTGTGCCATTTCTAAATGTCATTATCTCTAGGAATTTGTACAGTTGAAACATGAAAGCATCAAGAATGAGGATTCGTTCTTAATTCAAACAATACAAATAATACTAGAAAATATACTGATCGACAGGTCACAGAACTTAGATTCTAGTCCTGTTACAGCCACTTACTATGAAATTGCTTCAGTGTCCCTGGACCTCAGTTACACTGTCTGGAAAATAAAGGTATTCACACTGCCTACCAAAAAATGACCGATGTTATCTGTTTCACATGGTTATAATGAGGCTCCAATAAGACGATGAATAATTTTGGAATTGTTTTTAAATACTGTAAAAACTATACAAATGTAAGATTTTTTGTTTAGCTCTTAAATATAGACACTTGATTTGTCTTTACTACTGCTTTTGTGACACATTTTTGTTTTAGAATCTGACAAAGCAAACATTCATAAGATGGAAATCATAGTCAATTCTAGGTTGCAAGAAAAAAGGTTTCTTTTTATTAATTAAAGTGTGATTTTTATTCAAGTTATGATAACTGATATTACTCCCTGTGAACTAAAAATAAAAAGAAAACAGTGCCTACTCCTTTAGAATGTCTTAGCCCCATCTTGCTATCTCATACATTTCCCTTTGAGTTTAACCCTTACATTTTGAATGAAACAAGCTTGAAGTGATATTTTTTGATGCCAGAGTTTCCAAAAAGAATGATGAAATGGCTCATTTAAATATTCTGTTTTGTTATCTGTACTGTACAAGAAAACGACTTGTGAGTTTAGCTTGCCAGTACCTCTAGTTCTCAATCCAACTGAAAATGGCAAGGGAATAATTCTTTAGGAAAACAAAGAGATACGGTAGTAAATAATATAAGCACCAGCATGCAGTGGAAAGAAAATGCTATGATATTCCACAGGACCTTATTCCATAATCTGTAATTTTAGGGTCATACAATTCTGCAATTCAAATATGCACTCATCTGAAAAAAGGTTTCTAAAAGTAAATAGGCTTAGGCAAGTGCTAATTTTGGAAAATTTAACTTTACGTAAAGAGAAATATTAATTTATTGCCTATACAGTCAACTTATATGGTCACCTTCCTAAAAACATGTGTGTGTGTATCTGTGTGTACTACCGTGTGATACAGATATGCTTTAAGTAACAGGGTTCCTAATTAAAGTGTACTGTCATAAATCATTCATACAAAACAGTTCCGCCTAATACTAGAAAAATACCTGTTTTCTCAATGCAATCACCAAATGGAGCTCCCACCATAATAATAAAACCTGAACTCTGAGAACAACTAGCACCTGGTTGGCTCAACAAATACTGTCTTGTTATTGTCACGTTCTTATTTCCCAGTAATATCATTCTTTATTGAAAGGAAAATAAAGGAAAGAAAGGGAAGGAAAGGGAAGTGGTGGGGAGAAAGAAAGAGAGAAAATGTTAGAAAGTAAAAGAAAAGAAGAAATCTTGGGCATATGGCTTTTCTAAAGATCCTGAAATAAGGAGGTGGCTTTATCCAGTTTGAAATAGTAGTCAATTAAGAGTTGATTAGCAGCTTGGTGAGAGGTAGAATGGTAGACACACAATCACTGACCCGAGAGCTAGAAGTCCATAGTTCAAGCCCACCATAACAATTACAGATTATGAACTTCTGCATAATGGCCTTGTGTAAGTTATCTCCTTTCTCTGGACCTTAATTTTCTCTCTTGTAAGAAGAAAAGGGCAGACTAAATGATCTCTTAAAGTCCTTTCATTTTGAACATTCCACACTTGATTTAAGAAAGAGGATACTGTAAAGAGGCTTGTGGATCTTCAAAGATGGATCATTCATCTGAATTAATACTAAAACGGTGCTTCAAATTAATATTTTGTTAATACTGGCCCTTTCTGTTTTATAATTAAATGTGTCACACAGTGAAGTGAGAATATAATAAAAGAACTGGAATCCAAAGTTGCTATTTCTACCACTGAGTCCTCCAAGAAGTACCAACAGATGTCTTACTTCACCTCAACATTTAAACTGTTCTGAGGTGTATTATCTATGAAATCCCATATATTTCAATCTGATCTTGCCTCGTATTGCCAAATCAATAAAGTTTCTTCTTTTATTCTTTCCTGCCTCTACTGGATCATTCTCATTCTACATAGGACTTTAATCTCAGATGTCCCACATACTGTTTTGGCTGATACACCTTGAATTATTCCTCATTTTAGAGGATTATATTTGTAGAATTGTATACATTGTATAACTGAGGAGGACAAGGCAAGGGCCCACCTTGAATCATACTACTATGGCCTACTTTAGGGTGTCCACGTTTGTTTTTTTTTCTACATTCTAAACATCTCTACCTGATAGTAAGAGTGATTGTGAAACAGTCACTAATTCAATATTACCTCAGGCAAGTCACTTCAAGTCACTTCAGACCTTTGAGCTGTTTCTCCATATGACAGCAGAACTAGGTAATTCCACCTTAAAAATATTTGGCTTTACACTTTATTTACACAGTTTGGCATTTTAAAGCTATATGATGGCAGGAGCTGTATTATAAGTATTTAGGTAATGTTTCTGCATAGGATGTGTGAATGGATACACCCATGTAAATCCTAAAGGTACAATTTCTGTCCTGTTGTAAGTTAGTTAGGCTTCAGGAGTCTGTGGATAGAGCTTATATAGTATTACTACACAGGGAGAGAAAGCAATCCACTAATCCTTCTCATTGCTTCTCAGTTCAGTTGCACCCTCCAAAGTGTAAGTTTCAGGGGCAGATTTATAATCTGGAAGTGAAACACTGGATACCAAAAGTCTTGGTGGAAAAACCGCAAAGGGCCTGCAATTATTCTTCTGCACACACGTTCATAAAGTTATTAGATATCCTTTTTGGAAAAGAATGTCTGACAAGGGACACAGCATGTGGTTCAGCTCCAGCCATGAATTTGATATAAGGTTTTCAGGAAACTACAGCAAGGGCAATATGAGTCTACTTATCAGCTCTCCAGCTTTTTATTTCCTCTCTATGTGTCTGGCTTATCCTTTGCTTTATATGGAACTGCTTGGCAGAATTTAAGATGCCTTCTAACAGAACATCATGCTGCTATAGATAGGTTTTGGACATTCCCTTTGTTTAGAGATAATGTCAGAAAAATAATACCATGATAAAGCATATGCATGAAGGATGGTAAGGAATTTACAGATAAGTATCAAATACGTTAGGTAAAATAACAGCTCTTTTCTGCTGCTCATGTATGACTAATCACTGAAAAACCATTAGAGAGCATGTAGATGAAGAAACCTGCAGATATGAGATATGAAATGACAATAGTTAAGTGTAATAGCAATCACAAAACTGAAAAGCAAATGACAAACTAAAAAATGTCCATGTAGAATAAATATGTCCTAGAGTGAGATTTCTATCCTCAATGTAAAAAGAGCTCTTAGACATCAAATAAGGTACAGACGACCCCTCCACAAAAACTGGCAAAGAACAAGAACTGTCAAGATGGCAAAAAAATAAAATTAAATGGCCAATAAATTAAGAAAAAAATGACAGGGGCTATGCCAAAGAAATTACATTAAAAAAACTAAATTGCAGAGTTTTTTTTTCTTTCATCAAATTAGCAAAGCATTTTAAGAAATAACAATATTCTTTACTGCTAAAGGTGAAGGAAATAAAAATTGTCATCTGTAATTTGTAGAACCATAAGTTAATGCAGTCTTTTTTTTTTTTTTTGAAGAGAATGTGTCAGTATTCATCAAAGGTACAGAATTTTGCATGACCTTTTAAATAACATATGGATTTATACTAAGGAAATGATGTATGTACACCAAGGGGTTATTACAAAATATTTTGCAGTGTTATTTATAACGTTAAATAAATCGCAACAGATTAAATATCCAATAATATTCACTAAATACTATACATTCATACTAAAGAAACATTAAGCAATTATTAAATATGATGCTGATAAGAAACATTTAATAATGTGGAAAATGTTTGTGTCAAACAATTAAATGAAACGATTATGTTATTTTGATGTGTGACTTTGACTTTTTAAAAAAGAAAATGTGTGCATCACACACATACACATACCCAATATAAGCAGCAGCTATACATCTAAAAATAAAAGTAGCTGCAATAAACATGGGGTGCTGAGATGACCAACCCTTCTAATTCTTTAAATTTAGTTATATTTTAATGTTTCTTTAAAATAGATATTCTCTGGTGATAAAATATTTTAAAATCTCAAATATATTTGAAGATAACAAAATTAAAGCATTCAAATGTGTGCATTCGTAAGGATACATATCTTAAAAGCAATATATAATAGATAACATAAATTAAATTAAATTCTCTTAAGTATCCAATAAATTGATTATATTAATGGCATGGAACAGACTTGTAGACGTCAGTTGCAGAAAAATATAAAGAAGAAATTGAAAACCATCCATCCCAGCACCCAAAGATAACCAAGTGAATCATGGTTTATATTTTATTTTAATAATATTGGTTAGTATTGTTACTATTTTGGCATATATACTTTTTTAGATATATAAACATATAGATATATAATCTTTTTATAATTTTTATCAGTATGTATTTATAACCTGATTTCCTACTTAACAACATATCACAATCATTTTCCTTAAATGTAATTCAAAAAACATTACTGGTTTCACATTATTTTGTAATATAAACATACTGTTATTTATTTACTCAATCTCCCATTATTGGGCCTATAAATTGTTGCTATTTTTAAAAACTATTATGATGAACACTTATCCTGGATATCGATATAGATTAATCTGACAATTCCTTTCTGATTTTCTCTTAGAGTAAATTTCTAGAAAATCACTGATTTAAAGTAATAAGTAAACTTTGCCAAATTGCGTTTAAGGAAAGTTCTATTAATTAACACACTACTTTAATTGTATGGGACTTGTATTGCTCCACAACTTCTTAAACATCGAAGATTACCATGCTTTACTTCTTTTGCCAGATTGAATAGTGAGGTTGCATCATTTTTTTCCCTATTTTTGTTTTGTAATTTGCCCATTGCTATATTTTGTTATTTGATTTGTTGGTACTGATGTTATTCTTATTGACTGATTACAACTTACTTTATATTGGTAATATTTGTTGGGCAGGAATAACATTAGGAACATTCAGAAGAAAACTGAGTTAGATGCGCTGGGCATCAAACTAAGGAATAAACCAATGGAGTAGGTATCCACCACATTTTGAGTTTCTGTACTTTTTTTTCTATAGTATCTCTATTTCTTCAACTAAAGTTAAAATACTGTATGGTAACATTCTGCATTTTCTTTTACCTTACAATGATTTATATTCTATTTTCTGATTGAGATATCTGTGCCTTATCTTTATTGCCTTTTTCAGTTATTTGTATAGTCTTGTTTCTTATCTAACATACTAATGCTACAAGGACATACAGAGTTCTGCTAAGTACTCTCACCACTGAAAGTAAGAGGCAGTAAGTTGCCTGATATGGAGACATTGAAATATTCAGTAAGTGGAATGCTTATCATAGCACATGAAGCATCCAAAAGAGGAAGAGTTTATGAGATAAAAATTGTGAGGATCAACTACTCCAAATTATGGGTTAAGATTACTCTGTAAAGTCATTTATCTTTTATAATAATGACTGTGCCTACTTATAAATGGAGAGTGATAGGTGAGCACTGCATTGAGAGGAAACCATGAGAATCATTGTTAACGCAATATTCACATAAAATTTGTAAAAGCTTGAACATTTGAGCTGAGCTGAGACACTGCATTTGCTACTTCTATGCTGTTGACTTATAATTAACCTGATTATAGATCCTAGGATTTTGCAATCTAGAATCCCCTGAGTCTTCATGAAGCTGTATCAGGGTTCTCAAGAAGCCTATGACTATTAAAGGAAGCTTTAATACTGGGTTAGTTTTCATATGGTTACGAGATCCCATTGGCTGTCACCATAGGCCCTAAAAAATTCTGTTTATTTCTTTAGGTAAAGATCAGAAAAGATTATTTCCACTAGAAAGAAAGAGTCACTTAAGAATGTATTTATAGGTAGGGCCCAAATAGGCTCAGCAATCTGATCTGTAATCTGAATAAGAGTGTTATTTATCCTTTTATAAACAACAAGGCAACTCTATTTACTTGATTTTAATGACTGAATGATTGATAACAAAAAGTGCTAAAAAAAAAAAAAACCAAAAAAACTTACCTAATAAGAATCTTAATTTACTATCCAAGGAAACAAGAGAGAATTTCTGTAGAAGTTGTTATGGTTGTTAACAGCAACTTGGAAAAGCATAACAGCTATGCAAAGCAGATCACTTTAAAACTTTATCAGAAGCAGACATAAAAAACCTCTGCTAAATGAGTATGCTGTTAAAAAGGTTAATCTGTATCTGGCATAATTGCACCATTTTAAAAGAACTCAGTCTGAAAAACAGCCACACTGTATACTGGAATTAAAGAAAAAATGCTTATGACAGGATAATGATGGATGTTGAAATACTAAATAAAATACTGTCAGATCCTGTAGTTGCCAATTTGGCCGGTTTTAGAAACTCATTAATTGCATGATTCTTCTGTTTGCTGTCCAGTTGTAAATGTGCAACTTGCTCATGATCCACCCCTGAATTGACTTCCTACAGGCATGGTGTACTCATCAGGATAAGACAATAAAGGTAGAATGAGAAAAAGAAGAAGGAAAAGAAATGTGTGCTAAAGAGCCAATGTAGTCCCAAATGTTTTTAACTTGAAAAATGTTTCTAGTCAACAAAATATAGCCAAGTTTTTCAATGAATATTGATCTTATGTTTCAAATTTCTACAAAATCAAATACATAGTTTCCCTTCAGGAACAGCCTGACAGATAAGCAGAATTAGCAGCTGCATACAGCGCATGGTTTAAGTGGTAGAAAAGACCCTCTTCTTCCAGGGCCTTCTCATCCTGTTTTCTTGCCTGGTCTTACATTTACACATTTAGGATATCTGAGACTGAGATTATAAGAGAAATATCTGTAAGGTCAACTTTTTATAGGAAAAGTTTAAAAACCACAGGAATGTTACACTATTAGTGAGTCAATTTCCTCCTTTTAGAAATGGAGAAACTAAAGCCCAGACAAGGAAAAGTGACTTGCCCAAAGTTCCTCCAAATGGACACGTTACCTTTAGTGAAAGTTCTAGCTACTCTCAAGAACAAAGTAGAAATCAATGATACCATTAGCTCCCATAAGTTTATCTGACTAGCTAGTTTCTATGTTAAAGGAAAAAACATTCTTAAAAGAGAAAAAGCAAGACAAAAAGAAAAAAAGAAGCAGTCGAGTTTTGAGAAGATTAGTTAGAAAGTAAACCAGAAAACTTATAATGCATTCTCAGGAGAAGGATATGGCAGCAAGCTAATAAAATACAAGACACAATCAGGGAACAGAAGATAATGGAAACAATCAATGCCAGGTTTACAACATTGTCTAGCTTCCTGATTCACAAATAGAGGAGCAGGAGCTAAATATATAATTAATTTTCTCCAGTAAGACAAATTCATATTGGGACTAATTTAAAGGTTCAGAGAAGAACTTTAGAGTAATATGTGGAGAGTATGCAGTAATTCCCCTATTTTTGATTTGTAGTTTATTCATTCTCTTCAATTTGTCCTTTCTTTTTGACCACTTCATTAGATAACTAAGTTTACATTTTGATTTTTCACATTTTCGTTTTATCTAAAATATTAAATCACACACAAAAAGAAAAAAACAAACTTTTTCCAATGGTTTTGATGGGGTAAGTTAAGGTCAATGTTTTCAGCACTAGCTCTGAATATCCTTGCTTTTGTGAATTTGTCAGACCACTAATATGCAATTTAAATGCAGCTTTGACTGACTAGGAAATGTTACATAAAATCCCCAGAAGACATAGATCAAAGGACAGTAAAAATGCATCCGATATTTGTTTTAATGCTGCTTTTGATTAAAGTAAAAGGAACTTATGTCGAAACCTTGATCCATTGATTATTCAAGTTCAGTTTAAGACTAATCTGCTGTAGTTTTACAGGAATCTATAGCCTAATATATAATACATAACAGAAACTACCTGTTTGTAATAAAAACATCGATATGACTTCAAAGGCATTCTAGGTTGCCAAGTCTGATTGTGTGTGTTGTGTTTATAGCTTTCTATAGTATTTGTAGCTTTATATAGCATTTATAACACTGCCTTTTACTTCTCTTCCAAAGAAGATCTTTATTTTCTTCTGTCCAGCTCTGGAGGAACTCTAACAGGGACCATCACCATTGTTTCTCTGTCTACTGACAACTGGAATTTCTATTTCAGGCCATAAGTTTTTTTCACAGTACTTTTCATTGAGCTTGGTGAGCTCATCTTTCCCACTCTCACCTCCATTCATACAACATCTGAAAGACTGCTACATTCCCCTCTCATTGTATGTCACATTTTTCCATTTAGTTTACCCAATACAGGGACGTCTGCTATCACTTCTTTGCAGTCACCTCTTACATATGTGACACTCAACTATAATCTGAACTCCAGATCCATGTTTTCTAATGTGGGCTTCACATCTCCTGGTGGATATCCCACCTGTCTTTTCCAAATACATGCTTCTTAAACTATTCTTCCTGACTCTCCTTTGCTGTTAGTAGTAGAACCATTCTTCCAAGTCACTTATATCTGAGCACTCCAGTCACCCTAGACTCCTTTTACTCCTTGGCTCTTCACATGCAATCAATTTCCAAGTGCCTCTGATTCTACTTCCTCAATATCTCTTGCATGTCTCCTCGTTCCTTTTTCCATTGCCAATACTCTGGTTAATGCTCTCATTACTTTTCATCTGGGGTTACTGAAATAGTATTCTAATTGGTCTTTCACCATTTATTCCTCTTTATTCAACTGCATGCTGCACACAGTCAAAGTAGGATCCCTTAAGGTAACTCTGATCAAGTCCCCACTCAAAACTTTTAACACTTCCTCATTGCCACCCAACCAGTTACTAACTACGGACTCTGACATATAAGGTCTTCTATGATAGGATACCAAACTTCATCTGTAATTACTCTTCTACATTAAACCTGTGCTTCAATGAAAGCAGAATGCTGACATTTTGAAAATAACCTATGATACCCAGTAATTTGCCTTTGATCATATTGTACTTTCTCGCTTGTCTTTCTCTTCCTCTCCTGACGCAGAAATATCCGTTCATTCTTTAAGGTCCATGACTTCTTCCATGAAGCCTTCTGTATCTGCCCATGTGCTAAAATTGTAATTCTAGAAAGAAACTTTTGAAGGCAGCATGGAGAAAGGGTACGTTAACATTACAAAGTTGGCGTAGATTGTCCTGAAGCTCAGAAGAAGTAACATTTGAGGGCCACATAGAAAAATATTCTATGCGAATAATCATTTAAAACCAAAAGATAAGATAAACTAGGTTGGGCTATACCACATATGGCCAATACCTGGCAGGGATTCTACCTATTCCTTTGTTTGTGTACATGGTAGGTACGAGACAATCTTTTGTCAATGTGACTTTAGACTGGGGTATAATTAATTCTATGGCCTTTACCTGAGAAACATCAAACCAAGTAGCTCTCTCTGAGCTAGGTACTTCCTAATCCCTGCCTACTCATTTGTCTTTGAATCCCAATTGCTTTGAGCCTTAGTTATACTATGGAATACTTTTCTCTACTTTGCACTATGCACTAAGCAGGTATTGGTTAAACAAGTACATCATTTGTATATTACTATTATTTTCCCTACTAGCTGTAAGATCTTTGAGATAAAAGACTGTGTCTCAGTAGTTGCTCCTCCAGAATAATTATAAGGGGAATGTATGGATAACAATTCTAGTCAGATTGGTGGGGAAGAAGAGAGGGTTCTAGGCTAGGAAGTCACATTGGATTTTCATGTATACTATTTTACTCAAACTACATGTATTTGTAGTGGCTTGGTGGGTGCTTTTGGAAGTCATGAAAGGGCAATAAACTCTCTCAAGCCACCTTTTCTCATTTAAACTGTGCCTTACTTCTCATATAGCTTTACATTCTTTAAAGAATATATATTAGTAACTAGAACTCTGCACATAACTCGCTCAAATGCTTTTATCTCCATTATATTCCCACGTGGAAAATACTAATCTAATACTAATTTTAATCCTATGGAATACAAATCCAATATTCCTCCTCTCTCTCTCATCCCCTTCCTTCCTTTATTTCATTTTTCTTTCTCCCTTCCTCCTTCCTTTTATTTTCTTTCTTCTTTTTTTTCTTTCCTTCATTTCCTGTCAAGAACAAAATGGGTTCTTTGACATTCAGAGATCAACTGTGGTACAGTGGTTTGGGAATAAGACAGATCTGAGTTGGTATCACAGCTCTGTCAGTAGCTGTGTGCCTTTAAACAAATGACGTGACCTCTCTGCTTTGTATTTTCTTTAACTAAAAATTTGGTAATAAGGTTTTTGCTTTAAAATATACAATGGAGAAGAAGCAATGGTATAGCAAGAAAAATAATGTACAAATGTACAGATTTTGCTTATGTTTCCATTTTGTACAGTGTGGATTCCTTCAACAGTTCTTTGAATGAAATTGATTCTACCAGGAGCATATTTAGAATAGAAATAGTGTCTATATCTTTGGTGTAATTTATGTATCTTTGTAATTTCTGCAGTACAATTACAAATTACACTTTGTTCTTAAACAAATTAAAGAACCCTTGTGCAGTGAAATGGTACAAATGCTCATTTTACTTATGTTAATATTTTCTGAAAACCTCAGCACTATCTATTTATGATTCTGGTAATGTAGATGGATATTGTTTTGCTATTGTTGCATCAACTATAAAACTACTGAATTTTGCCATCCTAATGGGGCTTATTTCAATAAAGATTTGAGGAAATAATTTTGCTGTCATTTGGACATCCTATTATCTCCTCAAAGTTTGGCACTAAAATAATATTTTCTTTTTACTCATTTCCTTTTGGAAGAAATACGAAATTCAGAACAGGTTTTCTAGTAAAATGGTGATTCTCCAATTTTTTAGCAAATCGTCTACGTTTTATCTGCTGCTCAGCATAAATTCAGTAGCTAGCTACCATCTATAAAATGCTACACAATGAATATTTTACTCAATAATTAAAGGTCTTCTTTTATTTGGGTATATTTCCCTGGTTCAAGTAACTCAAAATCCAGAGACAGAGCAGTCTTCAGGGCTGATGTAATACAGAAGCTTTGGCTCTACTACTCTGTGTTTCTTTTCTTGGCTCTCCTCTGGGTGGTGTTGGCTGCATTCTCAGATTGATTTTGAAATGGCTACATCAGTTTGGGTTCAAATCCAATGAAGATAGTGTTCAGAAGGAAAAAGTATGTCTAGCTTTTTGTTTAGTTTGGTTTGGTTTTCAGAATTTGTTTAAGAGATCCAAGGTTACATAGGCTTCTTATGACCTGAGTCAAAGGTAGTAAGCAGGTGTTGGCTAAACAAGAAGAACAAATGTTTTATGAATGGAGAACTTTGCCATCTGGTGTTATCTCTACAGAGAGGGAGTCTAAACTCCTTTTATAACCTGTTTAATATGTTTTAAGTTAAATAAATTTTTATTGTATCTAAATTCCATTTTGATACCTTTTAAGACTACATTTTTCTCATCTGCCTTTTTGACAGTGTCAGTGTCATTATAGTAAATCACAATATTCTCAATGAAAACATGATTATGTGTATGTGATGCTGAGTAGTTGTTTAAAAATGGGGAAAAACAATGGGAATTATATGTCTCATGGCATGTAAACAGATTTTAACATAATTTTTCCTTGGTGGAAAGATCAAAATTCCTTTTGTAGTTCATAACAGCTTCCCTCTATTTATTCAGGCTTCATGCAGACCAAAGAGCTAGATATACAAGTAAGAATCTTTATTCTGCCACTTACTACTAATGTGATATTGAATAAATTACTCTAACTTTCTCAGCCTCAGTTTCCTCACCTATAAAATGGACATAATTATTTTTATCTTATAGCTTTGTTGTCAAAGGTTTCCTTATCTTTATCATTCATGTTTTTCTTTGGCTTTTATACTTTTTCCCAATTAAGGTTTAAACATAATATTAGTAACTGAAGTTATATTGGCTGGTGACATAAGTATCCAAGAACGTGTGTCATCAACCTTGCAAACGTATCCTAAATCATTTCCCAATAGACTATATTGCTATGTTATAGAATGTGTCCCTTCATTAAGAACTGATTCAAAATAAAATATTTGAAATTAATTTTCAGCAGATAAAGAAAGCTGGAGGTGGCTAGGATTATAAATGTCAAGGCAATTTGATGTTAAACATTGTTTTTTAAAACATCTGTAAGTGATGGATTGCAGATCACTTCAGGAATACTATAATGAAGCCTAACTGTATTTACTTAGAAGAATGTTATTAGCATAGCAATTTTGTAAGATTAATATTCTGCTAAATTGTCTCAAAGGTTTCAGATAACTCTTCTAATTTTATAGAAAATTGTTATGAAAATTACATCTCTTATGAAAAACACAAATTAATGCAACAGACAAGCTAAATACATTTTAATAAATAAGCATTATGTTACAAGGGAGTTATATCTTATGTGAACCTGATATAATGAGTAATGGAGCATTTCAACTTGATACAATGAGTAATGAAACTTTTCAACAACACTGACGATTCACTGTGTCATTAAAATATACTGAAATTTTAAAAGAGAGACATTAAAATCATCACAGACATCCATTCAGAGACTACAAGACCAAAGCCTGAATTATTTTCCATGCTCTGGCAGAGCAAAAAACAGAAGCCGCTTGCAGAAGTTGTTCATAGAATCCTAAAAAGAGCAGAGTCTGAATAATTTATTTCCCCTGAAGTTGCCCAATACTGTACTACAAAATGGTATACCTGATGAAACTACCCATTGTAACTTGACATCTTAATGGTCTAGTGTTAATTTTGACTAGACTTTATAACATCATTTATTTTTCATTATCTCTGTAGATTTGCACTGGCTCCATAAGATTGTTAACAACTGAATATAAAATTAGAGTTATAAATCAAGAATGAAAATGGGAAAAGTAACTTTCCTATCAAGTCATGTTACATCATTTACATTACAATAATACGGTCAACTAAGCGCAAACTCTTTCTTTGCTATAATCAAATTTTTTACTTTATTTTCCCTGTGTATGTTATATATGTTTTATTTTTATTTTACTTTTTTATTGCACTTTAGGTTCTGGGGTACATGTGCAGATCATGCAGGACTGTTGCATAGGTACATACATGGCAAGGTGGTTTGCTGCCTTCATCCACCCCATTACCTCTATCTGGTATTTCTACCCGCATTATCCCTCTCCACCCTCCCCACACCTCACTGTCCCTCCCCCGGCCCCACCCAACTGACCACAGTGTGTGATGCTCCCTTCCCTGTGTCTACGTGTTCTAATTGTTCAACACCAGCCTATGAGTGGTAACATGCAGTGTTTGGATTTCTGCTCTTGTGTCAGTTTGCGGAGAATGATGGTTTCCAGATTCATCCATGTCCCTATAAAGGACACAAACTCATTGTTTTTTATGGCCGCAAAGTATTCCATGGTGTATATGTACCACATTTCCTTTATCCAGTCTATTGACAATGGCTATTTGGGTTGGTTCCACGTCTTTGCTATTGTAAACAGTGCCGCAATGAACATACATGTGCATTTATCTTTATAATAGAACAATTTATAATTCTTTGGGTATATACCCAGTAATGGGGTTGCTGGCCAAATGGTATTTCTATTTCTAATTTTTTGTATTTTTAGTAGAGATGGGGTTTCACCGTGTTGACCAGGATGGTCTCGATCTCTTGACCTCGTGATCCACCCACCTCGGCCTCCCAAAGTGTTGGGATTACAGGCGTGAGCCACTGCGCCCGGCCCGATGAGCATTTTCTCATATGTTTGTTGGCCTCATAGATGTCTTTTGTAAAATGTCTGTTTATATCCTTCGCCCACTTTTGAATGGGTTTGTTTTTTTTCTTATAAATCTGTTTTAGTTTTTTGTAGATTCTGGGTATTAGTCCTTTGTCAGATGGGTAGATTGCAAAAATTTTCTCCCATTCTGTTGATCACTGGTTCACTCTAATGATTGTTTCCTTTGCTGTACAGAAGCTCTGGAGTTGAATTAGATCCTATTTGTCTATTTTGGCTTTTGTTTCCATTGCTTTTGGTGTTTTAGCCATGAAGTCCTTGCCTATGCCTATGTCCTGAATGGTTTTGCCTAAGTTTTCTTCTAGGGTTTTTATGGTGTTAGGTCTTATGTTTAAGTCTTTAATCCATCTTGAGTTAATTTTAGTGTAAGGTGTCAGGGAGGGGTCCAGTTTCTGCTTTCTGCACATGGCTAGCCAGTTTCCCCAACAACATTTATTAAACAGGGAATCTTTTCCCAATTGCCTGTTTTTCTCAGATTTTTCAAATATCAGATGACTGTAGATATGTGGTGTTGCTTCTGAGGCCTCTGTTTTGTTCCATTGGTCTATGTCTCTGTTTTGGTACAAGTACCAAGCTGTTTTGATTACTGTGGCCTTGTAGTATAGTTTGAAGTCAGGCAGCATGATGCCTCCAGCTTTGTTTTTTATGCTTAGGATTGTTTTGGCTATGCAGGCTCTCTTTTGGTTCCATATGAAGGTTGAAGTGGCTTTTTCCAGCTCTGTGAAGATGGTCATTGGTAGCTTGATGGGGATAGTGTTGAATTTATTATTACTTTGGGCAGTACATCCATTTTTATGATGTTGATTCTTCCCAACCATGAGCATGGAATGTTTTTCCATGTTTGTGTCCTCTCTTACTTCATTGAGCAGTGGTTTGTAGTTCCCCTTGAAGAGGTACTTTACATCCTTCGTTAATTGTATTCCTAGGTATTTTATTCCCTTTGTAGCAATTGTGAATGGGAGTTCACTTTTGATTTCATTCTCTGTTTGTCTGTTATTTGCATATAGAAATGCTTGTGATTTCTGCACATTGATTTTGTATCCTGAGACTGTGCTGAAGCTTCTCATCAGTTTCAGGAGATTTTGTGCCGAGACGATGGGGTCTTCTAAATATACAATCATGTCGTCTGCAAATAGAGACAATTTGACTTCCTCCTTTCCTATTTGAATACCCTTTATTTCTGTTTCTTGCCTGATTGCTCTGGCTAGCACTTCCCATACTATATTGAAAAGGAGTGGTGAGAGAGGGCATCCTTGTCTTGTGCCAGATTTCAAAGGGAATACTTCCAGTTTTTGCCCATTCAGTATGATATTGGCTGTGGGTTTGTCATAAATAGCTTTTATTATTTTCTGATACGTACCATGGATACCTAGTTTATTGAGGGTTTTTAGCATAAAGGGCTGCTGAATTTTGTCGAAGGCCTTCTCTGCATCTATTGAGATAATCATGTGGTTTTTGTCTTTGGTTCTGTTTATGTGATGGATTACATTTATAGACTTCCATATGTTGAACCAGCCTTGCACCCCCAGGATGAAGCCTACTTGATCATGATGAATAAGGTTTTTGATTTGCTGTTGCATTCTGTTTGCCAGTATTTTATTGAACAGTTTTGCATCAATGTTCATCAAAGATATTGGCCTGGAGTTTTATTTTTTAGTTCTGTCTCTGCCTGGTTTTGGTATTAGGATGATGTTGGTCTCATAAAATGAGTTGGGGAGGATTCCCTCTTTTTGTATTGTTTGGAATAGTTTCAGAAGGAATGGTACCAGCTCCTCTTTGTACATCTGGTAGAATTCGGCTGTAAACCTGTCTGGACCTGGGCTTCTTTTAGTTGGTAGGCTATTAATTGCTGCCTCAACTTCAGCCCTTGTTATTGGTCTATTCAGGGATTCAACTTCTTCCTGGTTTAATCTTGGGAGAGTGCAAGAGTCCAGGAATTTATCCATTTCTTCCAGATTCACTGGTTTGTGTGTATAGAGTTGTTTGTAGTAATCTCTGATGATAGTTTGTATTTCCGTGGAATCAGTGGTGATGCCCCCTTTAATTTTTTTTTATTGCATCTATTTGATTCTTCTGTCTTTTCTATTTTATTAGTCTAACTAGTGGTCTATCTATTTTGTTGATCTTTAAAAAAAACAACCTCCTGGATTTGTTGGTTTTTGAAGGGTTTTTTCTGTCTCTGTCTCCTTCAGTTCTGCTCTGATCTTAGTTATTTCTTGTCTTCTGCTAGCTTTTGAGTTTTTTTTATCTTGCTCCTCTAGTTCTTTCAATTTTGATGATACGGTGTCGATTTTAGACCCTTCCTTTCTTCTCATGTGGGCATTTATTGCTATGAATTTCCTTCTAGACACTGCTTTAAATGTGTCCCAGAGATTCTGGTATATTGTGTCTTTGTTCTCGTTGGTTTCGAAGAACATCTTTATTTCTGCCTTCATTTCATTGTTTATCCAGTCAACATTCAAAAGCCAGTTGTTCATTGTCTATGAAATTGTGCAGTTTTGAGTTAGTTTCTTAGTCACTAGTTCTAATTTGATTGCACTGTGGTCTTAGAGACTGTTTGTTATGATTTCCGTTCTTTTGCATTTGCAGAGAGTTGATTTACTTCCAATTATGTGGTCGATTTTAGAGTAAGTGTGATGTGGTGCTAAGAATGTATGTTCTGTGGATGTGGGATTAAAAGTTCTGTAAATGTCTATTAAGTTCGCTTGTTCCAGATCTGCATTCAAGTCCTTGGTTTCCTTGCTTATTTTCTGTCTCAGTGATCTGTCTATTATTGACAGTGGAGTGTTCAAGTCTCCCACTATTATTGTGCGGGAGTCTAAGTCTTTTTGTAGGTCGTTAAGCACTTGCTTTATGTATCTGAGTACTCCTGTTTGGGGTGCATATACATTTAGAATAGTTAACTCTTCTTGTTGTATTGATACTTTTACCATTATATAATGTCCTATATAATGCCCTTCTTTGTCTCTTGATTTTAGTTGGTTTAAAGTCTGTTTTATCAGAAACTAGGATTGCCATCCCTGCTTTTTTTTTTGCTCTCCAGTTGCTTGGTAAACCTTCTTCCATTCCTTTATTTTGAGTCTATGTGTGTCTCTGCACGTCAGATGGGTCTCCTGAATACAGCACACCAATGCTTCTTGGCTTTTTATCCAATTTGCCAGTCTGTGTCTTTTGACTGGGGCATTTGGTCCATTTACATTTAATGTTAATATTGTTATGTGTGAATTTGATCCTGCCATTTTATTACTGGTTGGTTGTTTTGCCCTTTGGTTGGCATAATTTCTTCATTGTGTCATTGGTCTTTACCATTTGGTTCTTTTTTGCAGTGGCTGGTATTGGTTGTTCCTTTCTGTGTTTAGTGCTTCCTTCAGGAGCTCTTATAGGGCAGGTCTGGTAGTGACAAAATTTCTCAGCAATTGCTTGTCTGTAAAGGATTTCATTTGTCCATCACTTATCAAGCTTAGTTTGACTGTATATGAAATTCTGGTTTGAAAGTTCTTTTCTTTAAGGATGTTGAATATTGGCCCCCACTATCTTCTGGCTTGTAGGGTTTCTGCAGAGAGATCCACTGTGAGTCTGATGTGCTTCCCTTTGTGAGTGACCCGACCTTTCTCTCTGGGCACACTTAGTATTTTTTCCTTTGTTTCAACCCTGATGAACCTGATGATTTTATGTGCCTTGGGGTTGCTCTTCTAGAGGCGTATCGTTGTGGTGTTCTCTGTATTTCTTGTATTTGAACGTTGGCCTGCCTTGCTAGGTTGGGGAAGTTCTCCTGGATAATATCCTGAGGAGTGTTTTCCAGCTTGAATTCATCCTCCCCATCATCTTCTGGTACCCCAATCAGGTGTAGATTATGTCTTTTCATGTAATCCCATATTTCTTGAAGGCTTTGTTCATTTCTTTTCACTCTTTTTTCTCTTTTCTTGCCTTCTCATTTTATTTCATTGAGTTGATCTTCAATCTCTGATATGCTTTCTTCTGCTTGATCTATTCAGCTATTGAAACTTGTGTATGCTTCATGAAGTTCTTGTGCTGTGTTTTTCAGTGCCATCAAGTCGTTTATGTTCTTCTCTAAGCTGGTTATTCTAGTTAGCATTTCATCTAACATTTTTTCAAGGTTTTTAGCTTCATCACATTGGGATAGAACATGTTTCTTTAACTCAGAGAAGTTTGTTATTACCCACCTTCTGAAGCCTGCTTCTGTCAATTCATCAAATTCATTCCCTGTCCTGCTTTGTTCCCTTGCTGGTGAGGAGTTGTGATCTCGGGATCAGGGAGAGACATTCTGATTTTTGATGGTTTCATTCTTCTTGCGCTGGTTTCTTCCCATCTCATTGGATTTATATAGTTTTGATCTCAGGTAGCTGCTTGGGGGAATGGACTTTCTTTTGTCTGCCCGTCGAGGCGCTGCTGGGCTGCCGCAGATTCCGTGGAGCTGCTGCGTTTTTTATTTACTCAGGAAAATTATGCCGGCTTCTCCAATGGTGGCTTCTCTTACACCCACTGAGCTCAATCATTCCTGGTCACTCTCTAACTGATGTTCTGGGTGTATAACTCTGGAGTGAGAGTTTTTTAGCCTGCTCGGCTTTGTGCAGGGGGGGGAGGACCTGTCCTGCCATTTGGACTGTTTCCCTGCATTCAGTTCCCCTTCTTTCTTGGGGGTGGGTGGCTCCATCCAGCCAGCTTTCTGGCTTTCACATCAGCCAGTGCTTCCACCTAGATCTATGCTGACAGCCCTGGTGCCAGCTGAAGTTGCTGTTCTGCCCTGTTCAGGCAGCTCACTAAGGCTTTTCAGCCCAGCAAAGAGCTCCTGTTCTGTGGGTTGTAGAGGGCTTGGGTGGAACACTGTATCCAAACCAAAGTCCCAGAGGAGGAGATCCCCTGGTACTCCAGTCAGTTGCACACACCTCCTGGGTGGAGCAGTGCCTCACCTTGCCTCAACTTGTCTTATTTGGTTTATACCCACTGTCCAACCAGACCCACAAAATGAACCTGGTACCTCGTTTGGAATTGTGGAGACCACTCGTCTTCTGCATCTCTCTTGCTGGGAGCTGCTTTCCAGAGCGGCCTCTTATTCAGCCATCTTGGGATCCTCCAAATGTCTTATTTTTTAAAAGACAACATTTTTTTTCTCCTTTGGTAATTATTTCTAATCTTTCTTTCCTCTTCCCATATCTATTTTCAGGTATTGTTTTTCCCATAACATATATGTGATATCTAATTCGATATTGCTGATGGCTGTGTTTCTGTGCTACATAGATTAAAAAATTAGAGTACTACAAATATCATCCATTTTTTTTTAAATCATCTTGAATCAAAGTTGAGCAAAACATATGACCACCTTCAGTTAAGTAGGTTCAGGAAAAGTAAATATATATATGTCTAAAGGTGTCAAATGTTAATTGCCTAGGTCTCTCTTTAAAATAACTTCCTCAAAATTCAGAAAAAGGATACTTGAACTTTCAGAGTTCATAAAATTTTAGCTGGGAAAGCTCTTAACAAGTTATCATTCCAAATATAAGTTAGTTTTCAAAAACTAGCTGCTTTAGCGCTGCAAAGAACTTCAGCCCCAACTAGTAAAGTTTCATCTCTGGAACTTCACAACCAATCTAATTGTGCCCATTGTGCTGTTACCAGTTGAACTCAATGATTTCATCTGTCATTTGGAATCTGTCAGACATGCATAAACATAATATTCAACACCCAACCTGGAGGTCACTAAGTTGTGCATATTAGAAACCAATATGACTTCAACAGCACAAATCCAAATACAGTAGTTGTCAAAAAAAAAAAAAAAGCCTATGAGTTTCTCATGGGATTAAAAATAGAAATAAAACTTTAGATAGCATAGTCATCCATCAAGACTCTGAAAGATAGTGGTCTTGGGCACATTTAAGGGAATAGTTGTGATCAATGTTGTTTTTACTGCTAGCTTTTTGTTCTTTCTCATGTCTCAGTTTCTTACCTTTACTTTTTACACACTTTTGGTCCTACTATATAATGATACCTCCATACTTATAATGATTCTCTGGTAATGCTTGTCAAAATACTTTAAATTTATTTTTACTGTCATTTTCAGACACCAAAGTGGCATAAACAAATTTCTCAGTGTGAGGCCTATAAGTAATTACTAGTTTTTATGACTAATTTTTAGTATGGTCAGTAATTCTTTCAAAAACTAATCTCCCTTGCTAGCTTGAACCTATTACTTGTGTCAGTAGTGTTCTCTCATTAAAAAGATATTTGCACAACCCTACTAACAAATTTTGAAAATTCTTAATTTTTCTGTACATATAGCTTACTTAGTTATATGAAAATAATGTTTTACAACAGCTATTCAATTAAAGCAGCATTGTTTACAGTATTCAAGTAAGCCTGTATTATATATCCCATTCAAAAATGAGTCAGAAGATTAAAAAGCTATGTCTTGAAAATAATGCTCTCCTGAGTGTTTCAATAACAACCCAAGCACAAATAGTACAACTTGATTCAATGACAGAGGAAATTTAGTTTTCACATTAACATGTTTGGTGACAATGCCCTCAATTATTCTTACCATCATGCCAAATTGCTTCAGCCTAAATCTGGCTGGAATTTACTCTCCAATGCCAAATTCTTTGTTGACTCATCTCCTTCCATTCTTGTTCAGACAAAAGACAGGAAAAATGTCTGTGTGCTGAAAGTATATTCATTTTGCTTTCCCGTTGTGAGTTTCATTGTTTCCTCTCCTTTTGTCTGACAAAGATTTTTCAACATCTGTCTTGAGTAAACCAATATCAGTACCATTATGAATATTTAGTAGGCACTACTCCACCCCCACATAGAGGCCAGTAGTCACTCAATTTTAGGCAAGATGAGGGCTGACCAATCTTCCAATACTTCCTCAAGCTATTTGTTCATTCCTTTGTTTTTCTATGCCAGATAACTGGAAAATATAGGGTTAAAAATGGAGCATTACCAATTCAAATTTTGCTAGGAATGTCCCACTTTAAGTCAGCAACTGATTTAAGAAGTTAGGTGAAAACATACCTAGACACAGGTTGTACTATTGACTGTTTTCTAACAAGTACACTCCAATTTTATTTATCCAAATAGAATTAATTTGAATAAACTAATGGTCAGACGACAGAGAAAATAAGAAGCATTTCAGGTAAATATTCATGTCTTGCAAAATGACCTCATTTAGTTGACAGGTTTGGGGTAAGAAAGACTGGTGAATGAAGTTCAACTGTAGATTTCAGCTCAAAAGAAGAGAGGAAATTTTTCTAACGGCATTTGCATCACATGTTCTAGGAATTTTCTTCAGCAATAAATTGAGGTTGTTAGAGTCTTTAGGGAAATGTAAGGATTAATACCTTCTCATCTACTGTTGCACTTTAAGATGGCTATCAAAAATGTTATATCACAATGAAAAGTATTCTTGTGAGTAAAACATCCAATGTCACTTTAAAACTTGCAGTTCTCTGCACATTTCATGCAAATAAATTTTAATTTTTCAATAAGGAGTCAACTATTTAAACTGATGCTGAAGCACATTGATCGACCTAATTAGACATAAAACCTGGTGACTAAAGTCACCAAGAGTATATGATCTCATGCCCTAGGTAACACATTCAGTGTTTTTATTATTATTGTATGATAATTCCCCCAGCTTTTTTTGTAAGGAACTCTCTCTGGGCTAAGTAATTGGTAGTTTCTCATGCATGTTTTAATAGTTTTCAGAAAAAAGGTTTCTGAACAAATGCCATCTACTATGGAATACTATTTGAACTGCATTTATTTCTACAGCAGATTTCCCTAGTTGGCCAATTAATTGCAAGGTATAAAGGTCTTTTTAAAGTCACTTGGAAAAAAAAGCACAACAGTTATGGCTCATTGTTCCCATCTTGAACTGACTCTAATAATGCAAGTAGTGTACATCATAAATATCTTTCCCATATTGTTAGAAAAAGGTATAAATATATATATAGACTATTCAAAATTCTCATTAATTATATGGTATGGACTTTGATTTGACTTTTATCAGTTTTGTGCTTGCAGAATGAAAAAAAAAAAAAAGAAATCTGTCCATAAGCATTTTTTGACCATTGCTTAAGTGGAATTTTAAACCAATGGAACAGGCTGGGTGTGTTGGTTCGTGCTTGTAATCTCAGCACTTTGGGAAGTTGAGGTGGGTGGATTGTTTCAGGCCAGGAGTTCAGGACCAGACTGGGAAGCACTGTGAGACCCCATTTCTACAAAAAGACAAAAATAGCTCAGCATGATGGCATGTGCCTCTAGTCCAAGCTACCTGAGGGGTGCCGTGGGAAGAACATTTGAGACTATGAGTTTGAGGGTGCAGTGAG
>NW_016107525.1:416855-430031 GCF_001604975.1 Cebus imitator
CATTTTGGGAGGCCTAAGGTGGGCAGATCACAAGGTTAGGAGATCAAGACCATCCTGGCCAACATGGTGAAACCCCGTCCTTACTAAAAATACAAAAATTAGCTGGGCATGGTGGTGTGTACCTATAATCCCAGCTACTCAGCAGACTGAGGCAGGAGAATCACTTGAACCAGAGAGTTGGAGATTTCAGTGAGCTGAGATCATGCCACTGCACTCCAGCTTGGTGACAGAGTGAGACTCAGTCGCAAATAAAAAGAAATAAGATCACAATGCAGTAGAGTTCGAATTAATTTCTCCTTTTTGTGTATTTGTTCTTGAACCAAATTATTAATTTTTTTAACATTAAGAGCTTATTTGGAGGTTCTATCAGGAAAGCATAGCTATTTATACTCTTGACCAAAGAAGAGTCCTCAAATATTAAGAATAATTTTGGGAACCTGGGTTTTGGCAGATTATCTATGTGTTTTAAGGTAAATCTTAAACATGACCAATATATGTTTACTAGCCATGTAGCTCTATTTAATTGATCACAGACAAGATAATTATTTTCTGTTATACAAAGTAAATTAACTTCAAACATTGTATCACCATGGCAGGATCTAAAATATCCTGGGATTATGGATATTTCAGAATCCTATATATTAGGATTATTTATTTATTAGAATCCTATTTATTTTGTTACCTGGATCCAGAACTAAATTTTAATACATCTATATGAAGCTGAGGAATCTCAGAATAATTGTAAAGATAAAATGATGAGAATCATGAGTCAAGGCATTTTCTAGACTTAATGTTATTACACATTCCCAATGTCAAAGAACTTCATACATACAGCACATAATTTGTAGTAGGCACTTGAGACATATTTCAAGAATGAATGGATGGGAAAACCACATATAAGTTTTAATCACAATTGTATATTTGGCAAATATCTACATAATAAGTGATTCACACAAGCTTAACCTTTTTTTTTAAAAAAAAAAAAAAGCAGTAATTGTACATAACCATCTAGGTGGATTCACATATAAGGCATTGGCTATGAGAAGTATTTTAGGTTGAATTTGCTTTCCACCTAGTCTTTTCACTTTCAAGAGTTATCATCCAGAAAGTCTATTTATCAGAAAGGTTCTTTTGCATTTTAGAAATGACTGTAACCCCCTAAGTAGTTTTTGAAATTTGTAAAAAGCCTCCCCAGGGCTTCAGCTGCTATTTTGACCTGGCCAGGAGAGCTGGGCCTTTTTTCTTTGGGCTCACTGCTGGTAATACTGATATGGACCTCTCACTTCATTAGCTGTGATAAGGGCATTATTTCCCCCACTGCTTGTGAGTGACAAGACTACAGAGATTCTCTAGAGCAGCAGGAAACTCTGCCCTTATCACAAAAAAAAAGGGAATCTGTTTTCATACACCCTTATCACATTGGGCATAAAGATGGCAACAACAGAAACTGGGGAAGGCATATTAATCACAAATACACTTTGTGAAGAAGCTCAGTTCTACATTTTTAAAAATAGTTTTGATTGGTTTGGTGTATTTCTGAAATAGGTTTGAAATAGCTACAAGAAGTAGTTTCAGGGAAACAGATAGGACTATGTAGAAGATAGTGAGGCTGGAAAACAATGCTCTTGATATGACAAATAACACATAGCAGCCGGGCGCGGTGGCTCACGCCTGTAATCCCAGCACTTTGGGAGGCCGAGGCGGGTGGATCACAAGGTCAAGAGATCAAGACCATCCTGGTCAACATGGTGAAACCCCGTCTCTACTAAAACTACAAAAAATTAGCTGGGCGTGGTGGCGCGTGCCTGTAATCCCAGCTACTCAGGAGGCTGAGGCAGGAGAATTGCCTGAACCCAGAAGGCGGAGGCTGCGGTGAGCCGAGATCGCGCCACTGCACTCCAGCCTGGGTAACAAGAGCGAAACTCCGTCTCAAAAAAAAAAAAAAATAACACATAGCCCAGAGGCAGTTTAACATAGTAACTACTGTTACTACTAAGGGCTAGCTTTTATATAGCACTTATTATGTTCCAGACCCTGATTCTAAATGCTTTATATTTCTTTACTAATTTAATCTTCACATAATCTTAATACATGGCTACTATCATTAACCCCATATGTATGAGAAACTGAGGCAGACAAAGTGTGAATAATTCACCCACGGTCAAACAGCTAGTAAGAAACTCAATCAAAAACCAAAAAATTTGGTTTTGTTTTTAAACTTTTATTTTAGATTCAGGAAGTACACGTACAGGTTTGTTATGTGGGTATATTTTGCCAGGATGAGGTTTGGGTTATGAAAGGTCCCATCATCAAGGTACCCAATAGTTGGTTTTTCAACACTTGTCCCCCACCTTACCTCCTGCCTCTAGTTGTCCCCAGTTTTTTTTTGTTCCCATCTTTATGCCCATGAGTACCCAATGTTCAGCTTCCACTTACAAGTGGTATTTGGGTTTCTGTTCCTGCTTTAATCTGCTTAGGATGTTGGCTTCCAGCTGAATCCATATTGCTGCGAAGGATATGACTTTGTTCTTTCTTATGACTGCATAGTATTACATAGTGTATATGTACCATACTTTCTTTATCCAAACCACTGTCATTGGGCACCTAGGTTGATTCCATGTCTTTGCTATTGTGAATAGTGCTGCAATGAATATATGAGTGCATGTGTCATTTTGGTAGAAAAATTTGTTTTCTTTTACTATATATCCAATAATAGGATTGCTGTGTGGAATGGTAGTTCTGTTTTAAGTTGTTTGAGAAATCTCCAAGCTCCTTTCTACAGTGGCTGAGTTAATTTGCATTCTTACCGATAGTATATAAGCTTCTCTTTTCTCTGCACTATTGTCAGCATTTGTTGTTTTCTGACTTTTTAATAATAGCCATTCTGACTGCTGTGAGATGGTATATCATTGTGGTTTTAATTTGCATCTCTGATGATTAGTGAGGTGGGGCATTTTTTCAAATATCTGTTGACCACTTATATGTCTTCTTTTGAGAACTGTCTGTTCATGTTTTTTGCCCATTTTTAATAGAATATTTTTTTGCTTCTTTAGTTATTTAAGTTCCCTTTAGATTCTGAATATTAGACTTTTGTTGGATGCATAATTTGCATTTTCTCCCATTCTGTTCATTGAGTGTTTACACTGTTTATGGTTCCTTTTGCTGTGTATAAACTCTTTAATTAGGTCCAACTTTCAATTAACATTTTTGTTGCAATTGCTTTTGAGGACTTAGTCATAAATTTGTTCCCAAGACTGATGTCTAGAATGGTGTTTTCTGGGGTTTCTTCTATGATTCTTATGGTTTGAGGCATTGCATTTAAATCTTTAATCTATCTTCAGTTAATTTTTATATGGTGAAAGCTAGTGGTCCAATTTTATTCTACTACATATGGCTAGTCAGTTATCCCTAGCACCAACGTTGAAGAGATTGTCCTTTCTCTAATATTTATTTTTGTCAACTTTGTTGAATATCAGGTGGTTGTAGTTGTGTGGCTTTATTTCTGGGTTGTCTATTCTGTTCTATTGGTCTATATGTCTTTTTTTAAAACAGTGCCATGCTGTTTTGGTTACTACAGCCTTATGGTGTAGTTTGAAGTAGCATAATTTGATGCCTCTGGCTTTTTTATTTTTGCTTAGGATTGCTTTGGCTTTTCAGGCTCTTTTTCAGTTCCCTGTGAATTTTATAATGGTTTTTTTCTAGTTGTGTGAAAAATTGGGTAGGTAGTTTGATAGGAATAGCATTCAAACTGTAGATTGCTCACTATAGACTGTCAAACTCATTTTGTTTGTGACAAAAGCTGGAATTAAACTTTGTTCTCCAGAGGTGTGATGCCTGTGTATTAATCTTATCTGTCCTTTCTTCCAAGGGACCTTGTATATTGCTATAGCAGCTTTTCTTTTTGCTGCTAAATCTACCTTATTTGTTTGCTTATTTTATTTGGAAGTAAAGAGAAAAGCATTTTTCTCTTTGTCCTGTTGGTAGAAAGAACTTTCATTGCCTCTGTTTGGCATGGCATCAGCCTTCTACTGTGCTCTAGCAGGCTCAGGCAGGCTATCTAATTATATGTCCGTTATTTTCTACCTGAATCTCTGGCTCTGTCACCTCTGATTTATCAGACATCTCTGATGCTACAAAATAATGCAAAGCTCACATATTCAAGAAGCTTCAAACTGTCATACCTATGTCAAAGGATTGCCATTTTTATATCTCATCTGAGATGGCAAATCATTTGTCTTTATATTTTGTTTTAAGATGACCAGGGGAGACCAAATCTTGTAGTCCTGGGTTAGGGGGTGGGGTGGGTCTTAAATACTATCAGTAAATAATGATAGATAAACAGCTGATTTCCATTTTTAAACTTATATACCTTTGGATCAGCATTAACGTATCTGTTAAGTCTTTTTCTCTAAGAGATCATATTTTTAAAACATTAGAATATACCAGAAAAATACATTTAAATGTTGTTCACATAGCATTTCCTAGCTGAGAAGACTGAGGTCATTTATAACTGTCTTAATTGATTTTGAAGTTGAGTAAACTCACAGATTAAAATATAATACATATGTGTCATTTGTTATCATAATTTAATAAAAAGTAATGCATGGCCTCTGGGAATGTATATTAGTTTAAATTTTGGTCAATCAAATTAAAAGGAATGCCTACTTATTTGAATTGCACAATTTTGAGGAAGACTCTGAATACTATTATTTCAGAAAATGATTTTTCAAGCTAAGAAATATAATTGAACTTAATGCAGTATTAATGGTCACATTGTGGTTTCCCTGACATTCTAAAACACTTTTATGCTAATAGGAGTGTCAGTTCATGTTGCCTCTCAAATACTAAATAACTCTTGATTAGTTGTTGGGAGGAAATTTTTTTTTTTTTATGGCACAATGTCTCTGCATGAAAGTGTGTTGGAGGGCATATTTGTTGAAAAAAATTTCAGGTATATGCTGGGTAGCCATCAGCCTTCTTGCTAAGTTTGATTTAATTTGCAAACCCTTTGTCAGAACATCTGTGCATTTAGACTGTCTGTCTAATGGAACCTGGAGCCCAGGACTCTTAGAGGGATATAACAATCAGATTTTATTCAGAAGGATCTTTTCTTATTTTTCCTATTGTACTATGTTAGTGCTGGGTCAGTTATGGGCAGTGATTTTACTGGGTCAATTCCTAAACGAAACACCTAAATTAATAGTATTGAAAATATTCTGTCAATAGAAAAAGTATGTTGATGAATTTTTACCCTTAGAGTCTCTGAACATACATTGAAACTGGATCCTAATGATATATTGGACTTATATAGTATCTTTCTAAAGACCCTCGAGTACATTTATGGATTGAGAATGTGTAGCAGGATATATATTTTTTTTCTGTTTTCCCTTAAACATGGAAACTAACATATAACCATACAATTGCCTCAAGGTCACAGTGGCAGAGATAGAATGTAACTGTAGTTGGAAAATGAGCATGGTTTTTACTTTGTCACACAATTGTTTGTCCAGACCAAAGGATACCTATCATTATTCCTTCCATTTCAAAATGATAGGGAAGCCAAGAGAGAGAGAGATCCAAGATGGCCAAATAGGAACATCCAAGATGGCCAAATAGGAACTGGAGGGCAGTTCCCGGTGAGAAAGCAGAGGGCTAGTGATCACCGCATTTCCAAATGAGTTTTTACCACCGACAGACCAGGAGACTCCCAGGCGGAAAAGTGCCACAAGTCTCCAGCGTGGCTGTTTCGGCCAGCGCAGCGGGTCTCCACACAAAATCTCAACACAAGTCTGCGCAGCCATTTCAACCGGTGCCTGGAATGCCTGGGAGACAGAGTCGCCCATTCAACTGAAAAAAAGGAGGCTGAAACAGGGAGCCAGGTGATCTGGCTCAGCGAGTCCCACCCCCACAAAGACCAGCAACCTGAAAAGCTCTGGATTGAGAGTTCCACAGCAAGCAAAGCTGGACCCGGGACAGTCTAGCACTGTGGGGGGATGGGCATATGCCATTCTGAGGCAGTCCGCCACTACCGAGGCAGTCCGCCACTACCGAGGCAGACCGCCACTACCGAAGCAGTTCTAACTATACCTCTATAAACAAACACTGCAAGGAAGTTCACACAGCACCTGGGTAGAGCCCACAGCAGCTCAGCAATGCTTCTGCAGGCAGACTGTGACTAGGCTGCCTCCTTGCTGGGCAGGGCATCTCTGAAAAAAGGCAGCAACATGTCAGGAACTTATAAATAAACCCCCATCTTCGCAGGACAGAGCACTGTGGAAAAAAGGCAGTTATGAGTTCCACTGCAGCAGACTTAAACATACCTACCCAGCAGCTCTGAACAGAACAACAGAGCTCACAGCTCAGCACCTGAGCTCCTATAAGGGTCACACTGTCTCTTCAAGCAGCTCCTCAACCCCCATATATCCAACGAGGCACCTCACAAAGGAGAGTTCAGCCTTGACATCTGGTGGGTATCCTTCTGGGACAAAGATAACTGAAGAAGAAACTGGCAGCTACCCTTACTGTTCTGCAGCCGCCATAGGTGGTCCCCAGGCAAGCAGGGTTTGGAGTGGACCTCCAGCAGTCCTACAGCAGAGGGCCCTGACTGTTAGAAGGAAAACTTAAAAAAAAACAGAAAGAAATAACTTCATCATCAACAAAACGGATGTCCACTCAGAGACCCTATCTGAAAGTCACCAACTACAAAGATCACAGCTAGATAAATCCACAAAGATGGGAAGAAACCAGTGTGAAAAGGATGAAAATACTCAAAAGCAGAATGCCTCTCCTCCTCCAAGGGATCAGAACTCCTCACCAGCAAGGGAACAAAGCTGGATGGAGAATGATTCTGATGAATTGACAGAAACAGGCTTCAGAAAATGGGTAATAATAAACTTCTCTGAGTTAAAAAACAAAACATGTTCTAGCCCAATGCAAAGAAACTGTGAACTTTGAAAAAAGGGTTGATGAAATGCTAAAGAGAATAAACAGCTCAGAGAAGAACATAAAAGAATTGATGGAGCGAAAAACACAACATGAGAACTTCACAAAGCATACACAAGTTTCAATAGCTGAATCGACCAAGCAGAAGAAAGGATATGAGATTGAAGATGAACTCAATGAAATAAAATGAGAAGTCAAGATTAGAGAAAAAAGAGTAAAACGAAATGAATAAAGCCTCCAAGAAATATGGGATTATGTGAAAAGACCTCATCTACAGTTGATAGGTGTACCTGAATGTGACAGAGAGAATGAATCCAAGCTGGAAAACACTCCTCAGGATATTACCCAGGAGAACTTCACCAACATAGCAGAGCAGGCTAATATTCAAGTCCAGGAAATACAGAGAATACCATGAAGATGTCCCTCAAGAAGAGCAACCTCAAGGCACATAATCATGAGATTCACCAGGAGTAAAATGAAGAAAAATATGCTAAGGGCAGCCAGAGAGAAAGGTCAGGTTACCCACAAAGGGAAGCACATCAGACTCACAGCAGATCTCTCGGCAGAAACCCTACAAGCAGGAAGAGAGTAGGGGCCAATATTAAACATCCTTAAAGAAAAGAACTCTCAACCCAGAATTTCATATCCAGCCAAACTAAGCTTCGTAAGTGAAGGAGAAATAAAATCCTTTAGGAACAAGCAATTGCTCAGAGATTTCATCACCACCAGGCCTGCGTTACAAGAGCTCCTGAAAGAAGCACTAAACATAGAAAGGAACAAACAGTACCAGCCACTCCAAAAACATACCAAATGGTAAAGACAATTGACACAGTGAAGAAACTGCATCAACTCATGGGCAAAACAAAAAGCTAGCATCAAAATGACAGAAACTAATTCACACATAACAATATTAACCTTAAATGTAAATGGGCTAAATGCCCCAATCAAAATGCACAGACTGGCAAATTGGATAAAAAGTCAAAATCCATTGGGGTGCTATACCAAGGAAACCCATGTCACATGCAAGGACACACATTGGCTTAAAATGAAGGGATGGAGGAAGATTTACCAAGCAAATGGAGAGCAAAAAAAGCAGGAGTTGCAATCCTAGTCTCTGATAAAATAGACTTTAAACCAACAAAGATCAAAAGAGACAAAGAAGGGCATTACATAATAGTAAAGGATCAATGCATCAAGAAGAACTAACGATCATAAATATATATGCACCCAATACAGAAGCACCCACATACATAAAGCAAGTTCTTAACAACCTACAAAGAGACTTAGACTCTCACAAAATAATAGTGGGAGATTTTAACCCTCCACTATCAATATTAGGTAGATCAATAAGACAGAAAATTAACAAGCATATCCAGGACTTGAACTCAGATCTGGACCAAGCAAACCTAATAGACATTTACAGAACTCTCCACCCTAAATCCAGAGAATATACATTCTTCTCAGCACCACATCACACCTACTCTAAAACTGACCACATAATTGGAAGTAAATCAACCCTCAGCAAATGCAAAAGAACGAAAATCATAACAAACAGTCTCTCAGACCACAGTGCATCAAATTAGAACTCAGGATTAAGAAACTAACTCAGAACCACACAACTCTATGGAAACTGAACAACTGGATCTTGAATGTTGACTGGATAAACAATAAAATGAAAGCAGAAATAAAGATGTTCTTCAAAACCAGCGAGAACAAAGATACAATGTACCAGAATTTCTGGGACACATTTAAAGCAGTGTCTAGAGGGAAATTCATAGCAATAATGCCCATGTGAGAAGCAAGGAAAGATCTAAAATCGACACCCTATCATCAAAATTGAAAGAGCTGGGGAAGCAATATCAAAAAAGCTCAAAACCTAGCAGAAGACAAGAAATAACTAAGATCAGAGCAGAATTGAAGGAGATAGAGACAAAAAACCCTTCAAAAAATTAATAAATCCGAGAGCTGGTTTTTTGAAAAGATCAACAAAATAGACCACTAGCCAGACTAATAACAAAGAAAAGAGAAGAATCAAATAGATGCGATAAAAATGATAAAGGGGATATCACCACAAATTCCACAGAAATACAAACTACCATCAGAGATTACTACAAACAACCCTATGC
Source organism: Cebus imitator (assembly GCF_001604975.1). Taxonomy (NCBI): domain Eukaryota; kingdom Metazoa; phylum Chordata; class Mammalia; order Primates; family Cebidae; genus Cebus; species Cebus imitator. The sequence goes on from NW_016107525.1 coordinate 425,924, forward strand.
ACATAAACCAGCAAACCTGAAAGAAATGGATAAATTCCTGGACACTTATGCCCTCCCAAGCCTAAACCAGGAAGAAATTGAAACCCTGAATAGACCAATAAGAAGGACTGAGGTTGAGGCAGCAATTAATAGCCTACCAGCCAATAAAAGCCCAGGTCCAGATGAGTTTACAGCTGAATTCTACCAGACATACAACGAGGAGCTTGTAACACTCCTTTTGAAACTATTTCAAACAATCCAAAAAGAGGGAATCCTTCCCAAATCATTTTATGAGACCAACATAATCCTGATACCAAAACCCAGCAGAGACTCAATAAGAAAAGAAAACTTCAGGCCCAATATCCATGATGAACATAAATGAAAAAACGTTCAATAAAATAATGGCAAACCAATTGCAATAGCACATCAAAATGCTTATCCATCACAATCAAGTAGGCTTAATCATGGGGATGCAAGGCTGGTTCAACATACGCAAGTGTATAAATGTAATCCACCACACAAACAGAACCAAAGACAAAGACCACATGATTATCTCAATAGATGCAGAGAAGGCCTTTGACAAAATTCAACAGCTCTTCATGCTAAAAACTCACAATAAACTAGGTATCGACAGAACATATCTCACAATAATAAAAGCTACTTGTGACAAACCCACAGCCAATATCATACTGAATGGGCAAAAACTGGTAGCATTCCCTTTGAAATCTGGCACAACACAAGGATGCCCTCTCTCACCACTCCTAGTCAATATAGTATTGGAAATTCCAGCCGGAGCAATCAAGCAAGAAAAAGAAATAAAGAGTATTCAATTAGGAAAGGAGGAAGTCAAATTGTCTCTATTTGCAGATGACATGATTGTATATTTAGAAGACCTCATTATCTCAGCCCCAAATCTCCTGAAACTAATAAGCAACTTCAGTAAAGTCTCAGGATACAAAATCAATGTGCAGAAATCACAAGCACTCCTATACACCAATAACAGACTTAAAGAGAGCCAAATCAAGAAGGAACTGCCATTCACAATTGCTACAAAGGGAATAAAATACCTAGGAATACAATTAACAAAGGATGTAAAGGACCTCTTCAAGGAGAACTACAAACCACTGCTCAATGAAATAAGAGAGGACACAAACAGATGGAAAAACATTCCATGTTCATGGTTAGGAGGAATCAATATTGTGAAAATGGCCATACTGCCCAAAGTAATTTATAGATTCAATGCTATCCGCATCAAGCTACCTATGACCCACTTCACAGAACTGGAAAAAACCACCTTAAACTTCATATGGAACCACAAAAGAGCCTGCATAGCCAAGTCAATTCTAAGCAAAAAGAACAAAGCTGGAGGCATAACGCTACCTCACTTCAAACCATACTACAAGCCTACAGTAATCAAATCAGCTTGGTACTTATACCAAAACAGAGATATAGACCAATGGAACAGAACAGAGGCCTCAGAGGCAATGCCACACATCTACAACCATCTGATCTTTGACAAACCTGGCAAAAACAAGCAATGGGGAAAGGATTCCCTGTTTAATAAGTGGTGTTGGGAAAACTGGCTAGCTATGTGCAGAAAGCAGAAACTGGATCCCTTCCTGACACCTTACACTAAAATTAACTCTAGATGGATTAAAGACTTAAACACAAGACCTAACACCATAAAAACCCTAGAGGAAAACCTAGGCATAACCATCCAGGACATAGGCGTAGGCAAGGACTTCATGACTAAAACACCAAAAGCATTGGCAACAAAAGCCAACACAGACAAACGGGAGCTAATTAAACTCCAGAGCTTCTGTACAGAAAAAAAAAAATCATTAGAGTGAACCAGCAACCAACAGAATGGAAAAAATTTTTGGAATCTACCCACCTAACAAAGGGCTAATTTCCAGAATCTACAAAGAACTAAAACAGATTTATAAGAAAAAAACAAACCCATTCAAAAGTGGGCAAAGGATATGAACACTTTTCAAAAGAAGACATATATGAGGCCAACAAACTTGAAAAAATGCTCATCATCACTGGTCATAAGAGAAATGCAAATCAAAACCACATTGAGATACCATCTCACACCAGTTAGAATGGTGATCATTAAAAAATCTGGAAACAACATATGCTGGAGAGGATGTGGCGAAATAGGAACACTTTTACACTGTTGGTAGGAGTGTAAATTAGTTCAACCATTGTGGAAGATAGTGTGGCACTTCCTCAAGGACTTAGAAACAGAAATTCTATTTGACCTAGCAATCCGATTACTGGGTATACATCCAAAGGATTATAAATTGTTCTATTATAAGGACACATGCACACAAATGTTTGTTGCAGCACTGTTTACAATAGCAAAGACTTGAACCAACCAAAATGTCCATCGATGATAGACTGGACAAGGAAAATATGGCATGTATACACCATGGAACACTATGCAGCCATAAAAAATGATGAATTCATGTCCTTTGTAGGGAAGTGGATGAATCTGGAAAACATCATTCTCAGCAAACTGACACAAGAACAGAAAATCAAACACCGCATGTTCTCACTCATAGACAGTTGTTGAACAATGAGAATACATGGACATGGGAGGGGAGCATCACACACTGGGGTCTGTTGCAGGGGACTAGAGGAGGGACAGCGGGGTGTAGGGAGTTGGGGAGGGATAACATGGGGAGAAATGCCAGGTATAGGTTATGGGGATGGAGGCAGCAAACCACATTGGTGTGTATGTACCTATGCAACAATCCTGCATGTTCGACACATACACCCCAGAAGGTAAAGTGCAATAGAATATATTTTTCAAAAAATGATAAGGAAGCCTTGAGTATCTTCATTGATTCACAATAGTCCATGGGCAGGCCTAGAAAGCTGATCACTTCACTCTGGAGGATGACTGAATTGTTTATAGATACAGGTATTGATCGACTTACCACCTATGCAACTCATGACCATTCGACTTTATGACCACAATCGCTAGCCACAACTGCTCCGCATCTGGCAGCACAAACGTTGCCCAGCTGGGCGTACGACAGTGCGGACCAGCTTCCAGCAGCACTACCATCTCCGCGTGCATATAGCCTACTCAACTTACGACCAAATCGTGTTACGACCAGTCTGTCGGAACCAATCGTGGTCGTAAGTTGAGTGCTAGCTGTAGATAATAAAACTACATATGTGTCCTATTTCTATGTATCCTAGTCTCTTTCGTCCCTACAGTAACAAGCCTCAGACAGCTGTATCTGAGAGCAAGAATTAAAAGGTTAACAATACTCACTCTTAACAATGGTATGAGAGAATTGTTATTTTCATTCATCTTTGTTGAAAGCATAAATTGATTAACAGCTTTGAGTAGAGCAAATGGCAATATGGAACAAAACTTAAAGGTGTATATCTTTTTCTTATAATTTATATTTTAAAGAATTTATGAGATACTATAACTTCCAGTGATAGGGCAAATTAAAATAGCTGGTAGACACAATGAAGAAAATACTAGATCCTGCATAATTATAATTTTTATTATATAGCTTGGATCACATAGAATAAGGAAAATCTCTGAAATTAAGTGAGCTAAAAACAGAAGGTGAGCAGAAAGCATATGAAAAGGCAGGATTGTCTAATAATAAATGCTGAAAACCACATTGAAAGGAGAATGGGAGATACTGGAACCTGATATTCCTGAGTGAAGTGATATTTAATCACTTCTGAATAAGTGATTAAAATGTTCAAGGTCACTAGCACACCATGACTCTCAGAAAAAACAAACCCAACTCTTCTTTGGAATATAGAAAGACAAACAAGAAAATAACTCTAAGTTCACATTCAAAGATCACACACTTCACCAACAAATGAACCATCATGAGTTAGCATGAGTAGGAATCAGCAACAACAAAGTCCCAAAAGAATTAGGCTCATAGAGTTTTCTGAATCTAAAATTATCAAGTCCAGAATACATGAAAATTACAATGAAATGATAAATCACCATGAATAAATAATGAATAGAATTATAAATTAAGTAATCAAGAAGAAACTATAAACTGTGTACAGATAGCAAAACTTAGTATGATGAAAATTATCATTGTTGAAATAAAATTAATGGATTTTTTTTTTTTTTTTT
>NW_016107525.1:430191-439969 GCF_001604975.1 Cebus imitator
TTTAGTAGAGACAGGGTTTCACCATGTTGACCAGGATGGTCTCGATCTCTTGATCTCGTGATCCACCCGCCTCGGCCTCCCAAAGTGCTGGGATTGGGATATGTTAAAGAGTGAACTCACAGAGAAATATACAAGTGAAATTAAATGAGAGCTCAGAAAGAAACCAAGTCAGCGTATGAGAGTTTAGCATATAGTGATGGAAGCATAGAAAGACTTTATTTTACCCTCTTTTTGACCAGAAGTCAGCAAACTATGGCCTGTGGGACAAATCTGGCTTATGACACCCATTAAATTACCTACTATCTATGGCTGTGTTTGCTCAACAAAGGCAGAGTTGACTAGTTGTGATGGAGACTATGTGATCCTAAAAGTTTAAAATATTTACTATCTGACCCTTTATAGAAAAGCTTTTCTGACCCCTATTCTTGAAATGTTACTTTGCTAGGTTTACAACTCGAGGAAGACTGAAATCTTAAATATAATAATTCTTTCCAAATTGATTAATAAAGCCAATGAAAATGCAATTAAAATCCCAACACATTAAGGAAGCTCACAAAAAAATCCAAAATTCATATGAAAGAAAAAGTGCCCAGGAAGAGTCAAAAGAAACATGAAGGAGGAAGTGGAGGAGAAGGAGGCAGTATGAGAAATTGTTTTACCAGATCTCAAAAATTATTATAACAATATGAAAATTATGAAAATATGACATTGCCTCAGAAATAATCATAATAATTAGTAGTAGTCATGCCAATAGTAATACGTAACACTACATATTAATGATTTTAATCCTTACAACAACTTTAAGACAATAGTATTCATTTTCTCCATTTAAAAAATTTAAAAACTGAATCACAAAGAAGTTAAGTAATAAGCAACTGACCAATGAAACAAATAGAGATTCTAGAAGGAGACATTATGTGCTGTTTACGTAATGCTGTGTAGAAACATCATTGTCAAATTTAGTGGTTTGAATCAACAACAATAATTTATTCTCTCACAGGATCTCATGAAGTTGCAGTGAGATGACAGCAAAAGTAGAGGTAATCTAAAACCTTTAGTGCATGGGATGGGAAAACTCAAACAACTGGGGATTGGAATACTAGTGATACTTTAGGTATTTCTCTCAATTTTTACATGGTTTCTTCTCTATGGTGCCTTTGGTGTAGCCAGAATTATTCCATGGTGTCTTAAGGCTCAAAAAGCATGTGTTCTGAGAGATAGCCAGACAAAGAAGCTGCATCACCTATTATGCCCTAGCCTAAGAAGCCATCCAGATACTCCTTTGCAGTCACTGGCATGACCATACTCAAAGGGAGGAACACAGACTGCAACTCTCTACGGACGAGTATCATGCAACATTGTAAAAAGAGCATATTACATGGGCTCTGTTCCTGTGGCCATTTTTGGGCCATACTGTGATGCATGCGGCAACAATATGCCTGAAGTGTTATTGAAGATTAGTTGGGAGAAGGCTGATCAATATCATACATTGTATTGATAAAGTTTGCAGTATGTGAAAAAGAAATTGTATATTTATCTCACCAAAACCCAAATCAAATTTTGATTCATGACTTAAATGTAAAAGGCACAACCTGGAAGCATATAGAAGAAGAGTTTTATGTCCTCAAAGTAAGGAAAACTTTTTTTTTGAGACACACAAAGTACTAACCGTAATATAGAAGATTAGCAAATTTAATTATTTTAAAATATATATAAGAATATTCATAAAAAGACAAAATAAAAAAGTGGGAAGACAGACTAAACAGAGAGAAGATATTTGAAATACATAAAATAGACAAAATTTTGGTAGCTAGAATATACAAAGAACTCTCACAAATCAATAAGAAAAAGATAACCGAAAACTGATCAGAAGCATGAATATTTCACAGAATGGTAAAACAATAGAAGCATGAACATATTAACAATTATTCAACCTCATTAGGAATAAAGGAAATTCAAATTACTAGCAAAATGATATAGATCTTCAAAGTTGGCAAAAACTAGTAAATCTGATAAAATTAATTGTGATGATATCAAGATGTAGAACAACAATAATACTTCTAATACTATTCTTATGATAGTTTAAATTTCCACAATTATTCCGGAAAACAATTTTGTAGTGTCTTGGAAATTTGAACATGCATATATTATGTGATCCTGCAATGCAGAAGAATGGACTAATAAATTGTAGGACAGTAACATATTGCAATAATTTATAAGAGGAAAAATGAATGAACCGTAACTACACATAACAATGTAGATAAAGTCATTATAATATTGATGGAAAAAGCAAGTTCAGACTACATACAACAAAATATAATGTTGATAAAGGTAAAAAAAACATGCAGATCAAATACATTATTTATGTGTTCAGAAATTAAAAAAAATAAAAAACCTTTAAGAAAGCAAAATGCAAAAATTCAGTAAACTGTAAGTGCCTTGCAGGCAGGGAAGGCAGGAGAAAGAGAGGGATAGAGCACATGGAAATAACAAAGGAATCATAATGCCTTACTTCTTGAGTAGAATGATGGATTCACGCTTCTTCATTTTATTATTGGGATTCATACTTTGCATATATGTTATAGTTATTTTAATCATATCAAATAAAGCATGTTAAACAATGATTAATACCAAGTATCTCTTATACAAACGTTTCATAACTATGTAAAGACATCTGTCAAAAGATGTTCATTGCAGCATTATCTTTAACAGCAACAGACTGGAAACCACCTAAATGTTTATGTCCAAAGAGCAAATAAATTAATTGTGGTACATATAAAGTGAAATGCTTTGCATCCACTACAAAGAATATGGGACATTTGTGTGTTTTAACATAGAAGTTTATCATTGTTGTGTTTACTGAAAAAAGGTTGCAGAGAAGTTCTTTGCTTTAATTCCATTTTTTGTGAGAAGAAATGTTATAATGTATATATATATATATATATATATAAAGATGTGTGTGTTTTTACACATATGTGCTTTTAGCACTTTTCCAAAGTGCTAAAAGATACACATTAAAATGTTATTGGCATTTGTTTCTTAAGAAGATGAATGAGGAAAATAGAATCTACTTTTAACTGTTTATATTTCTGTATTGTTTGGCTTAAAAAATCATGTGTGATTTTGTTAAAAAATATTCAAATGAAAATTAAGCACAAATCTCCTCTTTCTGACTCACATTACCATAGTAGGTCTGCCAAAGTCAATAAATTTCCATTCTACTTTTTTTTCTAATGTAATCCAGGCATATCCACACTGTAATAAGGGAGCTCGCTGCTATGACCTGGCTGGCAGTGGACTTCGGTTATGATTTGTTGATGAGGAAGTGTCTCAGAATCCTTCTGTGTATCAAGGCCATTGTCACACAATGTGCTCTATCTCAGAGATTGCCTGAATATCAGTAATAAATAAACATACTTTCTTCTTGTCATGAGCAAAAGTTTCCCTCAGGATGTTTTAAAGTTATTTTCTTACTTGTTGATGGCATTCCTTTTCTGTTCCCCTGTACCTTTTCCAAAAACAGAAGACTGACTGAAGCCCCTATAAATGCGGTCTTGCCAATATTTCAAAAGCAGTAATATGTTTCTAGCTACGCATATGCTCGTATTTACCAGAACAGCTCTTCTCCCTTCCTCACATCTTTTCTATGAAACATTGGATCAATGGGCTCATAGAATATAAACATCTGGACCCAACAACTGTATTAAGAAATTATATGGCTTGTTTACACAGGTGTTTTCCCTCATATTTTTTCAGTCTAATTACATTTTCCTTCTAAAGATCCTTGTCACAAAAGCTATTAATAGCACTTTTTCCCGATGGTGCTAATGGCCATTTCATATACGAAAGGAAGGTAGCAGCAAGGCAGTGCCATGCTGACTTTTCTGACTGCTGTAATTCTTGTCCATTATAACCTGAAAGCTTTCTTTCTGAGGCCTTTCTCCTCTCCCACCCCCATCAGCCCTTCAAAAGAGCCCTTTGCCTTGTAAAGAATAAAAGATTTTTTAAAATCTCTGCTGTGAATCAAAGCCTCAAACTGTCCACTTTCATTTCTTTAAACAGTATATTATGAATTTGGAAGAATTGCCACAATCGCAGTATAGAGTGAAGAGTATAAAACATCTCAAGCTGAGAGCATAGCAAAGTTTTTTTTCTGTGCTTCGAAAACTGAGACACACACACACACACAAACACACACATTTATATATGTATATACATATATCCACATTTGTCAAGTTGTAAAATTTAAAACAAAAAAGTAGAGAAGGTAAGAGTTGTGAATCATTTGTGATTTAAAGAGACAAAAACCTCAAAAGCAATATAGAATTTAAATGAGAAATGAAGAAAAGTGTACTTAACTAGAGAATAAATAACTGGTTAAATAAATAGACTTCACCAATAAATTTAAGCATGAGTTGTTCAGACATTCTGTTGTAGGGAAGAACACATCTGCAGTTTAAATTTCCTCTGATATATTTGGTAAAATAATCCTCACTGACAAGTTTCAATCTTGTCTGAGCTCCTTTCATGCCTTTTCCTCCTCCTCTTCCCTCATCTCTCCCATTCTCTCTACTAATTCTGTTCATTCCATTGTCTACACCCTAGAAATTTCCTTTGCCTATTACAATTGCCAAAGTAATTCCACAGTTGCTTACCTGAAAGGTCTCTGGTCCTGACCTTCCATATTTGGCTTCTCCCTGACTCTCCTCGCCTTTCTCAGGCTACATGCTCTGGTTTCTCCTCTCCGTTTCTATTGATGATTGTTTCGGGTTACAAGGTAGCATGAAAAATAAATCATTTATATTTGAAAATTATATCTTTGACTTAAGATGACAAGGCTATCCTTGGAGAAAAGAAAAAAAAATTGTGTCTACATATCTAGTTGCTAAGCTTTAGCCAAACTAGGGCCAAGGGCAGGCTTTCTGCTTATGGAATCTAGTGCCAGTAGGAGTTTGGACAAAATGTTTTGGCTGCCATCCTTCAGTAGCACCAAGCTGTGTTATCTTTTGTGCCAGGCTCCTGTGATTAGGACCACAGGAGACTGTCACTTTGAGGTACATGCAGAACAAAGCATAATAAGATTTTTAGAAATTGAAATCTGAGAGATACATTTTTTTTCTACTAGTTTCTACTGGGAAGGGATATTTCTATTAGAGACTTCCTCTTTACGAGATGAAAGCAAAAAAGATATCTAAGAAAATAGTTTAAAATTTAAATGGTTATTGACCAAAATATATCCATTCCCTGAGAAATCTGTTTCTTACAGGTTAAAGTGTCTGATTCATCTATGGTTGCTTGAGAATTGCCAGCTGGAAAGCATCAAACTTCCCACAGTGCTAGCTCTTCCTTTAGTGGTACTCAGTAACAGTTTAACAATGAACTGTTTGTGGATGTGGTAGTTAAATTTTTCCCTATTTTGTCACTTAGTCATTTTCAAAGTAAAAATTCCATGGGTTCATAAATATTAGAATCATTGTTAGGAATAGAGCACTATCGGTTGTAATCCCCAAAAGGAGGCCTATATCACCTGATAGAGAGCTGCAATTGTTTCCTGGAGAAATAAGGCTTAGTTTCTTTAGCCAGTTTGCTTCTATCAGAAAGTAACAATATTCAAAACATGCAAACCAATGAGGTATTTGAATTATAAGAGAATTCTAATCTCAGCAGGTCAATGTAAATCTATACTCTGTGTAGATTTACAGTCTGGGAAACAAAAAGGGCAAGATTGAAACTTTTACACTTGGCCTTTATGAACTTGGTTTCTTGTAACTGGATAAGGAAAAACATGGTCTTCCTTATAGTGAATTTAACTAAGGCATTTCTATGTAATTCCAAAACCACAGGCTAGGCTAGTCAGCTCAATCAAACATCTAGTAAACTCAGCGATTTTTTAAAAAACCCAAGAAATAAGATACTTGTTGGGTTTTGTTTCGTTTTTTTCTTTTTAATTCAAAAACCATTTGACAGATTTTATTTTTCTTTTTGCCAGTTGAATTGCCACTGTGTAAAGGGAGCCTAAGGCCATGATTCCAAATCCTGGTTGCATAACAATTCAGGATGTCTCCAAGAATGTCAGAGGCTGTCAAAAACTCTCAAAACAAAATTACCTTTAATTCATTTCAAATCACAAAAAAATATGCTACAGATATTGAAAGTCATGAACTCAAACACTTAAAATGTCACAATTTCAAATCAGATCAGAAATAAATGATCCAGCCCAATACTCTTACAGAGCTATTTTTCTCTCTAAATTTTCAGTAATGTGGCTTATTAAATGAGGTTTTCAGGAATGGTGGTGAAACACGGTGATTTTTAGCGTGGTGAGATTTTGAAAAATCATTTGCTTGTTACATTGTTATTGTTTTTGATGATACTTCAGAAAGTGTCCATTAATTGTTTGTTGGGGATTTGAAAATAATTCTAGCTAGCAGTTATGTTTCTAGGTGTAGTTAGGGAGGTTTTCTGTGGAGAAAACAACTGTGTCAGGATACTTTTGCTTTCAAGTCACAGACACCGGTCTCAAGTTGGCTTAAGTTATTAATAATAATGATGATAATGGTAATGCTGATGATAATAATCCATTTTAAAGCATTTTGACTCATAAAACTGTAATGTCCAAGAGTATCTAGGAACAAGAAGGGATAAATCCAAGAGCTTAAATCTTTTCATCAAGACATGATTTTTCTAATCTCTTGGCTCAGCTTTTATCTGTACTTACTTTACATGCTTTCACTGTTATGTCTTTTGTCTATGCAGGCAGACTCCCCCATGCCGTGGCAACAGCCCCAGTGCTATATCAACAAGCTAGCAACCCTAACATAAAGAAGTGGCTCAATAAAAATCCTAGAGCTCATTCTTATTTGCTCTGGGTCATGTTCATATAGGTGAACAAACATTTGTGAGGATGATCAGATCTGGGTCATGCTCCTACTTCTGAGACCAAGGGCTCCACTTTAATCCCATGGATTAGAAGAACTGAAAGGTGATGGTCCCTCACAGGAAAATGAGAGCAATGCTAAAAGGTAGATACTTGAATAAAGATGCTTGCCTGGAAAAAAGGTATTTACTTCAGCAATACACCATGCATATTCCATGTACATGTTGATAGTCCTTTATGTCCATGCAAAATATATTATAAAATACAAATAGAATAATCTTATTTTCCTAACAACTACAATATGCCAGGCATTGGGTTTGTCTAATTTTCCTTCCAAAATTTATAAGGAATATGAGAGGAAGCTGGGGCTTTGTTGAAGCTGGGAACTCTAGGCAGCCAAGAGTGGGAGAAGGAACCTGCAAACATTCCAAAGGCAAAGATAGATGGAGCATAGAAGGGCATGTTACATGTTACAGGAACCAAGCCAGTTAAGGCAATGTTAGACATTGTTACATAGGCTGTCTGTAATCTTCAAAACAAACCAAGGTAGGCTACATCAGCACCATTAGCAGTGAAGAAAGGAGATGAAACAAGGACCTCTCTTAAGAGCCTGATACCCCCTCCTCACCCATGAAAAAAAAAATATGAGTCTCTTCAAGGAAAATTCTAGGCACCTAGCTAGCCTTGAGAAGTAAATGATCAACCTAATAATCAAGAAGATAACAATAACATAAACAATAGTATCCCAAGCAAACTAGAGTCACAAAGTGTTTTGGTTCCCTATACAAACTAAAAACTAACATCATAACATGTATTCTTGATTTGTTTTTCAGAAACATGGACCCTCACCAGATGAAAAATACTGACCACTATCATGTAACCCTAAGAGAAGAAGGAGCTGAGGACTGAACAGTGACTGAAGTATTTTTTTTTAAATATCTTCCTGCAAGGCCTGGTGAATCATGCCTACAGGCCAGGCCAAACGTTAACATTACTTTCTTCCAATCCCAAGTTTTTACACAAAGCCTTGCTTCTTTAACAAACTGCAAAGCATAGAGTCTCTGAATCCACCTATAACCTGTAAGCTCCCACTTCAAGATATCTCACCTGTGTGAGAAAAACCAATGTATAACCTCTATGTATTAATTTATAATTTTGCCTCTAACTTCTGCTTTCCTGAATTGTATCCCTGCCTTTAAAAGCCTTTGCTTGTAAGACATCAGGGAGTTTGGGTATTAAGCATTAGCTTCCCAATTTTTCTTGCTTGGTGTCTTGCAATAAATATCACACTTTCTCTGACTGCAAATCCTGGTGTCAGGGTTTAGCTTTTATTGCATACTGGGTAGATAGACCCAAGTTTGTTTCAGTAGCAGAAACAAAGGCTCAGAGGAGCTAAATTATTTGCCTATAAGCACATAGCTAGTTAGGAAGAGTCTAAGCCAGGATTTGAACTCAGGTCTGTATAGCCTGGAAACCTGTGGATACTATTTTCACTGCATTATTGAGCATTCCTTATTTATATTGTGCTTGCCCATACACAATTTTATGTAAATGATAAACAATTACACTTTGATATTAAGAAGTTAGGATGGCTTGAACGCAATCTAAGAAAGAAGAATTGAAGGACTGCATGAACACTTGAAATCTGACAATAGTAAAAAGCAGTATTCTATGTGGGAAGCAGAGCAGAGTGAATTATCTCTCTCATTTGACAAGGCTGTTGACAACACTAACCACATTAACATCTCAGAACATCCTTGATCTCATCATTCCATCTTTTGATTTCAAGATAACTGTACCCTGGGAATTAAATATTGCGCTCATCATTGATGCTGCCTATAATGTGAATAGAAAGCATTACATTAGCTTTTAAAACCATTTTTGGCAATGCTCCTTTTCCATAGAAGTTAATGCTTAAGAATATTTCATTGAAGAACAAATCACAATCAACCACAGAAATGCCGAACAAACCCATTGAAACTAGTCAACTCCATCATGCAGAAAATCATACATTATTTATAAAAGAAAATCTGGGAGTTATTCCAGAGAACAAAAAAGTACAGATAGGGCTTTTCAAATATTCTAAACTTGAAATGATTATTCTAATACATTAACAATTTATTTACTAACGACTTTATAGTGCATGCAGCAGTGTTTCTTTCTTTTTTTTAAGTATCAAGTGAATCTTTCATTACAGTCACTTATATTATGAAATCAGTCTTTCCATACTTGAAAGTTTACATTTTAGTGGGCAGCATTGGACAGCTTCCTGTGCTTGAAGTTTGTCACCACTTTCATTATCAGCATTTCTTTTTTTCCCTCTGAGCTATTTCACAACCATTCTAAATTGTATCTGGCTAAAACTTGGCATCAAATTGCCAGCTTAGAAAGAATTCTGTCTCAAAGAAAATCCCAATGTCGGTCTAATGAGCTGAATTGTATATTTAGCGCAGTCATTTTTAAGTAACTCCAACCACTATTTTTAAATGCAGCTATAACTAGAATATTGAGATAATTATGATACACAAGCCATTGTAGATGAGAAGACTATTAGCACATCAATTTTCTTATTAATTTTCTTAACTATACCCAGGAATTTTGGAATCATTGTCTTTATTCTAAGATGAAATAGATTCATTTCAGCAAAGTTGTGGCAAATTATTTTTCTTTTTTAGTTGTTATTTGGTGTAACTCACCTAGCTGAGTGTTTGGTAAAATGTTACACTTTAGCTTAAAACTTTTTGTTTGAAGGCTACAGTAATCAAAACATCATGGTACTGGTACCAAAACAGAGATATAGACCAATGGAACAGAACAGAGGTCTCGTAGGCAACACAACATATCTACAACCATCTGATCTTTGACAAACCAGACAAAAACAAGCAATGGGGAAAGGATTCC
>NW_016107525.1:441479-463807 GCF_001604975.1 Cebus imitator
AGTGTAACTTGATTACCCTCTACTCAGTAATTTTTGGAAATTCTGTTCAGTCTGAACAGTTGCAGATGACTTGTACGTGTATAAGAAAACTGTGTCATTAGCATATGTTCTGAGAACGCCTTTGAATATGTGCGCATATTTGGAAGCTCCTGAGGAAAAATGTCACATTCATTCAAAAACTATTTACTGAGGCTCTTTGTTACCTTGTGCAAGGCTCTGAGGTAGTTCTCTGAAGGATGTAAAGTGATAAGACAGCACACACATTCAAGGCACCTGTTATCTACTATGAGAAATAACATCTACAAAAAAATCTTGAAAAGTAAGGCAATATAGGATATGGGTTCAATAGAAAGAGATTGTAAGCCCTGATAAAAGCTGAGGTCTGTAATTTCTGCTTTATTTTTAAAATATACAAGGCAAATATACTTACCAGTTGAGGTACACTAATCCAAACTCTGGTTTTTGATACTATTTGATGAACTCTGATTAATCAAGTTGCTCTATGCTGACATAATTTATTGGGTCAGGTGAAACTGCTTCATAAATTTGGCAATTGTCAATCCTTCTGCAAGCTTGGTCAACAAATTCTTATAGCATTGTTTTCTCAATTAGCCGCATTATATCTAAGGCCATGTAGAAGCTATTAAACTATTGTCACATTATTTTATTGATGTTCAAATTTGTATTTTCCAAATGACTATTCTCCTTAAATCTGAACTAGTGCCTTTTTCAACCCTAGATCCTTCAGAGCATTTGCTATTTTGTTTAAGTACAGATAACCTACTTGTATTAGTGCATTCTGATGCTGCTATAAGGACATACCTGAGACTGGGTAATTTGTAAATGAAAGAGGTTAATTGACTCACAGTTCCACGTGGCCAGGGAGGCCTCAGAAAACTTACAATCATGGAGGAAGGGGAAGAAAGCATGTCCTTCTTCATTTGGCAGCAGGAAGGAGAAGAACCTGTACCCAATGAAGGTTGAAGCCCCTTATAAACCCATCAGATCTTGTGAGAATTAACTATCACAAGAAACCACCCCCATGATTCAATTATCTCCATCCAGTCCCTCCCACTCTGCATGGGGATTATTTGAACTACAATTCAAGATGAGACCTGGGTGGGGACAAAGTCAAACCATATCATTCCACTCCTGGCCACTCCCAAATCTCATGTCCTCACATCCCAAAACACAATCATGCCCTTCCAACAGTCCCCTAGAATTGTAACTCATTCCAGCATTAACACAAAACTCCAAGTCCAAAGTGTCATTTGACACAAGGCAAGTCTTTTCCCCCTATGAGGCTGCAAAATCAAAAGCAAATCAGTTACTTTCTAGATACAATGGGAATTCAGCTACTGGGTAAACACATCTGTTCTAAATGGGAGAAATTGGCCAAAACAAAAGGGCTACAGGCCATGTGCAAGTCCAAAATCCAATAGGGCAGTCATTAAAGTTCAAAACGTATCTCCTTTGATTGCATGTCTTATATCCAAGTCATGCTGGTGCAAGAGGTGGGCTCCCATAGCCTTGGACAGCTCCACCCCTATGACATTGCAGAGTATGGCCCTCCTCCTGGCTGCTTACGTTGACTGACATCGAGTGTCTGCAGCCTTTGCACATGGTGCAAGCTGTGAGTGGATCTATCATTCTGAGGTCTGAAGGATGGTGGCCCTCTTCTCACAATTTCACTGGGCAGTGACTCAGTGGGGACTCCACACTTCCCTCATGCCCTGCCTTAGCAGAGGTTCTTCATAGCCATACCTGCAGCAAAATTCTGCCTGGATGACCAGGTATTTCCATACATTCCCTGAAAACTAGGCAGATGTTTCCAAACCTCAATACTTGACTCCCATACACCCACAGCCTCAATACCACATGGAAGCTGCCAGGGTTTGGGGCCTGCACCCTCTGAAGCCACAGCCTGAGCTGCACCTTGACCCCTTTTAGCTATGGCTGGAGTGGCTTGGATGCAGGGCACCAAGTCCTGAGGCTGCACACAGCAGAGGGGCCTTGGGCCCCACCCAGGAAATCATTTTTCCCTCCTGGGCCTCCCGGCTTGTGATGGGAGAAGCCACTGCAAAGGTCTCTGACATGTCCTGGAGATATTTTCACCATTGTCTTTGTGTTTGACATTCAGCTCCTTGCTGCTTATGCAAATATCTGCAGCAGGTTTGACTTTCTCCCCAGAAAATGATTCTTTTTCTTTTCTATTGCATTGTTAGGCTGCAAATTCTTCAAACTTTTATACTCTGCTTCCTCTTGAATACTTTGCTGCTTAGAAATGTTTACCTCGAGATACCCTAAATCATCTCTCTCACATTAAAAGTTCCACAGATCTCTAGAACAGAGGTAAAATGCTGCCAGTCTCTTTGCTAATGCATAACGAGAGTCACCTTTACTCCAGTTCCCAACAAGTTCTTCATCTCCATCTGAGACCACTCAGCTTGGACTTTATTATCCATATTACTATCAACATTTTGGTCAAAGCCATTCAGCAAGTCTCTAGGAAGTTCCAAACTTTCCCACAGCTTCCTGTCTTTTGAGCCCTTCAAGTCTCTAGGAAGTTTCAAACTTCCCCACATTTTCCTGTCTTCTTCTGAGCCCTCCAAACTCTTCTAACTTCTGCCAGTTACCCAGTTTCAGTGTTGCTTCCACATTTTTAGGTATCTTTACAGCAGCACCCCAGTATGTGGTACCAGTTTACAGTATTAGTCCATTCTCACACTGCTTTAATGACATATCCAAAACTGGGTAATTTATAAAGGAAAGAGGTTTAATTGACTCACAGTTCCACTTGGCTCGGGAGGTCTCAGGAAACTTACCATTATGGCAGAAGACAAAGCAAACGTATCCTTCTTTACACGGTGGCAGGAAGGAGAAGTATCAGTATCCACTGAAGGGGGAAGCTCCTTTTAAAGCCATCAGATCTCGTGAGAACTCACTCACTATCATGAGAACAGAATGGGAGAAACTGCCTCTGTGATTCAATTATCTTCACCTGGTCCCTTCGACAACATGTGGTGATTATCAGAATTACAATTCAAGATGAGATTTCAGTGAGGACACAGCCAAACCATATCACTACTAATGTGAAAGAAAAAGAAGGAAAACTAGATGGTTGAAAAGCATGAAGTATTAACAAGAATAGCTTTTATAGTGTTTACATAAAACTCAATAAAATAACTTCACTTGACAGCTATTTCTCTCTCTCCTGCTAAGAAAGTAATATTTTAAACTTAAGATTATTCCTCTGGATGTAATCTTGTACCTCAGCTAATGACATGTGTTTCTATTGAATACATACTAATGCATAAACTACCATATAATTTCTGAGATAGAATCACCTTAATCAATGGTTACACATAATAAAACAAATGAAATTACACTATTTATTAGAGTTCAAGTGATGTGATGAACTTTTATTTAACTTCTTCAAAGAATTGCATGATTCAAGAAGAAAAAAGAATCAGAATATGAATATGCACAATTTTGACTACCTACAGAAACTACTTGATGATCAAGAGAGAATTAAACAAATTTGCTCTACTTACATTTTCCTGTGCAGTTTAAAATGTTCCCATGTTTTTCATTCTTACAAATTTCTTGGTATACTACACTCAGGTTTTTCCCACTACTTCACTCTAATCACTAATAATCAGGGCATAAAATCGTGATATATTGCTTTATACTCACTGATCTTTTTTTCAAAATTATTTTGTAAGAGTGTACTAAGTTATTACTCATGATTTAGAAATAATATTGATGAGTTACCATTTTTGATAAAGCATTTAATTTTATATAATCCTTTCTGATATCATTTTGAAAATTTTCTTAGAAATACGAAATTTCTCCCTTTCAAACTGGAGTAGGCAGGAGTAGGTGAGAGTACTTGTATAAAGAGTCAGTTTTACTTAGTAATAAATATTTTTAGTTATAACGAGCAACAAGATAATATAAAGTGAAATGCGAAAGTCAAATGATTGTTTAGATAAAACATATGACTTAAAAGAAATCTTCACCCTACAACAGCTCCTAATTCACCTGACTCCATGTTTCCCCTCACTCTGTGGGATGTATTATCACCGGGGTTTTATAAGTGTACTTTGACGGAAGCAAGCTGAGAAGCAGGAAAAAATTACAACTTGGGGCACACAAAAAAGTCCAAATTTATAGTGTAGCCTTGGCTCGCTGATATGCTAAGCCCCAGAAAGAGTCTCTTTTTCTATTAAAAAAATATCTAAATGTGGTCACAATGTAGTCCTGGGTTAATGATCATAGCATTTCTTGTTGAGGCTATATGCAGCAGGTACAGAAAAAGAAAGCCTGCTCTATTCGCAGAAGGCCATGAAAGAGAAAGGTTACTGTACCTTTTCTCCTGTTCACAGTGATCAAGTAAGGAGTTGAAAGACCTGGAGAAAGGAACAGGGCAGAGCTTTCTGGTTGAACAAGATTCATAGAGAAGCTTGTTCCTAAGCTGTAAGAATCACAAAATAAATATAAATACTGGCTGTGCTTGCTGTCTTTAACTGCCTTCAGGCTAGAAGATATTCCTAATTTAGATCTGTGACTAAAAAGGCATTTATTATCTCATGTAATTGTAACAGAGACACTACACATGAAGTACTCATACATGAGTTTTACAAATGAGAAAACACTCTTATGAATGTTAAATAACTTGCTTAGGATCACACAGTTCTTTTCCTTCTACCATTCAGATTTTTTTTTCTTTGACTTCTCCTTATTGTTAGAGAATATTCCCTGTGTTGTCCATTATAAGACCTTACGCCTCTCCAACTGATAGTTTAGAAATTTGAACTGTGAGACAATTTTCAGGTTCCTTGTTTTAAATACAAAAACTTTCCATTCATTCTCTTACAAGGGACTAAGTCACTTCCTTTTGTGCTAAAAAGTTGTTAGGAATTTAAACTCATGACTGTTAGGGCTTAGAATGGAACCACCAACTCAGTTTGCTATTAATCTGAATATATTAATTATTTTGTATTATAACAATTGAATTTGCAAAAGTTACAAGAGTGAAATTAATTACAAGTAATGGCACTGTTGCCTTTCTACATGAAATTTTTTACCGCTTCATTACAAACCTATGTGATAAGAAAGCTAAAATATGGCTCCTAATTTCTAATGTAGATATATTTCCAATTTTTGGAAAAGGAATGGATTCCGTGTTTAGGAAAGGATTAAATAAACATATATAACAATTGCGGTAGAATGTCTTGTGAAATATAAATTCTGATGGATATGAGACTAGTGTATCCTTTCTTCATAATAACTGGCTATTTTTCAAGTAGGTTAATTGTTGTTCGGTAGCCTGATGTGTGTGTGTGTGTGTGTGTGTGTGTGTGTGTGTGTGTGTGTGTGTATGCATATATAATTAGTCATTCTAATATATTTCTGTCATCTCATAATGGCATAAAATCAAATCATACAAAATATGAATTAATATTCTAGAGTTTTGATTCATTGCTGTTGAATGCTTTACATTCAGAATAACTCTATGTTCAAAGAAAACATCTAGGCAGCAAATAGAAAATGTGTGTGTCAGGGATCTTATAGGAGCATAAATTGCAATAATAACTTACAATAAAAAAGAATCAATGACACAATGTTGCGATGTAAACTTTTTGCTGTTGTTGTTGCTGTTATTGTTGAGACGGGGTCTCACTCTGTCTAAATTGTGCAATCTCAGCTCACTGCAACTTCTGCCTCCTGGGCTCAGGCAATCCTACCACCTCAGCCAGCTGCATAGCTGGGACTACAGGTGCCTGCCACCATATCCGGCTATTTTTTTTGAAGAGACAAGGTTTCACCGTGCTGCCCAGGCCTGTCTGAAATTCCTGTGCTCAAGCAATCTGCCTGCCTTGGCCTCCCAAAGTGCTGGGATTACAGGTGTGAGCCACCGCACCTGGCGCCAAGAGAGGGATCTTTTAACACCCAGTAGTCTGGGCTAAGATTATCTGGCTGCTTCCCAAGGACAGCTTGACAGATGACACTGCACAAGAATTTGGAAAGCTTTTTTCTTTATAATCATTACATTTGTTTCTAAATTTCCTCAGGAAAGCATACACACCTAAACATAAGACATAATAAAATAAGGTAATTCCAGTTCAGCTAAAGTTTGTAAAAGTCTTCCTTTGATTTACTTTTTAATAATTGGGATAGGAAACTGATGTATAAAGTTAATAGGAGAAGAGAAAAATAATTTGGAATTCACGCCCTGATAAAATCTCATGTCTTAGGCTAAGATTTTTGTTACCATTTATTGAACATTTTAAAAATATATTTATTTTAAAATTATAATATGCAAATTAGCAAAAAGGGAAAAAATAATCTCATCTTTTAAGGTAAATGATGCATTAACATATTAATCTGTAGCCTTTCAAGGACTTTTTTGCATTTATTACATAAACGAGAGCACATTTTTCATATTGCTTTCTTCATCATGAGTCATAAAGATCATTTAGTTCATTAAATACTTTTCTACTGAATCACTTTTAATAACTGCATGGTATCCCATGCTATTTTTTATACAGCCTCAAAAATATCTAACCAAACTCTTGTTTTAGGGCATTTAGGACATTTCTCATTTTTCACTGATATGGCAATACTGCAATAAAGATTTCATTACATATATTTTTGTGCAGCTATTTGTTTATTTTTAAGTTAAATTTTTGTAAGTAGATGTTCAAAGAATATGAATATCCTTAAGATGTTTGGTACATATTTCTAGACTTATCTCTGCAAAGAGTTTATGAAATAAAGTTCTTACCAGTCATGTGTGATAGTGTCTATTTCATCTTATGCTCCCCAATATTAGAATGCCACATTTAAAATGACATTAGTTATCTTAGGTATCTATTCACTGGGGCCAGGTATGTGATATATATCCCTAAAACAATCAAGTAAATATGCAAAACGAAATAAAAAACAACATGGAACAGCATATAGAAAGTTGCAAGACAAGCGGCCCAGGACAGCTTCGAATGCAGCCCAACACAAATTTGTAAGCTTTCTTAAAATATTATGTGATTTTTTCTGCATTTTATTTAAATTTTAGCTCATTCGCTATCGTTAGTGTTAGTGTATTTTATAAGTGACCCAAGACAATTCTTTTCTTCCAGTGTGGCCCAGGGCAGCGAAAAAATTGTACAGCCCTGTTGTAAGGAGTAGTTGAGTTCAATCCAATTCTGCTCAAAGCTTATGAGTTAAGGTAGGAATGGACACATAAATGACCTATTCCAAAATGCATGGAACGCAGGGATTGTCTACTGTGAAGATTTCTGCTTTTGCATTATTTGTGAGGTTTTTTGCTTTTGTTTTTGTTTTTTCTGCAGAGTACCTAACATACTTAAATATCCTTGAGGGGACTATTGTCGTTTTTTATCTTTTTAAATACTTTATGTTAACAACAACATTCTAATAAGTTTGACTTTACCAAAGAAATAAAGGATCCAAAGTCTTATTTTAGGATTATATCCTATACTTTATTGTGAATCATTTAGAACTTCACATAAATCTTAACTAATGCCTAAGTATGGCTGTTGATAATAGGTTTAGTATCCCCCAAAACTCATGTCTACCCAGAACCTTGCAATGTGATCCTATTTGGAAATACGGTTTTTGTAGATGTGATTACTTAAGGATCTCTAGGTGAATGCATTTGAGATTTAAAGTGGGCCCTAACTCAATTGCTGGTGTAAACTTATGAGTGGAGAGGACTATGAGGCACAGAAGAGAAGACCATATGAAGACGGAGGGAGACGCTGAATGATGTGTCTACAAGACAAGAAATGCCAAGAATTGCCTACAACTATTGAATGCTAGCACAGAGGCATGGGTGGTTTCTCTCTCAAAGCCTCCTAAAGGAACCACCCTGGCTAACACCTTGACTTTTAGACTTCCGGCTGAAGTGCAGTAGGATAAACTTCTGTTATTTTAAGCCACTCAGTTTAAGGCATGTTGTTACAGCAGCCACATAAAAATTATATATTTAGTAACTACTTAATTCAATACTTTCAATAATTAATTTGAGTTAAACCCCCCTTGTCTTTGCCTACAAGTTTTTTTATCTTCTCCATTGGTCTATCGCTTAAGAACACTCTACATTGACCAGCAATAGATGTTAATGGCAATTTGCCATTCTCTGCTGTCAATGAATGTTTGGGACTGTGAACATTTGAACTGTCTCAGCTTTCATACTGAAATCTATATGTTGTGTTTCACACAAAACAACATAAATCAAAATGAAAAAAGAAAGGAAAAGCAACTGTACTTTCACAGTGAAATTACAGAAAGATGTGCCCTCTGTCCATTTTGGCATATCTCCAAGTTGAACCCTTTTTCCCATTGTCCCTCTTTTCAATTTCACCAATTGCATGAAAGAACAAAAGCATACCTGTATCCCTGGTGTTTGCCTAGGGTTAAGTATAAAGCTGAGCTCTGGTATAATTAGCTAAATATATATGGCAATACCTAAAGGTGAGAAGTATTTTTTATTGGGGGAGATGAAGGAGAATTTCATCTTAATTAATTTTGTGTTATAGTCAAGCAAAACTGTAATGTAATTTTCTCTCTATCTTTACGCTTACCTTATTGCAAATCATCATATTTGCTCTTTGAACCTTTCCATGATATAAGTCCCACATCGGCACTCAGATCATGCTAATGCTGTGAAATGATTATAAAATGTAGCTTCTTAAAGACAGCTAGACTCTTCAAAGTCCTTAGTATCTAAAGTATCTTCTTCAGTCAACAATCAAGTTTTTAATTTAAAATCTTATGTTTCATTACCTTTCATCTACATTACTAATAAATAAGAAGATCCTTCATCACAAGGCACTAACAATCAGAAAGAATGCTACTGTGGTGTATTAGTAGTCTATTGTGGTCTAGCAAATTATCCCAATATACAGTGGCTTATAATTATCTCACATTTTCTGTGAGTTAGGAATCCAGGTCTGCCTTAGTTGTATGTCTCTGAATCAAGGTCTCTCACAAGGATACAATCAAGTTATCAGCAGGGGCTGCAGTCATCTCACAGTTCTAATGGGTGAGAATTTACTTCCAAATATACTCACAAACCTGTTGGCAGGCTGCCGGCCTTCACTGACTGTTAAATGGCTATACTAGTTCCATGTCATATGGTAAGCATCATAGGGCAGCTCAAAACATGGCAACTGTTTTCTCCCACAGTAAGTGAGCGGACAGTCGGAAAGTAAGAAAGTGCTCCAAAGGATACAATCTGTTGGTACCCTATGCTCAAAAGTAACATCCCATCACTTTTTCTGTATTCTGTTGTGTAGAAATGAATCACTAGTTCTGACCCACACTTGGTGGGGTGGGAGATGACACAAAGGTGTGAATATCTGGAGAAAGGGCTCAGTGGAGGCCATTTTAGAGGCTGCCTACTACATATGGCTAAAATGTCACTGGATAAAAAAGCTGCAGCCCTCTCTAAAGCCATTATATGGGTACATACAAATTTATGAGTATTTTAAGTGCCTCCATCCTACAATTATTAAAAACATTGTGATTTGGTCAAATATAGGACTTCAAAACTAAATATACACATTTCTAAATTTGATTTGTTCTCTTAGTGTAGGACATTTTAAATGGTCTCTCTGAGACTTTTGAATAAATAAAGCCTGAGTCTTGAGGAGTTGCTGATTGCCAGATATTTTATTATACACTAGAAAAAATGGGAATTCCTCTGTCCTGTAAGGACACCACTTCCTAAGGAGAGCTCTTTCAGGCTTTGCAGATACCAGTGAGGTCAATGAAAAGAGTGAGCAAATCATCCTGAGCTAAGGCTTAATTAGTAGAGAAAAGCAAAGCTAAGAAATTCATTATTCCTTTTTTGGTCCAAACCTTAGATTTCATGACAAAAAAAATCATGAATACAGTCTCTAGAGTTTTTATAATTTTGTGTACCTTTCTTGGTCAGGTGCTCAGCCACCTTGACAGGGCATAACATTTCCACAAAGATTTTTAAATGCATTTCACATTATTCATCTCATGTGGTGGAACATGCATGACTTTTCAATCACTCATAATCAGCTCTGAAAATACAGTTCATACAAATGCACTCCGAAGTCTAAATTAGGCCTACCTTATATACTACAGCGTCTCCTTACTGAGGCTAAAGACAACCAATCTCATCACTCTTGCATAGCTGTTATATTACATTTCAGATGAGTAATTTCAAGCCCCATTGCATGAGTATCCTACCTTGTTAACCTATGTCTTAATGCTGATCTTAGGTTTAATTGGTTGGCTTATAATTTGCTAAATTTTGCTTTATGGAAAGTTAGACTGTGCTCACATATTTGCATTTATACCTAAAATTTTTTTGTTTTTGTGATTCAGTCAAGTTCTTTTTGCTGCTGATTAAACATACTGCTAATATTCCCACTGACATGTTTTTTGGGGTGTGTGTATTACTTCAGCGAATATTTATAAGCTTATCTGATTCATGTACATAATATTTTAAAAAATTTTAAGAAAAATTATGTTGGCTGACAATGTTGTGACAAATGTGCATCTCAAAGGCAAAAAGGATGAAAACATTTACCTGAGAAATGACAAACCTTGATAAATATGAAAATCAGACCTTGTGATGAGGTTTATGAAGGAAAGAAAAAACACCCACAGGAGAAATAAAGGGCAGCAAATGCACCTATATCATAAAGCTTAATGCTTATGTTGCCAAATTAGTAATAAGCAAAGCACATCTAAAAATAAGCTGCTGCATGATAATTGATCAAGATTGATGAGGAAACTCACCAAGCGATTAAGGTAAAAATGTCATTGTATTACAATTAAAACATTACCCAGAAAATAAAATGAAATGGTAGGAAATTGGTATGTTAAGGCAAAAAAATAAAGAAATTCAAATCATGATACATAAAGATGTATCAGCAAGGATTGATTGGAAATGGGATATAATAGATGGAAATAAGATACAGTCAATAAAAATTGTTTAATCTCACAGAATAGTGGTATTTAGCTAGAAGTTTAGCACAAAATATAAAATATAGAAGGACTAAAAAGAGTACTAGTGAGATATGAGGCTGATGTTGCACACAGAGTTGGTATTTTCTTTACCAGTTTATAACAAAAGTTATATTTCAGAGATTCCAACCAAGCAATAGGAAATGTTAAAACAAAGGCAATTATATTTATGCCATGGCAGGTAGCAACACAATTAGAATGATTAAACGCTGAAAAAATCCAAGACATACAGGACTAAATTCTAACTTGTAGTAAAGTTGCAGTGAGTCCAAAGTGGGCATCCCTTAATGAAAGAACTGCCCTTTGAAAACAGAATGCAACGTTGGAGCATTAAACTTTGGTAGCAAATGAAGAATTTTATGTTATTCTATGACTAAGCAGAGCTTTACTCCTGATTATCAAATCGGGCCACTTCAACTAAAATTATGTCTATTACTTTTTAAAAGTCGAAATTTGATTGGGAATCCTTCTAGGTCTGTATGATGACTGCTTGAGTTTTCCCATGATGGGAAATTTAGAATCAGCATATTTAGAATCTTGGAGAAGGGGAAATATATTTTGGTGGCTAACAGTGTGGTTTCTGGCAGCAGGCAAGCTAGCTTCAAATCCTGTCTCCACCACTGAGGAGTTATGGCATTTTGGAAAATTTATTTAAGTTTACGAAACTGCTGTGTCCTGACCTGAAAATGAGAATAATAGTAGCCAAGTCCTTGAATTGTTGGAAAAATAAATGACAGAATATAATTAGTGAAACACTTTAGCAAGAGCCTGGAGCACAAAAATGGAATTCAACTGAGTGGTCCTTGAAAAAATTAAAAACATAATGCAAATGAGGCATTTAGCATAGCACTTGGTTTACTGTAGTAATGTTCAAAATAGATTACTTATAATAACAATAGTAATTATAATAATTTTCTTAAAATTTTATCTATAATTGTAGGAAATAATTTGGAGGTATGGGAAAATGCTGGATACAAAACAGCTTGCAAATTTAAAGTTAAATTTTTAGATGATACAAGTAATGAAGTAAATGTGTCATATATCACAGAGAGATATCAGAAAAAAATTGTAGTGTGTCCTCCTTTCATTCCATTATCAATGCCAACAACCTGGGCTCCTGAGAATAACCACTGCTATCATTTCCCCTTTTGTACATGTATGCATGTAAATGTATGTGGCTAAGTGATCACACTTGACGTGTTATTCTACAACTAGCTTTGTTCCTTGCTGATATGCCTTGGAGATCATTCCATGTCAGTACATAAAGATCTATCTCACTCTTATGGTAAATATTTCATAATTATCTGTAATATAATTGCACATTACTATATTTAACTATGTCCATAATCATGGACTTTTAACTTGTTTTCATTTTATTCCCCTATAATCAATGTTTCAATGGAAATCTGTGTAAATGGCTCTTTGTGAATATATACAAATAAACATTTAACTGGAACACAGTCCTATAAATGGAATTGCTGGATTGAAAAGCATGCACTTTTTTTTTTTTTTTTTTGAGGCAGAATTTTACTCTTGTTGCCCAGACTGGAGTGCAATGGCATGATCTCGACTCACTACCACCTCTGTCTCCCGGGTTCAAGCGATTCTCCTGCCTCAGCCTCCAGAGTAGCTGGGACTACAGGCATGCATCACCATGCCCAGCTAATTTTGTATTTTTAGTATTAACAGGTTTTCTTCATGTTGGTCAGGCTGGTCTCGAACTCCTGACCTCAGGTGATCCACCTGCCTTGACCTCACAAAGTGCTGGGATTACAGGCATGAGCCACCAGGCCAGGCCAAAGCATGCACTTTTACAGTTTGGGTAGATACTGTAAAATTTTCCTTCAAAAGTTTGTTCCAAGGTGTATTTCTGTCAACTGTGCATGATAGAATTTGGTTCACCACATTCTTACCAATGCTAGAACACTAGAAATTCTATCTTGCTCTTTCTGTCTCTTACTCCTTTTTTTTGCTTCTCTAACAGGAAAAATATGTCATCATTGTTTCAATTTGTCTTACCTGAATTTTCATAAGGTAAAATGAAAATTTATCTTATGTCTTTTCATGTGTCTATTGGCAATTTGTATGTCTTTTTGTGTGAACTATCTATTGATATCCTCTGTCTATCAACTTATGTTTGGTTGTTTGGCTTCCTCCCAACCTCCCATCTTTATTTCCCATATTTATAGTACTTTCTCTATTCTTGATTTCAAATATTTGTTTTATATAAAACATAAACATTTTTGTCTAGTTTATCACTTCTTTAAAACTATGTGATATCTTTTGGAGTTCAGATGTTTAATTTTTTGCAGTATTATCGTCCATATTTTTCTTTTACAACTTCCAAGTTTTGTATCTTGCTCTTCACTGCAAAAAGTACTTTCATGATTTCTTTTAACACTTATAAATTGCTTCTTTATGTCAAATTTCTTATTACGTCTTAAAATTATTTATAATTCTAGTGTGACAGATGTATCTAAGTTTTTCCTTTTATGGCCAAACAGTTGTCTGTAAATATCCAAATATCTTTCATTGAAGAGCCCATCTTTCCCCTGCCGATTTGAAATGCCATGTTTATCATGTACCAAATCTCTTAAATAAATTGATTTTTTTCTGGACTCCCTGACCTTTTTTATTGTATATTTGTCTATCCCTGTAGCCTCTTGCATTTTGCACCATTTTAATTATTATAGCATCATCGCGTGTTTAAAATCTGTTGGCACAAGTTTCACTACCGATTCTTTTTTTATGTATCTGAACTATTCCAGTGCATATTTTCTTCCCAGTAATATTCACATCAAATTATCAAATACCATAAAATCTTTTTGATATTTTGACTCAAATACATTGCGTTTATTATCTTAAGAGTTGGAGATGATCTTGATGCTAAGAAATTGCAGCTAGGAAAATTGACTATACATTTATTTAATACTATATTGAGCATATTTTCTTTTTAATTTCAACTTTTATTTTAGATGCAGAGGGTACATCTGGAGGTTTGTTACATGGGTATATTGCATGAGCCTAAGGTTTGGGGTATGGATTCCATCACCTGGTATTAAGCACAGCCCAACAGGTAGTTTGTCAACCCATGTTTCCCTCATCCCTCCCCACTCCTCCCTCTGGTAGTCTGCCATATATGTTGTTCCTATGTTTCTGTCCATGTGTGCTCAAGAAAATGTGGTACATATACACAGTGGAATACTACACAGCCAAAAAATGAAATAATGTCCTTTGCAGCAACATGGAAGCAACTGGGGGCCATTATCCTAAGCCAACTAACACAGAAGCAGAAGAATAAAGACCACATGTTCTCACATATACGTTGGACCTGAACATTGAGTACACATGGACACAAAACAGTGAAAAATAGACACCAGAGTCTACTTGTCCGGGGAGGGTGAGAGCAGTATGAGATTCAAAAAACTACCTATTGAGTTTTATGTTTACTAAGTGAGTGATAGAATCATTTGTACACCAAATCCCAGTGACATGCAATGTACCCATGTACAAACCCGGACCTGTACCCCTGAACCTAAAATAAAAGTTGAAGAAAAATTTTAAAACGTATGTATGTTGAGATGTATTAATTACTTTCTCTCACCCTCCCCACACAAGTAGACCCTGGTATATCTCTTAAAGAATGACATAATTCGATTTTTTTTTACTTTTTCTGTAGTTTGCTAATATGGATTTTTTGACATTAGTCCATCTTCGAAGTTTGAGGATAAATATTGTTTATAGGTTACATACTCTTAATACACAAATTTATTTATTACCTTGGAATTTGTCATTAGAATTGTACAGTTTATGGTATTGCAAAAATTCCTATTTCTCTACCAAGAAATAACTTTTATTTCTGTAATTGGGACAAAACAAATTATCATAAAGAGAAGCCGTATCTATAAGCAGATTACTGTTTTCTGTGGCAGAAAAGAAAAAAGTCTTCAGCTTGGAAGCCTAGAAATTAAAAAGGGGCTTAACTAAATGAATGAGTGAGAAACAAAGTAAGAGAAACTACCTGCTGATATAATTTGCTTGAAGATGCAGGCTGAAGTCTCCTTGGGGTGATAAAATTCATCATGCAAAGATTAAAGTTGATCTACAGAATATCAGAGCACACCTGAGCTCTTCATTTTCTTAAGATCAGAAACTTCCATATAGGTTTGGTAAGATTTTTTTCTTTCTGAGACTTGTATACAATAATTCAAGTGATGTTACCAATCTGTTCTTGGGCATATCTGTTGATTAAATGACTCTCATTCTAAGATTAAGCATTTTCTTGCTTTCCCAGGTATTCATTTCTTTCTGGACATCAGTTAAGCAAGTGAGGAGAACCAATCAAGATGGAGAACAGAGTTGCAAGCTTTTGTGAAAGTTATCCAAGACTGAAGGCCTGGTGTGTGAAATTATATACACATATAATTAATTATATATAATTTCTATGCAGTATAAATTTATGTATATATAATCAACTACCCCATTACCAGTTTTAAAGGCTACCTTGTGTTTTCATGAGATGATAGCTGGATATTATAAATTGAATACAGGAACTATGAATTATCTTCATAAGAGTTGCAGATGCATGTGTGCAAATGTGTGTATGTCTATGTACATGTACTTGAAATTGAACATTCATAATTAATATGTTTACAGAAAATCAGAATTTAATATTCATGTGTACTGTGTCCTAAGGTTCTACTTAGATTTCTGTATTTGTAGACATAATATTACTTTGTTAATTACACATATTTATATTAACATCTTGACTAAACTTTCACAACTTAGATCAGAGAGCGACAAACATTTTTCTGTATAGTTTCAGATAAGTCATTTTTGGCCATAGGTTTGTCTTGCAACTACTCTGCCAATGCAGACATGAAGCAAAAAGCAGTAGGCCAGATTTGGCCAGCAGGTTACAGTTTGTCAACTCGTGGTCCAAATATTTGTTCAATATTTAACATAAAATATTAGACCAAAGATTCTACAAAAATATGTATCTATTTAGCAAAACAGTATTAATACTAAAAATGTGCACCAGTTTAGCAAAACAATGCCAGTGCTATTTACTGTTTCAAGACAATATACCTCAAAAAAGTGATCCCTGGCTAAGAATGCATATACAGATGCTATTACTTTCAACAAAGATCAATAAGATCGAGAAAAGGAAAAAAAATGGGATTTTTGAAGGTACAGTTTATGACTTCATTAAAATAGCTTTAAAAAAATTCTGGCAGGTAGTAACACTAAATAAAAATATTTAGTATTTTTTACTGATATGCTGCAGCTGTCCTTTTTGCTGAAATAATTGACTTCACAACAAAGTAAAGAATGATGGAACAAATTGGAATTGAAAAGGAAGGGGAGACCAATTTTTCATTATTCTCCTGTCTATATTGATAAATATCCAATATCAGAAAAAAACACAAAAATATAACAACCAATAACAACCCAATTTTGTTTCCTTGCAAATTACCTCAATTACTGATATAGGAGTGTTGAAATCAACTGTGATTGTGGAGCTGCCCATCTCTCTATTCACTTTGATCAGCTATTGTGTATGTTAACATTCCGTTATTAAATGCATATACATTTAGGGTTTTTATGTCTCTTTGACGAATTAATCTTTTCCTTCTTATAAAATGTCCATCTCTATTTCTGGTAGTACTCCTTCTGAAGTCTACTTTGTCTGATGTTAGTATAACACTCTAGCTATCAGTGTTTGTATGATATATTTATTTTTCTGTCCATTTACTTTTAATCTGTCATTATCTCTAAAGTGAATTTATTGTAGATATCATATAGGTAAGTGTCAGGTTTTCTATGCAATTTATAAATCTATGTCTTTTAATTAGAAAGTTTAACCATTTATATTACAGAGGTGGCTGGGTTTATATTACAAATGTGGATCCCCCTTGTTTTATTACTTTCCCTTGCATAACTAGAGATCTTAAAAATTGATTGTATTTTATCTCCAGGATTTTCATATTGGTTATACCTCTTTGTTAATGGTGGCTATGGCACTTACAATACACGTCTTAATTTTATTGGAGTCTACTTTGAAATAATATCATTTTTCAATGCTTATTATATTTCAGTGCCAAGTAAGGTATTTGATACACAGTAGGTGGTTAACAAATAATTATATTAATCCTCATTTTGTATGAGGAATTCTAACTCCATTCTTTCTGTGCCTCTCTTCCCTATCTCCTAAATACGCTTTCCAAATAGATTTTTTTTACTAAATCTATAACTTGCTAAGTTTATAACTTTCAGCAAGTTATTTGACTGAGTCTTAGTTTTCTCATTCTCAAGTGGACATAATTCCTACCTTGCTGGTTTAACATGATAATTAAATGAAATAAATGATGTAAAAAATGGCTGGGGTATAATAGGTGATCAATTAATATGTTTCATTTTTTCCAGACCCAATGGCTGAAAGCCAATAATAATTTTTGCCTTTTTCTTATGTAGACTATTTTAACATTTTTGAATTTTATATTTGGGAGTTTAAAACGAAAGAGATTTAGAGGACAAACATATCTTTTGCCTTTGTCTTTCCATTTATCATTTTTCCTTTTCCTTGTGCCACCTAGAAACATCACTCATCCTTCAATTATTAAGCACACACCATGTGCTGTTCCCTTTGTATCAACTATCTAATGACAAAACAATTGCAAGTATTAACATCAAAACTTAATTTGTACATAGCAACGATAAGCAATTTTTATGAATCTGGGGTGTTTTAGTAGCAACTGCACCAATCTTTGCTCAGTTGGCTGGGTGGTCTACTGGCTTCAGTTAGACTTGTTCACATGCATGGGAGTTGACTGGTTCTTAGGTTATTTAGGGTAGCCTCTTCTAGAAACACTGAAGTGGCCTTGTGTCTCTCTACCTCCAGCAGATTAACTTGGGCACGTTCTCATAGTAGTGGAGTAATGCAAGAACAAGCTGGTCAATCACACAAGCACATTTCAACCCATATTTGCATTACATTTGCTAACATCTTATTGGCTGTGTCTAGTCATATGGCCAACCTCAGAGTTAGAGTGGAAGAATACTACAGGTTGACATGTAAAGGGTATGGATACTGAGAAGGATCAAAATTTAGGACTGTTAATACAACCAAATTCTCACACTCAGTGTTAAGTACTAGGGAGTCAAAGGGGTGAGATACCATCCTTGTCCTCAATGAGCAGAGCTCCAAGTCTAGGGTTAGGGAGATAGACATGTAAACAAATAAGTATAGTCACATTTTAAGGGGTTCAAATAGAATGTCAAACATGGGACAATGGCTGATACAAATAAAGAGAGGGTCATAGATTCTCTCTGGAAGGGGAGAGGGAAGAACAGATATGAGAAAAATCTTCATTGAAGTAATGTTTGATATGAATTTCAAAAGAAAGTAGGTATTAAGGCATAAGGACATCTTGTTCTGACATTTTGAATGAGCTCGAAAGATTACCTGAAATTTATTCATTAAACCAGTTGTTATCCACAGACCACCTATTAGAATAAAAGTGAGAGAAAATCCAAAGCAGTCTCTTAGTATTTTTGTAATGATCTCTGATAATATTTTGACATATGTGGGCTGTTATTTTTAGTGGAAATGAATATGATTTTTGCATTTGTTCTATAGATATGTTGAGACATTCTAGATGCAAAGTGATGTCTCTTAGTGTATGAAACTTTTATTTTATGGACTTATGGAGTTCTGAAATTTGGAAATAACTAAATATTATAATATGTGCTTCTGTTATTTTTGTGCTGGTGTCAAATCCAAGAAGTACCAAAAATGTCAAATGCATTGGTGGGAAATAAAAATAAGAAACTATTTTTGGCTATATGATGAGGCCAGTTTTTTAAATGAAGACATTCAGATGACAATCAATTTCTTCAAATATTAACATTATGGAGTTTTAGATAATACTCAAGCATATGATAGTGAATATAGTCAATTTAGATCATCACTGTTCATTGAAAACTCATTTGGCCTTAAATTTATGAATTCACATATCCCCAATGTTCTCAAGCCCTTTCTAATCCCTCAACTAATCTCACAGCTCTCTCAGCCACCATCAAATTGCTATTATTTTTATGTAAATAACAAATGTAAGAGACTACATCCAAAAACTGAGAAGAAAAAATTATTAGTCTCACTGTTGCAAATCAAAATGGAATTGAACTAGTCTACTGCTGTTTAATAGCCAAGTATGCACCTCCTAGCCATTATTAAAAAAAAGAGGAGTTATTACTAGAGATACCAAATTAGAGGAATATGTTTTAAAACAAAACACCATAAATTCTAGAATAAAATGGTAGAAGACAAAGAACTGGACCTAAGCTGAGATATGTACTGACTGCCCTCCAGAAGCCTTATGCTCATTTGTTTTCCATAAAACACTTGATACTATATATATGTATATTATATGTGTGTACGTATAAATGCATACTATACTATGTACATTAAAGGAAACCTATTAAACAAATGGCTATTGAATATTTTGCTTTGTCGAATCATCTTACGTAACTCTTTTATGTATGTGTCACGTGTATAAGTTCACCAAAGATAGGAACCATAAGTACAACATATTTTTCTGTTTTCTTCTCTGTCTTAAATAGAAGATGTATCTAAGGGTGGTAGAGCAAGATGGTGAAATGGAAGTCTACACTGTTCATTCCCACTGCTGGAACACTAAACTTAAAAAACTATTTGCACACAGAAAAGCATCGCCACAAGAACCAAAATGCAGGTGAGCAATCACAGTACCTGATTTTAACTTTATATCAGGAAAAGAAGTATTGAGGAAGGCAGGAGAGACAGTCTTTTATTGCCAGTGCCACTCTTCTCTCACCCTCCAGCAGCAGCTGTGTGTTGCAGAGAGAGAAATTTTGTGCTTGTGGAAGGGAGAGTGCAGTGATGGGGGACTTCACATTGAACTCAATGCTGTCCTGTTACAGTAGAGAGCAAAGCCTCACTGGGCTCAGCTAGCATCTGTGTATGGAGGGAACATTTGAACTGGCCCTGTCAGAGAGGAATTGCCAATCCCAACATTTGGAACTTGAGTTCTGTGCAAGCCTTGCCACTGTGGGCCGAAGTTCCCTGGGGTCCTAGGTAAACTTGATAGGCAGTCTAAGATACAAATACCATAATTCCTAGGCAACTCCTAGTGCTAGGTGGGTCTTAGAGTCAGTGGACTAGAGTGATATGTGACCTAGGGAGATACAAGCTGGGGTGGCTAAGGGAGTATCTGTACTAGCCCTCCCCCTACACTAGGCAGTGCAGCTCACAACAATGAAAGTGACTCCTTTCATCTGCTTAAAGAAAGGAGAGCAAAGAGTAAGAAGGAATTTGTCTTGCATCTTAGAGACCAGCTCAGCCATAGAAGAGTAGGACACTGGGCAGTGTCATAAGGTCCCTGTTCTAGGAGCCAGCTCCTGGATGACATTTATTGATGTATCATGGAACAAAAGGGAACTGGTTGACTTGAAGAGAAGGACCCAGTCCTAGAAGGTTCATAATCAGCTAACTAAAGACCTGCTGGGCCCTCAATAAACAACAACAACACCTAGAGAGTATGCTGTGGGCCCTGGGTAAGACTCTGAGACATGCTGACTTCATGTGTGATCCAGCACATTCCCAGCTGTGCTCGCTATGGCAGCAGAATATCTCTGTTTGAGAAAAGCAAAAGGAAAAGAAAAGGGGCGTTTGATTTGTACATTAGGAACCTACCCAGCCACAAGGGGGAAGAGCAACAAATAGGCCCTTAGGATCTCTGAGTTCAGGCCTAGGCAATAAAATAGTATTTATGGTCCTGCCCTGGTCTGGAGAGGAGCCCACTGCCCTGAAGGGTGAGTGCCAGGCTTGGCAGCATTTACCACAAGCTGACGGAGAAGACTTTAATCTATAGGTAAATGTTGCTGGGGGCTGGCAAAATCCCTTTGGACTACTGGTGGTGGTGGCCACAGGGAGAGGCTCCTCTGCCTGTGGAAAGGTGAGAGAAGAACAGGAAAGACTGTATTGTGGTTTGAGTGCCAGCTTAGCTGTAGTACAATAGAATATCAGGTAAATTGCTGAGGTTTTGACTTCAATCCCTGGCTCCTAAATAATATCTCTGCACATGCCCAGGGCCTGGAGGATCTTGTGGCCATAAAGGGAGGGGCTTCAGGAAAAACCCAGTGTTGGGTTAGGTTCAGGTCTGACTTAATGTAGTCCTAGCGGTGGTGGCCACAGAGGTGCTTGCATCGCTACATCATCAGTCCCAGGGGGCTCAGCACGGGGAAAGGGATATGGTTTTGCACTGTGTCCTGACCCAAATCTCATCTTGAATTGTTATCTGCATAATCCCTACATGTCAAAGGAGGTACCTAGTGGGAGGTAATGGAATCATGGGGGCAGTTTCCCGCATGCTATTCTCATGACAGTGAGTGAATTCTCACAAGATCTGATGGTTTTATAAGTGTTTAACAGTTCCTTCTTCACATGCTGTCTCTCACCTGCTATTATGTAAGACTTGCCTGCTTCCCCTTCTACCATGATTGTAAGTTTCCTGAAGCCTCCCCAGCCATGCGGAACTGTGAGATTTAGGAGGGGCAGGAGTGGAATGATATGGTTTGGCTTTGTAATCCCATACAAATCTCATCTCCAATTGTAATCTTCATAATTTTCATGTGTCAAAGGAGGGACCTGGTGGCTGTTTTTGGTTTTCATTTGGTGTGTTTGTCTGTTTACGAAATAAGTGTTAAGTTGTCATCAGTTTGAAATAATCAGTTATAAGATATTATTTGCTCTCAGATAGCCAAGTCCAAAGCAGGAGGCATCACACTACCGGACTTCAAACTATACTACAAGGCTACAGTAATCAAAACAGCATGGTACCGGTACCAAAACAGAGATATAGACCAATGGAACAGAACAGAGGTCTCGGAGGCAACACAACATATCTACAACCACCTGATCTTTGATAAACCAGACAAAAACAAGCAATGGGGAAGGGATTCCCTGTTCAATAAATGGTGTTGGGAAATCTGGCTGGCCATGTGCAGAAAGCAGAAACTGGACCCCTTCTTGACACCTTACACTAAAATTAACTCCAGATGGATTAAAGACTTAAATGTAAGACCTAACACCATAAAAACCCTGGAAGAAAATCTAGGCAAAACCATTCAGGACATAGGGGTAGGCAAGGACTTTATGACCAAAACACCAAAAGCACTGACAACAAAAGCCAAAATAGACAAATGGGACCTAATCAAACTCCACAGCTTCTGCACAGCAAAAGAAACAGTCATTAGCG
>NW_016107525.1:464812-481362 GCF_001604975.1 Cebus imitator
AAAAAAAAAAAAAAACAGGATGAAAGAAAAGAAGGAAGAGAAGATGGCAAAACAATCAGAAAACAAATAACGAAATGGCAGGAATAAGTCTCTACTTATCAGTAATAACATTGAATGTAATTGGACTAAATTCTTTACCAAAAGTCATAGAGTGGCTGAAAAACAAGAGCCAGTGATCTCTTGCCTACAGGAAACACCCTTCACCTATAAAGATACACATAGACTGACAAGAAAGGGATGGTAAAAGATATTCTGTGCCAACAAAACCCAAAACAGAACAGGAGTTGTTATACTTCTATCAGACTAAATAGAATTCAGCACAAAAACTGTAAGAAGAAACAAGAAGGTCATTATATAATGATAAAAGGGTCAATTAATCAGGAGGACATAATGATCGTAATTATATATGCACTCAACACTGAAGTACCCAGCTATATAAAGAAAATATTACTAGAGATAAAGAGAAAGATAGGACCAAATACAATCATTGCAGGAGACTTCAACACCCTACTTTCAGCATTTGATAGATCTCCCAGACAAAAAATCAACAAAGAAACATCAGAGTTAGTCTGCACTATAGAATAAATGAATCTAATAGGTATTTACAGAATAGTTCATCCAAGGATTGCCCAATACACATTCTTTTTCTCAGCACATGGATTATCCTTAAGGATAGATCACATGTTGGTCACAAAGCCAGTCTTAAAACATGCAAAAAATTGAAATAATATCAAGCATCTTCTCCAATCACAATGGAATAAAACTAAAAAATCAAATTGAGAAATTTTGAAAACTATACAAATACATAGACATTAAACAATATGCACCTGAATGACTGGTGAGTCAATGAAGAAATTAAGAAATATATCGAAAAAGTTATTGAAACAAATCATAACAGAAACATAACACACCAAATCCTATGGGATACAGCAAAAGTAGTTCTAAGAGAGAAAATTATACCTATAAGTACCTACATCAAAAAAGAAAAAAAAACTTTAAATAAATTACCTAATGATGCAGCTAGACAAGCTAAAAAACATGAGCAAACCAAAGCCAAAATTTGTAGATGGAAAGAAATAATAAAGATCAAAGCAGAAATATATAAATTTGAAATGAAGCAAGCAATACAAAAGATTAACAAGGCAAAAAGGTATTTTTTTGAAAAGATAAACGAAATTGACAACCCTTTAACCATACTCATGAGGAAATAAAAAGACCTAAATAAATAAAATCAGAGATGAAAAATAAGCATTAAAACTGATACTGCAGAAATTCAGAGGATCATTAGTGGCTACTGTGAGCAACTATATACAAATAAATTGGAAAATCTGGAAGAAACTGACAAATTCCTAGACATGTACAAGAAACCAAGATTGATCCATGAAGAATTAATAATCTGAACAGATGAAAAAGTAATGCAATTGAAGCCATAATAAAAAGTCTCCCAGTAGAGAAAATCCAGAGACCCAGTGGCTCCACTGCTAAAGTCTACCAAGCATTTAAAGAAATACTAGCAACAATCATACTCAAACTATTCTGAAAACTAGAGGGGTAGGAAGTACTTCCAAACTCATTATACAAAGCCAATATTACCCTGTAGTTGTTGAAAAGGACAACTACAGACCAATATCTCTGATGAGTATTGATGCAAAATTCCTCCATAAAATATCAACAAACTGAATTCAACAATTTGCTAAAAATATCATTCATTGTGATGAACTGAAATTTATCCTAGAGATTCAAGAATGGTTTAACACATGCAAATCAATCAATGTGATACACCATATCACAGAACAAAGGACAAATACTGTGTGATCATTTCTATTAATGTCAAAAAAGCATTTGATAAAATTCAAAATTCCTTCATGATATAAACTCTCAAAAAACAGTTTAGAAGGAACATACATCAACATAATACAAGTCAAATATGACAGACCCAAAGCTACTATCATACTGAATAGAGAAAAACTGAAAGACTTTTAAGATGTGAAACATAACAAGTTTGCCCACTTTCACCCCTGTTATTCAGTGTAGCCTACCTAGATAAATCCGGCAAGAGAAAGATGTAACGGGTATTCAAATTGCAAAGAAGGAAGTCAAATTACCCTTGTTTGTAGATGATAGGATCTTATATTTGGAAAATCCTAAAGGCTCTGCAAGAAAACTATTTGATAAACAAATTCAGTAAAGTTGCAGGATATAAAATCAGCATACAAAAATCAGTAGCATTTGTATACATCAATAGTCAGCAATCAGAAAAAGAAAAGAAAAGGCAATCTCATTTACAATAGTCACAAATTAAATTAAATACCTAAAAAATAACTTTATCAAAAATGTGAAAGATCTCTATAATGAAAACCATAAAAGACTGGTGAAAGAAATTGAAGAGGATACAAAATAAATTGACAGATATCCTACGTTCATGGATTAAAAGAATCAATATCGTTTAAATATCCCTGCTCCCCAAAGCAATTTATAGATTCAATGCAATCTCTATCAAAATATCAATAACATTATTCACAGACATAGAAAAAACAACCTAAAATTTATGTGGAAACAAAAAAGACCCAGAATAGCCAAATATGTAGTAAGAAAAGAACCAAACTAGAGCATACTACAAATTATACTACAGAGTGATGATAACTAAAACAGCATAGTACTGGTTAAATAAAGGCACATAGATCAATGGAATAGAATAAAAAATGCAGAAACAAATCCATCTATACTTACAGTGAGTTCATTCTTTATAAATGTACCAAGAACATATGCTTGGGAAAAGACAGTCTCTTCAATTAATGGTGCTAGGAAAACTAAATATCCAAAGGCAGAATAATGAATCTAGATTCCTATTTCTTGTCATATACAAAAATCAAATCAAACTCGATTAGAAGCTTAAATCTAAGACCTCAGACTATGAAGCTATTATAAGAAAACTTTGGGTAAACTCTCCAGGACATTGGTCTGTGCAAAAATTTCTTGTGTAATACCCCACAAGCACGTGCAAGCAAAGCAAAAATGAACAAATGAGATCACATCAAGTTAAGAAGCTTCTGCACAGGAAACTGCACCATCAACAAAGTGAAGAAACAATCTACAGAGTGAAAGAAAATATCTGTGAACCACTCAACTGACAAGAGATTACTAATCAGAGTATATATATATATATATATGGAGGTCAAATTATAGGAAAAAAGTCTAATAAGTTAACTTAAAAATAGGCCAACGGTTTGAACAGATATTTCTCAAAAGAAGACATGCAAAAGGCAAACAGGAGTATGAAAAGGTGCTTGACATCACTGATCATCAGAAAAATGCAAAGCAAAACTACAAGGAGATATAATCTCACCCCAATTAAAATGGCTTTTATCCAAAAGTCAGGCAATATCACACGCTGGAGAGGATGTGGAAAAAATGAAACACTTGTACACTATTGGTCAAAATGTAAATTAGTACAACCACCATGGAGAAGAGTTTGGAGGTTCCTCAGGAAACCTCCAAAAAATAGAGCTACTATATGATCCAGCATTCCCATTGGTGGTATATACCCAAAAGAAAGAAAATCAGTATACCAAAAAGATATCTGCACTCCTATGTTTGTTCCAGGACTATTTAAAATAGCTAACATTTGGAAGCAACCTAAGTGTCTGTATTAGTTCATTCTCACATTGCTGTAAAGAAATATCTGAGACTGGGTAATTTATAAAGAAAAGAGGTTTAGTTGACTCAGAGTTCTGCACAGCTGGAAGGCCTCAGGACACGCACAATTATGGTAGAAGGTGAAAGGGAGGCAGGCACCTTCATCACAAGGCAGCAGGAGAGAGAATGACCAAAGGAGGAACTTGCCAAACACTTATAAAGTCATCAGATCTCATAAGAACTTACTATCACAAGAACAGCATGGGGGAAACCACCTCCATGATTCAATTATCTCCACCTGGTCTCTCCCTTGACACATGGGGATTATGGTGATTACAATTCAAAATGAGATTTTGGGTGGGGACACAGCCAAACCATATCAGTGTGCATCAACAGATAAATGGATAGAGTAAATGTGGTGCATATACACACTGGAGTACTGTTAGACAAGAAAAAAGAATGAGATTCTGTCATTTACAACAGCACATATGAAACTGGAGATCATTATGTTAAATGAAATAAGTCAGGCATAGAAAGACATGTATCACATGTTTTCACTTATTTGTGAGATCTAAGAATCAAAACAATTGAACTCATGGAGATAGAATGTAGAAGAGTGGTTACCAGAGTCTTGGAATGGTGGTGGGGCAGTAGATGGGAAGTAAAGATGGCTAATGGGTAGAAAAAAAATGAAAGAATGAATGAAAACTAGTATTTAATAGTACAACAGGGTGACTACAGTAAATAACAATTTAACTGTACATAAAAAATAACTAAAAGAGTATAACTGGATTGTTTGTAGTACAAAGAATAAATACTTGAGAGGATGGATACTCAGTTTTCCCTTATATGATTATTACATATTGCATGCCCGTAGCAAAATATCTCATGTATCCCATAAATATATACAACTCCTATGTATGTAAAAAAATTAAAAAATTAGAAATTAAAAATTTAAAAATAAAATCAATAGAAACACTGATATTATAGACAATTTGAGAACAATAAAACATTAATTCAAAATATCACATCTTATCATAACTTTTCAGCATCTTATCATTTTCCAATTTTTGCCCATATTAAAATATCTTTTTGCCCATGATTAGAATAATTTGGTATATCTAATTGTATATTTTAGAAAACAATACATTATAAATATTTCCATGTTTCCATATAATATTCATCACATAAATTTTAACAGTGGTAAAATATTTAATTCTGATAATATAGCATACTTTTATTCAGTATTTATTAAATAATCACATATGCTTTTAACCTACTCTTTTACATGTAGAATATTTTCAGTTGTTTTCCCTCATATACGATGCCACAATGAATATGTTCAATTATATAGGATATATTTCTAAAACAAGCCATGCTTTGTCAAAGACAGTGCATGTCTTTACTGGCCTTGGTATATACATCCATATTTCTTTCCAATTTTAAAATGTCACCAAAAAGGATTCATGATAACCTTGCTAGCACTGGACAGTATGACTTTTTAAATGGTGATAACATGTATAAAGAAAATCTCTATAGTGCCTAGCAAGGTGAATTATTCAGCAGTAGTGAACAGATAATAAATATACACTCAATAAATATGTGATATATCACACTATGAGGTAGAGAAATAAGATGATATTAAAGAGATTATATTGGCACACTGGAGAAGAAAATGCTGCATGAGTCAGAGTACTTCAAAGAGGAATGTCCTAACATGAAAATTACGTAACAATAAAGAATGACAAAGAAATAGCATGAACAACCATAGATACGTTACAAAGATAAGATGAGAACAAGATGTATAATGTATTTAAAGTGCTTAGAATACTACCTGGCATATGTCATATGCTATATGATTTTTTTTATGATGATGGTTACAATGAATCTGATTGCATGTTTTCACTAAACCCATCCAGTTCTCTAAATAATCCTATGCAATAGGTATTATTATTGCTGCCATCTTGTAGATGAGAAAACTGAGGCAAAGAGACATTAGGTATCTTGTTTCATGTATGTATTAGAGCAAAAGAGATGACTCCATGAACCATGCTTCTAGTGATTGCAGTAATCTGCCTTCTATTAAAAACAGTCCTTGATTATATGTCAGGAGATGCCTCTAAAACAACAGGGTATATTAAAAATTTATTAGTGCAGAAATCAGGAAAGTTTTAGATGGAAGAGGAATAGTTTGAGAATTTTAGACTTGATAATCTATCACAGTGTGATGGGAATTTTTTTCTAAGTGAACTATGTAAAGGGGTAAGCAGAATATTGGAGTTTGAGGAAGAGAAAAAATACTGAATAGACATTGCGAAGAATGATTTATGGATTCAATTTATTCCTCTATTCAACAAATATTTATAAGGCCCTACTATGTGCCAGACTCTGCATTAAGTGCTGGAAATACAGTAGTAAACATGCACACATATACACATTCAAACAAAGTTCCTGCCCTCATAAAACTTACAATCTAGGGGATAAAGACTAAAAAAAGTAAATGTTAGTAAATAAATACACACACGCACACACACACATACACAGAGAGAGAGACAGAGAGAGAGAAAGAGACATTGTGCCCAATGGTGAAAAATCCTTAAAGAGGAAAAATAAAGCCAAGTAAGAGATTTAGAGAATGCCAGTGGAAGTGGGGGGAGAGTTCTATTCTACACGGATGGGGACATTGATAGTCTTTCTGTTAAGATGGTATTCGAGACAAGATCTGACAGAAATGAAGACCATAAATCATGCAGATATTGGGGGCACATTACTTTCCAGACAAAGAACAGCAACACAAAATTCCCAAGGAGGAAGGATGCTTGGTATTTACATAGATTAGAAATGAAACAAATGTGATGGAATGAGCAGAGGAGAAAGAGCAGGAGACGAACTAATGAAAGCAGTGATAAGGGTGCACTGGTTACACAGAGTTCTGGAGGCCATTGTAAGGGCATTTTACAGTGAATAAAATTGAAAATTATTGCAGGGTTTTGAGTAGAGAAATAACATGATCTCACTTATGTTTTG
Organism: Cebus imitator; assembly: GCF_001604975.1. Lineage (NCBI taxonomy): Eukaryota > Metazoa > Chordata > Mammalia > Primates > Cebidae > Cebus > Cebus imitator. Next base: position 471,476 of record NW_016107525.1, read on the forward strand.
AAATAATTCTGGTTGTTGTGTAGAGAGGGGCACGGTGAAAGGAACAAAGGTCGAAGCAGCAGCTATTGCAATAATCCAGGCCAGAAAATGTGAGAGCTTGGACCAGGACAATGGTGGTAGAAATGAAGATTAGTGGATGGACTCAGAATATATTTCAGAGGTAGAACAGATTGCATACTCACAGACTTAATTGAGTGAGAGATAAAGAAAAAAAAAGACAAGGGTAATGGTTAACTTTTTGGTTGAAGGAAATATGTAGTTAGTGGTGCCATTTAAAGAAACAGAAAAGTGTGGAGAAGGAGCAGATAGGTGTAAAATTCAAGAGTCTGGCCTCTCACTTATTAGATTTAAGATATCTTTTAGACATCCATATGGGGAAGTTGTAGACTATGCAATTGGAAAGATGAGTCTGTAATTCAAAAATGAGGTCTAGATTGAAGATATTAAGTTAGGAGTCATCAGTGTATAGACAGTACTTAGAGTCAAGGTATGAGATCATTAGGGAAGTGAGTGCAGATATAAAAAAAAAGAGGTTCAAAAGGGATCCAAGAACTTATGTACTGAGCCCTGAGAAATCTGATAATCAGAAGAGGGCTTGAAGTAAAGCAGGGCACTCACCTTGGGCCCAAAATTTAAAGGGGCACCAAAAACCTCACCAAGAAAAACTAACGCAATATTTTCTAAAGATAAAAATTAATGGCCAGGCACAGTGGCTCACTCCTATAATCCCAGCACTTTGGGAGGCTGAGGTGGGTGGATCACAAGGTCAGGAGTTGCAGACCAGCTTGGCCAACATGGTGAAACCCTATCTCCACTAAAAATACAAAAATTAGCTGTGCGTGGTGGCAGGTGACTGTAATCCCAGCTACTCGGGAGGCTGAGGCAGGAGAATCATTCGAACCTGGGAGGCTGAGGTGGCAATGAGCTGAGATCACACCAATGCACTCTAGCCTGGGTGGCAACGTGAGACTCAGTCTCAAAAAAAATAAAAATAAAAATAAATCAATGCAAAAATCCTTGATGCACAAAATACTAAGATTTTAAGTAAAGATAGAATCAGCATTGCTGATTTTTCCCTTTGCCTCAGGCTTCAATATGGCTCAGCTGGGCATTGTTTCAGAGGTTTAGAAGATGAAGTGGAACAGGTGAAGCAGAAACTTTGATGCTCTCTTCAATTGAATTAAACTGTAGAGGAAAGCTACTTATAGTGGGCCAAATCTGCTATTTTAGACCAAGTAAAATCTCTAAGACATAAGACGTCAATAATAAACTATAATTTTACAAGGAGAACTAAACATTGATAATCAATTTTATCTTATAACAATTTTAAAATAGTGCATAGAATAAGATAACATAAATAGAAAAAAAAGACAAATGAAAACACAGCAGGAAAATGCAACATTTGCAGCAAACAAGTAGATAATTTTACAATTTAAAAAGAACTCCCACATCAGAAAAAGGCAAACAATTTAATATTTTTAAATGGGCAAAGGGTGTGATCAGTTCACTTAATTAAAAAAAGAAGAAATGGAAGGAAATTTGTGTTTAAAAATCCCTCTGAATTTAAAAAATTCATATCCACATCAGACATAATTTTGAATTATCTGAAAGGCTAAAACTAAAATAAATAAAAACCCAGTATTGTTGAGAGTTAAGAAAGCAAAGCACTCTCAATCATAGTTGATGCAAAGCTAAATTGGTTGAATTCTTCATGGGGGAGTTTAACCTATCAAAATATTAAATTCACATACTGTTTGATACAAAAATTCCACTGCTATAGATTTACTTTCTGTATTTAGCCAAAATATGTAAAGATATATGAGCATTGATTTTCTTTGCAAGATTGTTTATAATAGTAGAAAACTGTGTATACACACAGATATCTGTCTATATAGAGATAGATATAAACCTTAAAACTGTTTATGATAAATAACATTATCATAATGTTATAGTGTTTATAGATACTTTGGGAGTTTGTGTATCTTTTATAAAAGTAATGGAGAACATGCAATAATATGTAACCATTAAAATAATAAACCAAATCTGTATGTGCAGATGAGAAAAGATACTAATAAAAAACAACAAAGCTTATTATAATCTCTAAAGTACAATAGAGTATAACAATTTTACCATAAATAAAAAGAAATTGCATTATGTGCATTTAAACAGAGATGTTTGTATATCTGTATATGTGTGTGTATATAATCTGGAAGAATGTGCAAGACATTTTAAGAGCATTAACTTTTGGGGATTAGGACTAGGAAGAATTAGGTAGTCTTTTACTTTCTTTATATCTGTCGGCATTGTTTAAATTTTGGGTCAATGTTCACGTAGTATATTTTGTAAATGTTACAGGTGAGGGAATTGTGAGATTTTTTTGTGTGTGTTATCAGATACAAAATGGAATCTAATTTAAATTTTAAAAATTGCATAGAAGACAAATTACTTAAGATAAAAATTTACAACACAGCTGTATTGGAAGATAACAATTTATTTTACAATGAACTTGCAAAAGTTTTATTTAAATAATCATGACCAATTACACTGAATTATTTTCTTAATAATTAAATTTATATGCAGCATCAAATTGTACATGTATACAATTTTAGTCATCTTAGGGACATGTCTATTGCCTAAAACAAGGCAACTAACAGGAATTGTCGTCTCTTAAAATAAATTTGCTCTACAAAGAAAACATTATAAGTAAATATCATAATTTTATCATAGCATTTGCACTTTAAGACTTATTTGATATTTTCATCAAATGTTCTTTAAATATGGTTTTCAAGTGTTTTCAACAGTTAGGTCTAATTTTCCTAATGTGTTTGGATACCAGATTATTTCCTGAAACTACATTGCAGTCTGAAAATAAATTGTAGAATGATTTGATTTGTAGAAATGTACTTGATATCTGCCTTTATTGAGTATGAACTAGGAAGTTTCAGTGTTTGAATTAACATACCAGGATACCATGTAGTTACTGTATGATCTTGAGTAAGTGACTTAGAGTTTTTGTGTCTCAATACTCTCAGTTGTAAAATGAGAATAATAGCAGTCCATGCCTCACAAACTTATGAGGATTAAATGGTTTCATCTATGTAAAATACTTGGGATAGTACGTAACATAAAATAAGCACTACATTGGTTATCTATTGCGGTTTTATCTGTAAGAGTATTAGATGTCCATGGGGAATTAGTGCAGAGCAACACAGTAAAAATGAAACAAATAAAAATTCAGAGTCAAAAATGTATAAGAACATATATATAGGACTTTTCTTCATAAACTACATTTAAGTTGTACATTATTGCCATATAAAGTAGCCACAGGACTAGGTTGCTTACTTATGGGTACAGTGGTATGCTGCATTAAATTAGGAGTCAAGAGAAAAAGGATTCTGTAATGCCAGCACTTTGGGAGGCTAAAGTGGATGAATCGCTTGAGGCCAGAAGTTCCGAGACCAGCGTGGCCAACATGCCGAAACCCTGCGTCTCCTAAAAATATAAAAAGTAGCTGGGTGTGGAGGCTGAGGCATAAGAATTGCTTGAAGCTGGGATGCAAAGGTTGCAGTGAGCCAAGTTTGCACCACTGCACTCCACCCTGGGCCACAAAGCAACAGAGCAAGACTCTTGTTTCGTTTTGTTTTGTTTTTGAGACAGAGTCTCACTCTGATACTCAGGAGAGAGCAAAAAGATTTAATCCACCTTGCCAATGTGCTCAAAGATGTCCAGTTTTGGACAAATTACATATAATCATTGAGCATATTTCTTCATCTATACATGAAAGACATAGGTTAAACAACCTACAATTTCCTTTCAGGCTTTAAAATTATCCTAATCCTTAAGTAGTTGTTGACCAAATAGTTGAGGCATGAAACTTGTTGATAAGAATGAGTCTGGTAAAACATCTAATTAGTGCTGAATGAGAGAGAGAGAGAGAGAGAGAGATTGTGTGTGTGTGTGTGTGTGTTTGTGCGCGCGCGCGTGTGCATATTTTGGGGAGAGGGATACAATGAATCAGTGTTAGCTACATTTTTCTTTTACATTAATGCAGTAATTTGGATGTTAAGCCTATCAAATAAAGAATTAAATAATCAAAAGCTATGACACTTCAATTCAGAGCTACATTCTCATTACTTTTAATAAAATCTTCCCTTCAATCTTTCCTCTACTATTTTGTACATTTGTAGATAAGCTTAGCACCTTCCTTATCAAAGACATTCTGAAGTAAGCAGTCACAGCAAAAGGGCAGTTCATTCTTCTTACACTGTGTCCAATTTGTGTAGAAAGTTGTGTGAAAGCTATGTCTATCTCCCTCGCATATGAAAAATATCAGTTTGGGAACTAAAATCATAAAAAAGAAAGAAAGAAAAGAAAAGGAAAGAAAGAAAGAAAGGAAGGAAGGAAGGAAGGAAGGAAGGAAGGAAGGAAGGAAGGAAGGAAGAAAGAAAGAAAGAAAAGTCTGCATTTTTAGGAAAACTGATTTAACAAGACTCCTCCAGATGTATTTTACTGGGGCAAACTCTCCCTGTGTGGGATTTCCAGGATCTTTCTAGCAAAGTAAACCAGCAAAAGAGAAATGTTAACAATGCCTTTGAAAGAAGTGAAACCTCAGCCAGGCCCGGTGACTTGTGCCTGTAATACCAGTATTTTGGGAGGCTAAAGCAGGTAGATCACTTGAGGCTAGGAAACACCAGCCTGGACAACATGGCAAAATCTTGTCTCTACTAAAAATAAACACATACACAACAAATTAGCTAGGCGTGGTGGCCCATGGCTGTAATCCCAGCTACTTGGGAGACTGAGGCACAATAATTGTTTGAACCCGGGATGGGGAGACTGCAGTGAGTCAAAGTTGCACCAGTAGACTCTAGCCTGAGAGACAGAATACTCTTTCTCAAATAAATAAATAAAAGTGAAACATCAACATTAATAAAATCTCCATTGCTAGAAAATCAGTGGCATTTTCCCAGCGTCCCATGCCCTGAACCAGTACAGCATTCTAGGGCAGAGGAAGAGCAATAGCTACAGTATCAGTACACACTCATGTAATTGACATAATTTACAAATTTAATGAGCTTGCTCTCATCTCCTGCCTTCAAGATTGTTGGCTATAGATGTAAAACGCTATCAAGTAACCACTCTAGGCCAACAAATGATACTGAAGTTGATTTTTATAATGTTTCTTAGTTATGATCCCATGATGAGGGCTGCCAAATTGCACAACTTCAAAGGAAACAATTCATAAAGAATTGTTACCTAGGTGAATTGCAATCCCTCAAACAAATGCAAAAGCTGAATATGGCCTTCTAGAGTTGTGCAACATGACAGTCATGCCCATGAATGTTTGAACATCTATTTAGCAGGTGTTGTATTTAGGTCACATTTTTTGGTACTAGTGATAGCAACATCAATAACCTTGCCAATTTTGTAGGTTTTTCTTACTATTTCTTCCAGATCAGTTATCTCGGCTATCTCCTGAGAAGTCATTAGAAAATAACACCAGGGATCTGATTCTGTCAGTGAGTAGTAATCATTTACAAAATGAATATTGAAAGTATCCTTAAAGAGCTAATGTATAATTTTTTTTTACTCACTTTTCACTGTTAGAATCAGTTCTGCCATCTGTAGAGTGAAAGAAATCTTGAGACTTGACCTGTTATCAAAATTCTTCATAAATGGAGGTTTTGGGGGGCTTAATGAGTAATCTGGACCCACAAACTGCATCCATATATTACCAAACCCCTGCACATTTCACTGTATAATCAAACTGAGTCAAAATATGACAAATTGGTGAAGATGGACAAGGCTAGGTGAAAATGTATGTAACTGAGAAGAAAATAAATTGGGCTTCTCACACCTGCAATGCTATATGAATCATGAAGGAAAATTCAAAAGAATTATCTGACTTAGTTTTTCCTTTATCTCTCTTAAATTTGAAAAATCAAATATTTTCCAGTTCATTTGGATTTTCTATACTTTGAGAAAATATGCAAGTCTTTCAAGCAGAGACACAGGAGTACAACTCTATGCTCCTTTATTCATTGTGTAGGTTTCACATTGCCAATCTTCCTTTAGGTATTAACAAAAAAGGTCTAGGCCTAGTTATAATTGATAACAAGGCCATCATTATCAACTGTTACCACATTAGGCAGTCCCTGCAGCCTTTCCACAAATGCATAGAGGTGAAGTTTGATCTCCCTGATTTTCTAAATGTTCATTCTGTCTCTCTCCAATCCTGAGTTGGCTAGGTTTGTCTGTTTCCTTGACATATCTCCTAGATACTCTATTAAATAAAAAAATGTAAATGAGACTTCCCCTGATGACTTATTCTAAAGCAGAAAATGACATGATTGGCACTAGTGCTACTGAGTTGAACCTGCAGTAACATGCAAGGTGCATGGACAGATTCTAAAATGTACACCCAATGATCTCTATCTCGGGGTTCACATATTTTTGTAATCTGCTTTCCTTGTATCTTGATAAGATCTGTGACTTGCTTCTAAGAAATTGAATATGGCGAAGGTGATGAAATGTTGCTTCCATTAGCAAGTTACATTATATAAGACTTCAACTTGCTAGCAGATTTGTTCTCTCTCCCTCGCTAGCTTTGAAGGAGTAGGTTTTATAAAATGAGTGGTCATGTTGGAGAAGCTCATGTGACAACGAATTATAGGTGGTCTTTAGGAAATGAGGAAGGCCTCTAGCAAGAAACAAACCCTTGGTCCTGAAGCAGCAAGAATATGAATTCTGTGACAACCTGAGTGTGCTTGGAAGCAGATCTTTCCCTAATGAGACTATAGCCTAGTTTGACACCTACTTTGCCAACTGGTGAGACTCTGAAGCAGAAAATCCAGCTAAGCTGTGCCCATGCTTCTAATCTACAGACACTGTGAGATAATAAATATGTATTGTTTCAAACACCATTGAGTTTGTGATGATTTGGTTTGCAGCCACATAAAACTAGTACCAAGGGATTTCTGGAAGATATTAAAACACACCAGTCACCTATGACTCAGTTATATAATACTGTGGTCTTATTAGCAAGTCCTTCATATTTACTGACTTATTTGAACACCCTGAGATTGCATCGCACCAGGAACTAGCTAGTATCTGGGCTAGCATTTAGGTAAACCTTCCACTCAAAGAAATTCTTCAGTAAGTTGATCAGTGCTTTATGGAGGATTGTATGGAAGAGTCTGAAGAGTGGGACAGTACTCTGACTGTTCAGTGATGTTATTGTGCTTCTCCTCCTTGATGTTCTATTTCTTACCTATACACTCTCTGGAAAAGAAATGTGAACCAACCACTCCATATTAGCCCTCTGTTTTTGTCTCTGTCATTATTTTTTCATCTTCACCCACTCCAACACTTCCCTCTAATTTTGATTTTTCCTAAAGTAGGTAAGTATTAAAATGGGTATAATCAGGGTTTCACGTCACAAGAAAGGACAAAATATCTTATTTTTTTTCTGCTTCTAGTCATTTAATCACCTCAGCCTCTGACATTCTGCTATTTCATAAGCAAGATATCAGATCTGTTTGAGGAGGTATTCAGTTTCCCAGATAGTACAGCATATGCCTTAAAAAGGATGATGAGACTCCTATTCAGCACAACTTAGTGGGAAAAACTGAATGTACGCAAGTGTTTGAGGAATCTTAGGTTTATTGTTTCAACAATGCCATGACCACTGATCTTATAAGAGTCTCAGAAAAGGTGAAAGCCAAATATTAAATTGAATTTCTCTCTAGGAGAGTTAACCAGATTTTTAAAACACAGGAAGAAGTAGTAAAATTATTTTGGTCATATTATATTGCATATCATAAGATTTACGTAAGTCTGTTGTTTTGAGGCTTTATCAGTATTTGGTGGGATTAATTAACAGTTTTCCAGTACCTCTAATACTGTACCTCTAACAATTATAGCACTCAAATGCAGAGAAGTAATTTAAAATATTAAATTAAATAAATTATTAAAAGTCTAAATGAGACCTCAAAATCCCTTTTCTGTCTTTATTTCCAGCTACGAAAAAAAAAATCAATCCCCTTACTAAACAAAAAAGATTATCAAACACTTTTATTTTATTTCATGAAGATAAAATGTCCTCTACAAAGACAATTTCCATTTGAGAATAAACAAGTATTTCAAATAAATGAATAGGAACTATAGACATGACTATGTAATATAGACTATGACTATGTATTCCAATTCTTACCTTCATATCTTACAAAACCCTGGACATATCCAGGGGATAACCAAATACACACTGAGTTGAAAACAAAATAGGGAGACTTAGCTAGATTTTCTAAACTATTATATATTCCTCAAATACCAGTGTTCATGAGATATTAAGGATTATACACTGAACATAATAATTCTGATAATTGTCCAACTTTTAAAATTAAATGTCTCCGTAAAATGATACAATCACTTTGGAAAATAGTTTGGTGGTCTCTCAAAAAGTTTAACATAGAATAACCATATGACCCAGAAATTCCACTCCTAGATATATACCTAGGATAATTACAGCCACTGATGAATGGATAGACAAATGGAATGTTATTTGACAATAAAAAATGAGATGCTCATGCCATTTACGATATAAATATACCCTGAAAACATTATGCTAAGTGAAAGAAACCAGACACACAAAGGGCCACATAGTGTGCAATTTCATTTAAAGAAAATGTACAGAATGAAGAATGATAGATTAGCAGTTGCCTAAGGTCAGGCTATGGAAGAAAGAGTAAGTAAGTGCTAGTGAGTAGGAGGTTTCCTTTTTGAGTGATGGAAATGTTCTGCAATTAGATAATAGTGATGGCTTTGCAACTCAATGACTATGCTAAAAAAAATCATTAGTTAATTTTATGGCATGTGAATAATACCTCAGTAAAACTGTTATTAAAAAATTAGGTTTTAATGTATGAAATAAAAATTCTTCAATATTTATATAACTGTTAATAGTAGTCATAAGTATGTAATAACATACCACTAAGAAACAACATAACAAATAACAATAGCATGATATCTTATGAATATATATAAAGAAAGCTTGAAATGCATGTTGATATCTAGACTTGTATAATTTCAACATATTATTTTTTATTAATGATACAATTTTCAAAAAACATCTAGAGTGTTATAAAGTTTTTAAACAGCATCAATATCCAATTTTGGTCTTTTCTTTCAATGTATCTGTAAAAAGTATATTTACCATCTACCTTAAGCCAAGTGAGCTTTATACGCCATGAACTACTGTTGGTGTTCCAGTATTTATAAAAAATACTCTGTGAACAAAACAAAGTTTTTTGAATAAAAGTCTTCTTCATTCAGGACTTGACAGCTGGGCAGAAGTGATAAATGGTTGATTTAAACAGGTTGCCGGAAACATGATGCATGATAAATCAAATAAAATGATTGGATAGTTCAGGAGCCAAAAAATAGCAGTACTATATTGTAGTATGCATTCAGGAAATGCTTGTTAAGAAATCAGAAGGAGGGCCGGGTGCGATGACTCATGCTTGTAATCCCAGCATTTTGGGAGGCTGAGGTGGGTGGATCACCTGAGGCCAGGTGTTTGGGACCAGCCTGACCAACATGGTGAAACCCTGTCTCTACTAAAAATACAAAAGAATTAACCTGGCGTGTTGGCGGGGGTCTGTAATCCCAGCTACTCAGGAGGCTGAAGCAGGAGAATTGATTGAACCCAGGAGGCAGAGACTTCAGTGAGCCCAAAATGCACCATTGTACATTTAGCCTGGGCAACAAGAGCAAAACTCTGTCTCAAAAAAATAAATGAATAAAATACAAAGAAAAGAAGTCAGAAGGAATAGGCCAAATGACCGATTCTAATCTATTCTGTTTGTTGCAATGAACCTTGCAGAATCCTA
>NW_016107525.1:481482-491129 GCF_001604975.1 Cebus imitator
TCAGTTTAAATTTATACGAAACTGTGACCTAACACAATTTGTTCCATCATTTTTTGTGCAAATAATGTGGGGAGCGGAGGGACATATTCACAACCCTTGGTGACGCTGTTTTAAGCAACATGTTTAAATATGTTAAACATTAACTTGCTCCCTTTGTAAAAGTCTGTTTACTCTCTCATGATATTTGAGTTTCTTATAATGGCAACAGTATAGAAACTATGAGACCTTTCTTAAATTCTAAAATACCTTTATTAGTTGCTTTTTGATTAACAAAGATTGGGAGTACCCTTTCCCTAAGCTGAGATTCTTCTTAACTCCTTTCTCCAAAGGACAAATATCAGTGGCTTTTTCCATTCTTGCCTCCTCAATCAAGAAAGCAGCTTTCCTTTAGTGTGCCCCCAGAGAATTAGTTGATAACCTGGATATGGCATTGCTTGGCTTTTAGCCTGGTAAATACTTCCTATGCAGATCTGCAGATTACTGTTCTGGCCCCTGTTTTATCCAACTACCCACCAAGACAGGACTGTGACTGTGACCAGAGAGATACTCACTACTCACTTCTTTACTTGAAAAGAGGCTTCATTGTTAATGTGTGCTCCATAACCCTAAAATATAAATAAATACAAGTAACTATGAAGTGGTTGCAGGGCACAGGATTGGGGGAAGGTAAAAAGCATTAATTGAGACATTCAAAATTGCATATTCAAATTTGTTGACAATTTATTGGAAAGGATATTGGAAGAAGAAAGACATAAAATGCAGTGTGTCTATTTCTTTAGTTTAATTTCTATTTCTAGTTTAATTTCATTTACAAAAACTGTGGAAGCAAAGACATTATTAAATAACATTGTGTAATGAGATGTTTGGATCCCAACTGTTTCTCTCTCTCTCTCTCTCTCTCTCTCTCTCTCTGTGTGTGTGTGTGTGTTTGTTTGTGCGTGTGTGTGTTAGTTTGAGTTTTTGTGTGTTTATACCAATTTTACTTCTCACCCCTGGCAATAATGCAGTATTCTTATGTCTTCTTTTCAATGGTAAGCTTTCACTTTCAATTTGTTTCTGTTTAACAGTCACTGTGAATTCTGATTAGTTCTCACAGACAAGAGGACAGGGCATCCTGCCAAATGCAATTACGAAGTTTTAAACAAAATATTTTCATTTTATTGTAGCAATTTATATTAGGTGGCAACAAAAAAGACCTGGCCATATGACTAAGCTTACTTTCTAAGTGTGCTCAACTTTGAATGATATATTCAGTCTTTTAGGCCAGTGGGTAACTTTATTTACTATAGCATTATAATGCTATTTATTATGGCATTATATAGCATTGTGAGAGAGTTTCTGCCTAAAAAGTTACTATCTAACTTAGTTTCTATGAGTGTCATAGTGTTATGGACTGAATGTTTGCATCTCCCCAAGATTCATATCTCAAATTTTGACCCCCCAATGTGATGGTATTAGGAGGTAGAGTCTTTGGAAGGTGGATCCCTCATGAATGGAATTAGTAATCTTATAAAAGAGACCACAGAGTGCTCTCTAGCCCTCTTCCTGTCACATGAAGATATAAAGAGAACACAGACATCTATAGACAAAGAAGCACGCCCTCACCAAACACTCTATCTGCTGGTGCTTTGACATTGGACTCCCAGCCTCCAGAACTGAAGAAATACATGTTTGTTCTTTAAACCACCCAGTCCATGGCATTCTGTCTTAACAACGCAGACTGACTAAGACACTTATTTATCTAGAATGCCCTTTGTTTGGAGAATAATCTCTGTAAATTCTGGATGTCTAATATACATAGAGAGTCAGGGTAACATGGTTGTATTTCTGCTGAGATTGTTCTTAGCAATTCATTCTTACAACCTCATTAAACACTCAGGCTGATAAAAATCATACTGCATGCAAAAAATTTGTTTTGTCTTATTATTAGTATAGTGTTCATGATGCCTTTTAAACACAGTGTTGAATGTTCATCCAGTCTCTTTATTTCAAATATGTTAGTTGGAACTTTAAGAGACATCAGGTTTTAGTGAAGTTAATTGATTGGCATCTTTTAGCCAAAAGAGTATTTCATAAATAAACATTAAAATTTTTTATACAGATTCATTGTATACCCAATGAGTATTCTCATATGAATCATGCATACTTAATGAAGGCTTTCATGTATTTTAGCAGACAGGGTAAATAACTGAAAGATGATAAAGCATGAGTTTGGATCATATTTTTATCTGCTGGACATTACAATATAAAAGAACAGATAAGCCTATAGCATATTTAGAAGCATTCTATCCTATTAAATAGAAAGATACCTTTCTAGCTTATTAATATTTTAGAAATCTTTCCGATTTAGATAAGAGCAAATAATTTGGGGTCAGATTTTTATTAAAGAATGTTCAAAATATTTGATCAGAGAATCATGGATTTTTATCTTTTTTAAACATACTGTTAATTATTTAAAGACAAATTTTATAAATCTTTAAAACATAGACTTTGAGAAAGTATCTGTTTGCTTTTTGTTACAAATAATTAAACTCAACATAAAAAAACCATCATAACATCAGATGCAATGAAACCAAAGAGAATATCTTCTGACAAAATTAAATGATGAACACCAGAGATTTTTACCTGTATCAGCTTAAACAGGCAGAGAGGTAGAACAATCAAAGTCCCTTTCTTCTTCTCAGCCTCAACTAATATTTACTGAGTCCATGAAGCAAGATAAATGTGCTGTGTTCAAAGACCTTGCTCTGTTTTAGAAAATTTTTAATTTTTTAAAACATTTATCAAGAAGTAATTTACATATCATCAAATTTATAAGGCAAAAAATTAAAGCCTAATTTTTAAAAAAGCATACACATACATCCCTGTATTAGTTCATGATCATGCCGCTAATAAAGACATACCCAAGACTGGATAATATACAAAGTAAAGAGGCTTAATGGATTCACAGTTCCACATAGTGAGGAGGCCTCGCAATCATGGTGGAAGATGTAGAAAGAGCAAAGGGATGGCTTGCATGCTGGCAGGGGACATGGGGATTACAAGTCAAGATGAGATTTGGGCGGGAACACAGCTAAACCACAGAAATCCCAATTCAGCTTAAGAAATAAGTAAAATGAACAAAGTGAAGACTTATGTATACCCTCAAAATCAGATTCTCCTCTTTTCACTCCACAAAAATAACAATGCTGATTTTTATTTATATTATTTATTGGTTTCTATGAGTGTCATAGTGTTATGGACTGAATGTTTGCATCTCCCCAAGATTCATATCTCAAATTTTAACTTGACACCATATACTACATATGCTGGTACAGTTTGGCTGTGTCTCCACCCAAATCTCATCTTGAAATTTCATATGATCTTGTCATTAAAGAAATGCAAGTCCAAATGACAATCAGATACCATCTCACACCAGTTAGAATGGTGATCATTAAAAAGTCAGGAAACAACAGATGCTGGAGAGGATGTGGAGATATAGGAAAGCTTTTACACTGTTTGTGGGAGTGTAAATTAGTTCAACCATTGTGGAAGACGGTGTGGCGATTAATCAAGGATTTAGAACTAGAAATACCATTTGACCCAGCAATCCCATTACTGGATATATACCCAAAGGATTATAAATCATTCTATGATAAAGACACATGCACATGTATGTTCATTGTGGCACTGTTCACAATAGCAAAGACTTGGAACCAACCCAAATGCCCATCAATGATAGACTGGATATAGAAAATGTGGCACACATACACCATGGAATACTATGCAGCCATAAAAAAGGATAAGTTCATGTCCTTTGCAGGGACATGGATGAAGTTGGAAACCATCATTCTCAGCAAACTAACACAAGAAGAGAAAAGCAAACACTGCCTGTTCTCACTCATAAGTGGGCATTGAACAATGAGAACACATGGACACAGGGAGAACATCACACACCAGGGCCTGTCAGGTAGTGGGGTGCTGGGGAGGGATAGCATTAGGGGAAATACCTAATGTAGATGACAGTTTGATGGGTGCAGCAAACCACCATGGCACATGTATACATAGGTAACAAACCTACACATTCTGCACATGCACATGTATCCCAGAATTTAAAGTATAATAAAAAAAGTTACAGATATGATGAAAGCTCCTGTATATCACTCCCCAGTCCCATTCTTCCACTTCCCACATCCCACTCTGCAGAAGGAATTACTATCTTTAATTTGGTGTTTTTCACTTCCAATTATGTTTTCATAATTTTCATATATATATTATGTAGGAAGATTATATTATATATATTATTATATATAAATTATATATATAGCATTATATCTATTCATAAACAAATATAGCATTACTCTGTAAGTTGATTGTATGTGTGCATATATATATTCATAAACAAATACAGTATTATTCTGTAACTTGATTTTTTTTTGTTTGGTTCAAGATTTTGCTTTTAAGATCCATGTANTCTCTCTCTCTCTCTCTCTCTCTCTCTCTCTGTGTGTGTGTGTGTGTTTGTTTGTGCGTGTGTGTGTTAGTTTGAGTTTTTGTGTGTTTATACCAATTTTACTTCTCACCCCTGGCAATAATGCAGTATTCTTATGTCTTCTTTTCAATGGTAAGCTTTCACTTTCAATTTGTTTCTGTTTAACAGTCACTGTGAATTCTGATTAGTTCTCACAGACAAGAGGACAGGGCATCCTGCCAAATGCAATTACGAAGTTTTAAACAAAATATTTTCATTTTATTGTAGCAATTTATATTAGGTGGCAACAAAAAAGACCTGGCCATATGACTAAGCTTACTTTCTAAGTGTGCTCAACTTTGAATGATATATTCAGTCTTTTAGGCCAGTGGGTAACTTTATTTACTATAGCATTATAATGCTATTTATTATGGCATTATATAGCATTGTGAGAGAGTTTCTGCCTAAAAAGTTACTATCTAACTTAGTTTCTATGAGTGTCATAGTGTTATGGACTGAATGTTTGCATCTCCCCAAGATTCATATCTCAAATTTTGACCCCCCAATGTGATGGTATTAGGAGGTAGAGTCTTTGGAAGGTGGATCCCTCATGAATGGAATTAGTAATCTTATAAAAGAGACCACAGAGTGCTCTCTAGCCCTCTTCCTGTCACATGAAGATATAAAGAGAACACAGACATCTATAGACAAAGAAGCACGCCCTCACCAAACACTCTATCTGCTGGTGCTTTGACATTGGACTCCCAGCCTCCAGAACTGAAGAAATACATGTTTGTTCTTTAAACCACCCAGTCCATGGCATTCTGTCTTAACAACGCAGACTGACTAAGACACTTATTTATCTAGAATGCCCTTTGTTTGGAGAATAATCTCTGTAAATTCTGGATGTCTAATATACATAGAGAGTCAGGGTAACATGGTTGTATTTCTGCTGAGATTGTTCTTAGCAATTCATTCTTACAACCTCATTAAACACTCAGGCTGATAAAAATCATACTGCATGCAAAAAATTTGTTTTGTCTTATTATTAGTATAGTGTTCATGATGCCTTTTAAACACAGTGTTGAATGTTCATCCAGTCTCTTTATTTCAAATATGTTAGTTGGAACTTTAAGAGACATCAGGTTTTAGTGAAGTTAATTGATTGGCATCTTTTAGCCAAAAGAGTATTTCATAAATAAACATTAAAATTTTTTATACAGATTCATTGTATACCCAATGAGTATTCTCATATGAATCATGCATACTTAATGAAGGCTTTCATGTATTTTAGCAGACAGGGTAAATAACTGAAAGATGATAAAGCATGAGTTTGGATCATATTTTTATCTGCTGGACATTACAATATAAAAGAACAGATAAGCCTATAGCATATTTAGAAGCATTCTATCCTATTAAATAGAAAGATACCTTTCTAGCTTATTAATATTTTAGAAATCTTTCCGATTTAGATAAGAGCAAATAATTTGGGGTCAGATTTTTATTAAAGAATGTTCAAAATATTTGATCAGAGAATCATGGATTTTTATCTTTTTTAAACATACTGTTAATTATTTAAAGACAAATTTTATAAATCTTTAAAACATAGACTTTGAGAAAGTATCTGTTTGCTTTTTGTTACAAATAATTAAACTCAACATAAAAAAACCATCATAACATCAGATGCAATGAAACCAAAGAGAATATCTTCTGACAAAATTAAATGATGAACACCAGAGATTTTTACCTGTATCAGCTTAAACAGGCAGAGAGGTAGAACAATCAAAGTCCCTTTCTTCTTCTCAGCCTCAACTAATATTTACTGAGTCCATGAAGCAAGATAAATGTGCTGTGTTCAAAGACCTTGCTCTGTTTTAGAAAATTTTTAATTTTTTAAAACATTTATCAAGAAGTAATTTACATATCATCAAATTTATAAGGCAAAAAATTAAAGCCTAATTTTTAAAAAAGCATACACATACATCCCTGTATTAGTTCATGATCATGCCGCTAATAAAGACATACCCAAGACTGGATAATATACAAAGTAAAGAGGCTTAATGGATTCACAGTTCCACATAGTGAGGAGGCCTCGCAATCATGGTGGAAGATGTAGAAAGAGCAAAGGGATGGCTTGCATGCTGGCAGGGGACATGGGGATTACAAGTCAAGATGAGATTTGGGCGGGAACACAGCTAAACCACAGAAATCCCAATTCAGCTTAAGAAATAAGTAAAATGAACAAAGTGAAGACTTATGTATACCCTCAAAATCAGATTCTCCTCTTTTCACTCCACAAAAATAACAATGCTGATTTTTATTTATATTATTTATTGGTTTCTATGAGTGTCATAGTGTTATGGACTGAATGTTTGCATCTCCCCAAGATTCATATCTCAAATTTTAACTTGACACCATATACTACATATGCTGGTACAGTTTGGCTGTGTCTCCACCCAAATCTCATCTTGAAATTTCATATGATCTTGTCATTAAAGAAATGCAAGTCCAAATGACAATCAGATACCATCTCACACCAGTTAGAATGGTGATCATTAAAAAGTCAGGAAACAACAGATGCTGGAGAGGATGTGGAGATATAGGAAAGCTTTTACACTGTTTGTGGGAGTGTAAATTAGTTCAACCATTGTGGAAGACGGTGTGGCGATTAATCAAGGATTTAGAACTAGAAATACCATTTGACCCAGCAATCCCATTACTGGATATATACCCAAAGGATTATAAATCATTCTATGATAAAGACACATGCACATGTATGTTCATTGTGGCACTGTTCACAATAGCAAAGACTTGGAACCAACCCAAATGCCCATCAATGATAGACTGGATATAGAAAATGTGGCACACATACACCATGGAATACTATGCAGCCATAAAAAAGGATAAGTTCATGTCCTTTGCAGGGACATGGATGAAGTTGGAAACCATCATTCTCAGCAAACTAACACAAGAAGAGAAAAGCAAACACTGCCTGTTCTCACTCATAAGTGGGCATTGAACAATGAGAACACATGGACACAGGGAGAACATCACACACCAGGGCCTGTCAGGTAGTGGGGTGCTGGGGAGGGATAGCATTAGGGGAAATACCTAATGTAGATGACAGTTTGATGGGTGCAGCAAACCACCATGGCACATGTATACATAGGTAACAAACCTACACATTCTGCACATGCACATGTATCCCAGAATTTAAAGTATAATAAAAAAAGTTACAGATATGATGAAAGCTCCTGTATATCACTCCCCAGTCCCATTCTTCCACTTCCCACATCCCACTCTGCAGAAGGAATTACTATCTTTAATTTGGTGTTTTTCACTTCCAATTATGTTTTCATAATTTTCATATATATATTATGTAGGAAGATTATATTATATATATTATTATATATAAATTATATATATAGCATTATATCTATTCATAAACAAATATAGCATTACTCTGTAAGTTGATTGTATGTGTGCATATATATATTCATAAACAAATACAGTATTATTCTGTAACTTGATTTTTTTTTTTTTGGTTCAAGATTTTGCTTTTAAGATCCATGTATGTTGAGACATATAGTTCCAGAAGGGTATCCAATCTTTTGGCTTCCCTGGGCCACACTGGAAGAAGAATTGTCTTGGGCCAAACATAAAATACACTAACACTAACTATCGCTGAGAAGCCAAACATACACACACACAAAAATAAATAAATAAATAAAAGAAATTTTCATGATGTGGGAGGGACCTGATGAGAGGTAATTGAATCATGGGGGCAGTTCTTTCCCATGCTGTTCTCATGATAGAGAATAAGTCTCATGAGATCGGATGGTTTTAAAAAGGGGAGTTTCCTTGCACAAACTCTTTTTGTCTGCCAACATCCACATAAGATGTCACTTGTTCCTCCTTGCCTTCCACCATGATCATGAGGCGTCCCCAGCCATGTGTAACTGTAAATCCATTAAACTTCTTTCTTTTGTAAATTGCTAGTCTTTAATATATCTTTATCAGCAGCATGAAAATGAACTAATACAGCAAATTGGTATCAGGAGTGGGGCCTTGCTGAAAAGATATTTGGAAATGTGGAAACAACATTGGAACTGGGTAACAGAAAAAAGTTTGAACAGTCTGGAGGGCTCAGAAGAAGACAGGAAAATGTGAGAAAGTTTGGAACTTCCTAGAGACTTGTTGAATGGCTTTGACAAAATAGCTGATAATGATATGAACAATAAAGTTCAGACTGAAGTAGTCTCAGATGGAAGTAAGATACTTGTTGGGAACTGGAGCAAAGGTGATTCTTTATGTTTATCAGCAGCATGTTTTATCAAAAAGACTGGCAGAATTTTGCCCCTTCCCTAGAGATTTGTGGAGCTTTGAACTTGAGAGAGATGATTTAGGGTATCTGGTAGAAGAAATTTCTAAGCATCAAAGCATCCAAGAGATGACTTGGGTGCTGTTGAAGGCATTCAGTTTTATAATGGAAGCAGAGCAGAAAAGTTCAGAAAATTAGCAGCCTGGCAATGCGATAGAAAAAAAAAAATCCCATTTTCTGAGGAGAAATCTAAGCCAATTGGAGAAATTTGCATAAGTAACAAGGAGAGGAATGTTAATCACCAAGACAATGGGGAAAATGTCTCCAGGGCATGTCAGAGGTCTTCACAGCAGCCCCTCCTCTCAGGCACCTGGAAGCTTAGGAGAAGAAAATATTTTTGTGCCAGGGTTCACTGTCCCCATACTGTGTGCAGTCTAAGGACTTGATGTCCTGCATCTCAGCCACTCCAGCCATGAGTAAAGGGGCCAAGGTACAACCTCAAGAATTGAGGTTTGGGAACCTTCACCTGGATTTCAGAGGATGTATGGAAATGCCTGGATGTCCAGGCAAAGTTTGTTGTTGGGGCAGGGCTCTCATGAAAAACCTCTGCTAGGACAGTGCGAAAGGGAATTGTGGGGTCAAAGCCCCTACACACAGTCCCTGCTGGGGCACTGCATAGTTGAGCTGTGAGAAGAGGGCCACCATCCTCCAGACCCCATAATGGTAGGTCCACTGACAGCTTGCATTGTGTGCTTGGAAAAGCCACAGACAGTCAATGCCAGCCCTTAAAAGCATTTAGGAAGGAGACTATACCCTGCAAAGCTGCAGGAGCAAAGCTGTCAAAGACCATGAGAACCCTCCTTTTGCATCAGTGTG
>NW_016107525.1:491397-509278 GCF_001604975.1 Cebus imitator
ATAATTTTGGAGCTTTACTATTTGACTGCTCTGCTGCATTTTGGACTTGCATGAGGCCTATAGCCCCCTGTTTTAGCCCATTTCTCCCATTTGGAATGCTTGTATTTACCCAATGCCTGTACCCCCATTGTATCTAGGAAGCAACTAACTTTCTTTTGATTTCACAGGCTGTTAAGCAGAAGGGACTTGCCTTGTCTCTGATGAGATTTTGAACTGTGGACTTTTGAGTTAATGCTAAAATGAGTTAAGATTTTGGGCGACTGTTGGGAAGACATGATTGATCTTGAAATGTGAGGGCATGATATTTGGGAGGGGCCAGAAGTGGAATGATGTGGATTGGCTGTATTCTCACACAGATCTCATTTTGAATTCTTATGTATTGTGGGAGTGACCCTGTGGGAGGTAACTGAATGATGGGGCAAGTGTTTTCTGTGCTATTCTTGTGTTAGTGAATGTCTCAAGAGATCTAATGGTTTTAAAAAGGGTAGTTCCCCTGCCTAAACTGTTTTGCCTGCTGCCATCCATTTAAGACGTGATTTGCTCCTCCTTGCCTTCTACCATGATTATGAGGCCTCCCTAGCTATGTGGAACTGTAAGTCCATTAAACCTCTTTATTTTGTAAGTTACTCAGCCTTGGTTATGTCTTTATCAGCAGTGTGAAAATGGACTAATACATATGAAAATCAAAATAATATATAATATTATATTGAATATTTTTATATTTTTAATTTTTGTTGGTATATAGCAAGTGTATATATTGATGGAGTACATGAGAAGTTTTGATGCAGGCATGCAGAGCATAATAATCACATCATGGAGAATAGGATATCCTTACTTGAAGGATATTACCGTGCTGCCTGGGTCCCCTCCCCATTCTTGGGTGTGTGAGATCCCAAGGCCCTGGAAAAAAACACCTCTGACCAGGGAATAGTAAGACTCTTTGGAATGCCCCCACAGCCCTGCTCCTATGCCCTGGTTACACTAGGCAAACGTAACAAAAATGGATAAATGAAATCACATCAAGTTAAAAAGCTTCTGCAAAGCAAAGGAAACAATTAACAAAGTGAAGACACAACCCACAGAATGGAATAAAATATTTGCAAACTACCCATCCAACAAGGGATTAATAACCAGAATATATAAGCTCAAACAACTCTATAGGGAAAAAAATCTAATAGTTCAATCAGAAAATGGGCAAAAAAATCTTAATAGACATTTCCCAAAAGGAGACATGCAAATGGCAAACAGGTATATGAAAAGATGATCAACATCACTAATCATCAGAGAAATTCAGGTCAAAATTACAATATCTCATTGAAGATATTACAACATCTTATGACATCTTGCCACTGTTAAAATTGCTTATATACAAAAGACAGGCAAGGACAAATGCTGGCAAGGTTGTGTAAAAAAGAGAACCTTCATGCACTGTTGGAGGGAATGTAAATTCTTAGAATCACTATGGAGAATAGTTTGGATGTTCCTCAAAAATCTAAAAATTTAGCTACCATATGATCCAGCAATCCTACTGCTGGGTATATACCCAAAAAAAAGGAAATTAGTATATTGAAGAGAAATCTGCACATTTTGTTTGTAGCAGCACTGTTCAGAATAGCTAACATTTGGAAGCAACCTAAGCATCCATCAACAGATGAATAGATAAAGAAATGTGGTGCATGTACATAATGGAGTCAGCCTTAAAAATAAAGAGATCCAGTCCTTTGTGACAATGTGGATGGAACACATGTATTTCATTATGTTTGGTGAAATAAGCCAGGCACAGAAAGAAAAACATCACATGATCTTGCTTGATTCTAAGATATAAAAATCAAAACAATTGTACTCATGGAGATAGTAGAAAATTGGTTACAAGAGGCTGGGAAGTGTAATAGGAGGCTGAGATAGAGGTGGGGATGGTTAATTGGTACAAAAACAATAATTAGAAAGAATGAATAAGACATACTATTTTATTGCACAAAAGGGTGACTGTAGTCAGTAATAATTTGACTGCACATTTTTAAAAAAACTCGAAGAGTGTAATTGGATTTTTTTGATTACACAAAGGCTAAATGCTTAACAGAATAGACAGCCTGTAGTCCACGATATGATTATTTCCCATTCATGCGTATATGAAAACACCTAATTTACCCCATAAATATATACACCTACTATGTACCTACAAAAATTAAAAATTAAAAACTAAAGAAAATAAAAATATATATAAATAAAAAAGCATGTAATGCCAAATTATTTTCCAGATGGCCTGTATATATATTTGTGGTTTCAAAGTTCTATTTCTTCATGGTTAGACTTACATTTTTCAATTTCAGTAAATGCAAAATGGTATATTCCCAGATTAGTTTGCATTTCTCTGAATACTAGTGACGTTCAGTATAGTTTCATATACTATGCACCACTTAGTTATTCTTTTGTGAATTATATATTCATATATTTGTAATTATTTCTATATTTGGAATTTAGATATTAATTTGTTGTCAGGTAAATGATTTGCAAATGTTTTCTCTTAGTCTGTGTTTTTCTTTAATTTTATCATTTTTCAACTATGCTCAGCATTTTCTATTTTCCTGTTTGTTTAATTTTGTTCAAATGACCTATGTATTTTGTAAGGTTATAAAGATGAGCTTCTTGTGTCTTTTTACAGATATATTTCTCTATGCAAAGTAATATATATTTGTATATTTCTATATATTTGAAGTTCTAAAGTTTTGTTTTTTTATATTTATGTCTAAAATCAATTAAAAGTTTTTGTGTACAGTTTGATGTAAGGATTTATCACTTTGTTTATATAGCTATTCATATTCCAAGCACAATTTATTTAAAAGTTGTTATATAAAGTTTCTATTAATGCACATATATTTCTGGGCTTTCTCTTGTTCTATAAGTGTATTTGTCCATCTCTGAGCCAACATCATACTGGAGTAATACCATAACTTGATGGTATTTTGATATCTATTAGGAAAATTCCTCCACTTTTTTCCTCCAGTGTATTTCACCTATTCTTGGCCCTTTGTATTTCTATACCGTTGATTAATTTTAGGTGTCAATTTGACTAGGCTAAGAGACACTCAGATAGCTGGTAGAATATTATTGCTGAATGTGTCTGTGAGGGTGTTTCTGGAAGATGTTAGCATTTGAATAGGTAGATGGAATAAATATGATCTTCACCGACGGGGTTGGTATCATTCAATTCATTGAACACTGTACGAGAACAGAAAGGTAGAGGAATAGCAAATTTGCTTATGCTTGAGTTGAGACATCCATCTTCTCCTTCCCTTAGACATTAGTGCTCCAGGTTCCAGGCATTCAGACTCCAAATGAGACTTACACTGAGTTCCCTTTGTTCTCAGGAGTTTGGGCTAAAATACATGACTGGTTTTTCTAGTTTTCCAGCTTGAAGATGACAGTGGAACTTATTGACCTTCATAATCATGTGAGTCAATTCTTATGATACCTCTGTGTGTGTATGTGTGTATGTGTACATATATTTACACACATATTTACACATGTATGAGTGTATATGTGTGTGTATATGTGTGTATATTCCTTTCTGTTGGTTCTGTTTCTCTGGAGAATCTTGGCTAATACAGACATAAATTTTAGAATACATTTATTATTTCTGCAGGAAAAAAACCACTGTTAGGATTCTTATTTGAATTTAATTGAATTAAATTTATGGAATGATGTTAAGATGACTTGTCATCTTTATGACACTAATTCTTCCACACCGCGAACGTGGAGTTTCTCTGCAACCATGTAGATTTTTAAAATCTCTTTCAATTGAGTTTTCAAATTATCTTTTTAAAATGACTTGCATATCTGTTGAATTTATTTCTAGGTACCTAATATTTAATACTATTTTAAGAGACATGCTGCTTAAATATTATACTTTATTTGTTCCTAGCAATTAGGATTGCAAGTGATTTCAGAATATTGATCTTATACTCATAGACTTTTCTATACACTTTTATTAATTCTAATAATTCATTTATAAATTCTCTTGGATTTTTTATGTGTGCAATACTCTTGACTGTGAAAATGAACATTTTGTTTCTTTCTTTCTTTCTTATAATTGATCATCTTACTGACTTAGCTGGAAACATTAATTATAATGTTGTTGGAAAGTGGTGATAGCAGGAATCCTTGTCTCACTTTTTTTGTTTATTATACATTGAAAGCTTTTAACACTATACTGTTAAGAATAATATTTACTAGAGTTTTAGATCGATACTTTTTATGAGAATGAGGCAGTGTTTTTCTCTTTTCAATTTACTAATTAAACATGACAAATTTTGTCAAATGATTTTTCTCTGCATCTAATGAGGTAATCATAAGTTTTTCTCTATTAATCCATTAATATGGTTAATTATATAAATGGATTTTGGTATTTTAAATCAACCTTGCCTTAATAGAATACACTAAATTTGGTTGTGATTTTTTTCTAATATATACTCTATATGCAATTGCTTATATTTGGTTTATTTTTACATCTATATTTTAAGTGAGATTGGCCAAAAACTCCTTCCTCAAATTTTCTTTATCTGGTTTCAGTGTGAAGCACATAGTAGCCTCAAAAAAAATGAATTGGGAAGAATTCTCTGTTTTTGCAATATTTGGAAAAATTTTCAGCATTTGGATTTATGTAGTCTTCTAATATTTGCTAGAGTTAATGGGTGAAAGTCTGGGCCTATTTACTTGTGTGGCAGTGGGTTGATTAGGAAAGAGTTTTAATTACTAATATGATTTCCTTAATGATTATAAATTTAGTCAGGGTGTCTGTGTTTGTGTTGATTCTGTTTTGAAGTTATATTTTTATATAAAATAGTCAATTTGTCTTATTCTTTTAGAATTTTTGACATAAAATTGTTTATAATTACAATTGTTGTGCTTTAATTTCTACTGAATATATAATTGAGATGAAGTGTCCAATTTGTTTAAATCTCTTAAAAATATTATTTTTAATTTTTCCTTTAACTTTTTCACATCAGGCATTCTAATTATTTCATGATTATCCTTATAAAGGTAACATATATAATTGATTTAATAAATTCTAATTTTAATATCCCTTCCCTTCTCTCAATCAACAGAAGGGTCTTAAAATACATTGATAATTTCTTCCATTCTCTATATTATTAGTGACCAGCAATTTAGTTTAACCTTGTCTTCATATACTTAATGTTAATTATTATTGTCATTGTCATTTTATCACCTTTATCATTACCATCACTTTTCAGTCCATGTTAGTTTAAATTAGAGTTCAAACCCTGGCTTGAAGATACACCTTATTAGATAGTATGTGCAACTGCTTCTTATAGGTGTCTTGGGGCATTATTATTTCAGGCGACTTTACATTGATGTCTCTGTTTAGGGATTCCCAGAACTTACATGTAGTATAAATATGAACCTGATACCTGATTACAAATTGAACATATAAAATTATATTTTTTTATCCCACAGGAAGGCTAAGACTAATAGCGTTTCTCATGATCTCTCTTTGCAGGCAAATAGAGTTCTTGTAATGTAACTTTTCATTAAAGTTGAACATAGTAATTCATAGATCATACTTTATGTGGAGTTCTCAATTCTGACCCCCACATCCTATCTTACACAGGGAAAAAACCTTGTCTGCTGTTCCTCCACAGCTTTTACATACCAAGAACCTATCTGAGTTCTCATAAAGATAAGAAATTAAATAGGCGTTCTTCGAAGAATAGCTAACTAGTAAAACCTACATATGTGTTTTTATAGTAACAACAATTATTATTGTTATTAATATTTGCCTTTCCATCTGCTTATAATTATTATCATACTTTCTTGAAAATTATCTCTTTATTTTGACAACTCAGCTATATTAGTGACAGAAACTCAGTGAAATATGTAAGAAAGATTTAATAAATATTAAGTAGGAATTTAGTCATAGATTGCTGCTCTCATTTTTGTAATGAAATAGAGCTAGACAGAGGTTAAATCTCAGAATAACTGTAACTATTTTTTTTTCAATACTGTGAAGAAAATCTCAAAAATATTAGCAAAAGCCATTGCTGGACTTGATTCTGTATACTTACGGATATTTGTGTTTTGTTTCTGCTACCTCTTTAAGATACAAACACACACACTGAAAGAAGCAGTGACTACAAGTAGACAATGCATGTGAAAAAGCAACCACACACACATACACACACAGTATGATATGTATTAATAATAACATTGCAGAAGAGATTCATACTTTTAATAAAAGAATGTCTCAAAACATCAGAATGTAAGAGAACGTCACAAAACTCTACCAATATTGTTAAAAATGGTAACACTTAAAAATGAAAAACTTGGGGGGTGGCCAGATGGCTGACTAGAAGCAGCTAGTGTCTGCCACTGTTGCAGAGAGTGTATTAGTCAATTCTGGCACTACTATAAAGAAATACCTGAGACTGGGTAATTCATAAAGAAAAGAGGTTTAAGTGATTCATGGTTCCACAGGCTGTACAGGAAGCATGGCAGCATCTGTTTCTGGGAAGGCCTCAGGGAGCTTTTACTCATGGCAGAAGGCAAAGGTGGAGCAAGGTGTCTTACACAGCAGAAACAGACAGGGGGGAGGTGCCACACACTTTTAAAGAACCAGATCTCATGAGAACTCACTATTTTGATGACAGCACCAAAGGGTGATGGTGGCAAACCCTAAGAAACTGCCCTCATGATCCAATCACCTCCCATCAGGTCCCATTTCCAACACTGGTGATTACAATTGAACATGAGATTTGTGTGAGGACACAGATCCAAACCATAGCAGAGAGGAACAGAAGGGGCAAGTAAATACAGAACCTTCAACTAAAACATCCAGGTACATGCACTGGGACTAATCAAGGAAACAATCTGATGAACGAAGAATGGGGAAAAGTGAGGCAGAATGACGGTGCAGCTAGGAGTAACATAGAGCCAGAGGAACCTCCCTACCCAGGGAAGTGTCTTGGAAGAGTCTGTGGGGACCGGATCCAGTCCATCAGTACAGAGCAACCCCCTAAAATAAAGTGGCTAGCCTGGTCTCTACACAGATCCTGGTCCTCACTTCTCCTCACTGGGGAGGGCCATCTGAACTGTGACTCCACAACAACCACTCTGCCCTTGCCAGATCACCACAATCAGAGGCAGTGCAGCATTTCTCCAAGGAGGAAATCTTAGAGTCAACCCACAACGGGTCTACCCTCTACCACTACAGGTGCAGTTGTCTAGTCCTAAGAGCTCTCAGGCTGGAGAAGGAGCAAAGGGCCTAGTCACTACGCCAGCACCTTCACCATACTTCATCCACCATGCAGGCAGAAACCCAGATCCTCTTCTCTGCAAACCCCCACCCTTACCCTTCACCAGGCAGGCCCCTGGCTCATGAATGTAGAACAGTCACCCCACCCACAGCTGAGCATAACCATTGGTAGTGGCCCAGAGTTCTCCTGGGGAGAGGCTCAAAGAGGCATAAGACAGCCCCTCTGCCTCTGCCACAGCAATTGTTCAATTCCTGCCATCCTTGGTCTGGAAAAGAAACAAAGGGCCTTAAGGCTACATCCAAGCTTACAGCATGCAACAGCCACCATACAGAGAGGACATCAGTCTCTAATTCCTGTGAGCCATTAACCTTCTGCTCCACCACAAATGGACCCCGAAGCTCATGCCAGTAGTGCAGCCACACCACACCACTAGCTGAACATTCTCAGTAGCAGCAGCTCTACGTTCCTTAGAGGTGGAGCTCCAGTGACAACTGAAAGCCTCTCTGCCACTGCCTCTGCAGCAAAGCTGCCCTTGCTACCCTCAGATTCACAAAAGAGCAAAGACTGTAAGTGCCTTATCCTCACCTCCAATAAGCTGCATTTGACACAAGGAGAGGAGACCAGTGCATCTCCCACTGGTCTGACCTATTCCCCAACCCCCAGAGCTAGTTACCAGGCAGTGAACCCCTAGCTTGGGCCCACTGCATAGGTTCTCTATCCTGGTCTGATTGCACTGAGCAATTGCTCTCTTACCCCTCTCTGGAGTGCAGTCCCCAGGAGACAAGCAAAAGATGATTGGCCACAACCACTACTAAGATTCCTTCCTTTTCTGCCTCCAAATTGGAAATGAAACATAAGCCCTGAGATTGCCCCAGAGTAGCCATGGGCAGCCCAGGAGTGCTAAGCCACAAACTACAGCCAGCACTCAAACAGGAGAGGAGTACATATTTCAGAACATTTAGAGGGAGCACAGCTGCAACTGTGAGGAAATATAGAAAAGCCACATGACTGAGTGTATTAGTCTGTTCTCACATTGCTGATAAAGAAATACCCAACACTGGGATGAAAATAAGATTTAATGGGTCCACAGTTCCATGTGGCTGAGGAGGCCACAATCAAGGCAGAAGGCAAGGAGGAGCAAGTGACATCTTACATGGATGACAGCAGGCAAAAAGAGAGCTTGTGCATGGATACTACCCCTTATAAAACCATCAGATCTCATGAGACTTATTCACTGTCATGAGAACAGCATGGGAAAGACCTGTCCCCATGATTTAATTACTCCCACCAGGTCCCTCCCACAACATGAACTCAACATGAGATTTGGGTGGGGACACAGCCAAGCCATATCATTCTACCCCAGCATCTCCCACATCTTATGTCCTCACACTTCAAAGCCAATCATACCTTCCCAGCAGTCTTTCAAAGTCTTCGTTTAGTTCAGCATTAACTCAAAAGTTCACAGTCCCATGTCTCATTTGAGACAAGGTAAGTCCCTTCCACCTATAAGCCTGTAAAATCAAAAGTAGATTAGTTACCTTCTAGATACAATGGAGGTATAGGTATTGGGTAAATACAGCCATTCCAAATAAGATAAATTGGACAAAACAATAGGGCTACAGTCTCCATGTAATCCAAAATCTAGTGAGGCAGTCAAATCTTAAAGCTTCAAAATGATCTCCCTTGACTCCATATCTCACATCCAGGTCATGCGGATGCAAGAGGTAAGTTCCCATGGTCTTGGGCAGCTCCACACCTGTGACTTTGCAGGGTACAGCCTCCCTCCTGGCTGCTCTCACTGGTTGGCAATAAGTGTCTGCAGTTTTTCCAGGTGCATGGTACAAGCTACGAGCTCTCAGTGGATCTTCCATTCTGGGGTATGGAGGATGGTGGCCCTCTTCTCACAGGTCCACTGGGCAGTGCCTAAGTAGGGACTCTATGTGGGGGCTCCCAAACCACATTTCTCTTCTGTGGTGCCCTAGCAGATGTTCTCCATGAGGGCCCTGCCTCTGCAGCAAATATTTTTCTGGACATCCAGTAATTTCCATACATCCTCTGAAATCTGGGTGGAGGTTCCCAAACCCCAATTCTTGACTTGTGTGCACTTGCAGGCTCAACACCATATGGAAGCTGCCAAGGCTTGAGGCTTGCTCCCTGTGAAGCAACAGCCCAAGCTGTACCTTGGCGCCTTTTAGTCATGACTGGAGCTGGACTAGCTGAGACACAAGGCACCAAATCCAGAGGCTGCACAGATCAGGGGTTCCCAGGGCACCACTTTTTCCTCCTAGGCCTCCATACCAGTGATGGGAAGTGCTGCTGTAAAGGTCTCTGACATGCCCTGAAAACATTTTCCCCATTGTCTCACTAACAGACTAACTTTGAATGTAAACAGACTGAAAAGGCACAGAGTGGCAAACATTAACATTTGGCTCCTCCTTACTTATGCAAATTTCTGAAGCCAGCTTGAATTTATTCTCAGAAAATGGGATTTTCTTTTCTATTACATTGTCAGGCTGCAAATTTTCTGATATTTAATGCTGTTTCCCTTTTAAAATGGAATGCTTTTAACAGCACCAAAATTACCTCTTGAATGCTTTGCTGCTTGGAAATTGCTTCCATCAGATACTTTAAATCATCTCTCTCAAATTCAAAACTCCACAAATTTCTAGGGCAGGGACAAATGCTGCCGGTCTCTTTGCTGAAACGTAACAAGAGTCAACTTTGCTTCTGTTCCCAACAGATTCCTCAACTCCATCAGAAACCACCTCAGCCTGGGAGTTCTCACGACACATGGGAGTACTTGAGTTCTCACAACACATGGGGATTCAAGATGAGATTTGGGTGGGTGCACAGCCAAATGATATCACTAAGCAAGAGCCTACCAAATGACGACTAAGCCTAAGTGCCACCTAGTGGACCCCAAAGCTTCAACACAGAAAGAACCTTGCTAACATACTCCCTGTGAAACTAGAGACAAGAAATCAGCTTCAAACAAAGACCTGCACAAAGCCTCAGCAAAATGAAAACATCCAGATGTCTATTGACTGCACTCAATTTACACTGCAGTTAAAAGAACACCTACAAGCAGAAATAAGAAAGAACCAATACGAGAACTACAGTTACTCAAGTGACCAGAATGTCTTTTTCCTCCAAACAATCACACTAGTTCTCCAGCAAGGGAACTTAACCAGGCTGAGTTGGCTGAAATGACAAAAACACAATTCAGTATATGGATAGGAGCAAAGGTAATTGAGATTCAGCAGAATGGAAAAACCCAATTTAAAAAAAACTAAGACTCATAATAAAATAATACAGAAACTGAAAGATAAAATAGCCAATATAAAAAACAACCTAAGAAATATGACAAAGCTGACAAACAGAAGAATTTGACAATGTAATCACAAGTATTAACAGCAGAATAAACCATGCTGAGGAAAGAATTTCAAAAACTGAACACTATGCTTCTGAAATAAATCATCAGACAAAAATAAACAAAAAGAATTAAAAGGAATAAACAATACCTCCAAGAAATATGAGATTATGTAAAGAGGCTAGAACTACTAAACTTTGGCATTCCTAAAAGGAAGTGGGGGGAAAAACAAACAACTTGAAAAACATATTTTAGGATATTGTACATGAAAGCGTTCCAACCTTAATAGAGAGATCAACAGTCAAATTCAGGAAATACAGAGATCTCTTGCAAGATTCTAGACAAGGATATCATCCCCAAGATCATCATCAGATTTTCCAAGGTAGAAATGAAAGGCAGTATTAAAGGCAGCTAGAAAAAAGAGAACGTTACTTACAAAGGAAATCCCGTCAGGCTAACAGTGGACCTCTCAACTGAAGCCCTACAAGCTGGAAGAGATTGGAGGCTTATATTGAACACTCTTAAAGAAAAAAATCTTTAACCAAGAATTTCATATCTAGCCAAACTGAACTTCTTTAGCAAGAGAGAAATAAGATTATTTTCAGATAAGCAAGTATTGAGGGAGCTGGTTATTACCAGATCTGCATTACAAGGGATCTTCAAAAGAGCACTAAATATAGAAAAAAAAAAGAATTGTTTCCAGCCAATACAAAAATACACTTAAATACACAGATTGACACTATAAAGCAACCACATAAGCAAATCTGCAAAATAAAATAACAAGCTAATAACACAATAGCATGGTAACAAGATCAAATCCACACATATCAATACTAACTCTGAATGTAAACGGACTGAAAAGGCACAGAGTTGCAAGCTGGATAAAAAAGCAAGACCTAAGGGTATGCTGTCTTCAAGAGACCAGTCTTACACATAATAATACCCATAGGTTCAAAATAAACAGATGAAGGCAAATTAACCAAGAAAATGGAAATCAAAAAAAAGCAGGGATTGCAATCTTAATTTCACAATAGACTAAACCAACAAAGATCAAAAAAGACTGCTACATAATGGTAAAGAGTTCTATTAAACAAAAAGACCTAACTATCCTAAATATATATGCACCCAACATAGGAGCACCCAAATTCATAAAGCATGTCCTTAGAGACCTACAAAAATACATAGAATCCCACACAATAATAGTGGGAGATTTAAATGCTGCACTGGCAGTACTAGACAGATCATCAAAGCAGAAAATTAACAAAGATATTTTGGACTTGAATTTAACATTGGATAAAGCAAACCTAACAGACATTTACAGAACTCTTCACCCAAAATCCACAGACTACACACTGTTCTCATTGCCACATAGCATACTCTAAAATTGACCAGATAATTGGCCACAAGACAATCCTTACAAATGTAAAGGAACAAAAATGATACCAAACAGACTCTCAGACCACTGTGCAATAAAAATAAAAGTAAAGACCAAAAAGTCACTCAAAACCATGTAATTACATAAAAATTAAATAGCATGCTCCTGAATGACTATTGGGTAAACAATGAAATTAATGCACAAATCAAGAAGTTCTTTGAAATGCATGAGAACAAAATACAACATATGAGAATCTCTGGGACACAGCTAAGGCAATGTTAAGGGGGAAATTCATAACACTAAACACTCACATCAAAATGTTAGAAAGATCTCACATTAGCAACCTAACCTCACAACTAAAAGAATTAGAGAAGCAAGAGCAAACCAACCCCAAAGCTGGAAGAAGATAAGAAATAACAAAAATTACAGCTGAATTGAAGGAAACTGAGACACAAAAAACTATTCAAAAGATCAACAAATCCAGGAGTGTTTCATTGAAAAAAAAATTAGATACATAGGCTGCTAGCTTCTAATAAAGAAGAAAAGAGAGACTATCCAAATAAACACAATTTTGGAAATAACAAAGGGGATGTTACCACTTTGAACCCCTGCTCTTTGACAAATGGAACCCCAAGCTCTTGCCAGTAGTGCAGCTACCCTATCACAGAAATAAAAACAACCATCAGAAACTACTAGATATACCTCTGTGCCAAAAACATGAAAACCAGGAGATGGATGGATAAATTGTTGCACACTTAAACCCTCCCAAGATTAACCCAGGAAAAATTTAAATTCCCAAACAGACCAATAATAAACTCCAAAATTGAGCCAATAATAAATAGCCTACCAACCAAAAAAAGCCCAGGACCAGATGCATTCAAAGCTAAATTCTGCCAGATGTATAATACAAAGAGCTAGTACCATTCCTACTGAAAGTATTCCAACAATGGGTAAGAAAGGACTCTTTTTGGTCTCATTCTGTGAGGCCAGAATCATCCTGATATCAAAACCTGATGTAGACACAACAACAGCAAAAAACATCAGTCCAATATCCTTGGTAAATATTGATGCAGAAATCCTCATCAAAATACTGCCAAAATGAGTCCAGCAGCACATCAAAAAGCTAATCTACCACAATAAAGTAGGCTTCATCCCTGGGATACGCAACATATGCAAATCAACAAATGTGATTTATCCCATAAACAGAACTAAAGACAAAAACTCATGATTATGTCAGTAGATGAAGAAAAGATTTTTGATAAAATTCAACATATCTCCAGGTTAAAAACTCTCAATAAACTATGTACTGAAGGAACATCCCTCAAAATAATAAGAGCCAGATATGACACACCCACAGCCAACCTCATACTGAATGAACAAAAGCTAGAAGCATTTCCCTGGAAAACTGGCACAAGACAAGAATGCTGTCTCTCACCAGTCCTATTCAACATAGTATTGGAAGTCTTGCCTAGAACAATCAGGCAAGAGAAAGAAATAAATCCGATCAAGGCTGGGCATGGTGGCTCACTCCTGTAATCCTAGCACTTTGAGAGGCGAAGACAGGTGAATCACCTGAGATTGGGAGTTCAAGACAAGCTTGACCAAAACGGAGAAACCACATCTCTACTAAAAATACAAAATTAGTCATTTGTGGTGGTGCATACCTGTAATTCCAGCTACTTGGGAGGCTGAGGCAGAAGAGTCACTTGAACCTGGGAGGTGGAGGTTGCAGTGAGCCGAGATCATGCCATTGCACTCCAGCCTGGGCAACAAGAGCAAAACTCCATCTCAAAAAAGAAAAAAAAGAGAGAGAGAGAGAGAAAGAAAAGAAAAGAAAACAAACAAACAAAACTAAATAGAAAGGGAGGAAGTCATGCTATCTGTTTGCAGATGAAATAATTATATATCTAAGAAAGTTCTTCCAGCTGACAAACTTTAGCAAAATCAATGTACAAAAATCACTAACTTTCCTATAAAACAACAACAGCAAAACTGAAAACCAAATCAGAAAAGCATTTTATTCACAATTGCCACAAAAATAATACAATACCTAGAAATTCAGCGGAGTACCATTTTAAGAGCACAGCCATCACGGAACTGTATCCTGTCCTGGAACCAACAGCCTCTGTATCTCCACATTCTGGTAATTGACACTGACATTTCCCAGTATCCACTCAGAGGATTACAGTGGTACAGAGCTGGCTAGACCCAAAGGTGCTTCAAGGTTCTCAGTACTCTAGCCCTCAAGGAGTGCTGTGCCCCAAGGACATGACAGTGTGGCACACCAAAACGTAGCCCCTGGTACTCCAATCATGTGCTTTCCAGAGCCTAAGAACTCCCTGTCTGGGGCTGTGAGAAGTGATTTTATCCCCAGTAGTTGCACAATCTCTGTACCTGGCTTTGAAGACTGAATTTTCCTTCCACCAGTGGAGTGGTATCTGTGTGAAGACTCTCATGTAGAAAATGAGTCCCCTCCTGCTCCACCACCAAACTGCTTCTGCTGCCATCAGAGGCCAGAGTGGGTGAGCCAGAAAGCTATCAGTCTGGGACAGTGAGTAACAATTGCAACCCTACTGGTGGCATTACCTCTCGGTGTGGCTTCTGCATGAAATCAGAGTTTCTACCCACTTTGCATGGGGCTGTGATGCTGCTGCTGCAGAGAGCAAAGGAGCCTAAGAGCAGCATCTCTGGAGCTTTTGGGGATGAACCCACACCACAGCTAGAGCAAACAACAGCTGGCACCACTCAAAGCCAAGAGGAGTGTGATAGCATTCACCTATTATTGCCCGCATCACACCAGCTGCTCAGGTATCCAAGAGCCCACTGATCTCTCAATTATTGCTAATAGCATCTGAGGAAGACATCTTGAGTCCCAAGAATTGGGCTTCCAGTAACTGCCAACACAGCATATACCATCATGGGGCACAAAGGCTGGTACAATCAGTCCACTGCTGTCACCACTGGGTCTTGAAGACTGGTCCATCTGGTTTCCCAGTCCCCAGCACAACTTCACAGAATTTTACCACAGCCTCCGTTAACAACTGTGCCCTAATTCTCCAGTAAATCACAAAAAGCACTAACACTGTTTACAGTCAAAGAAGTCATATAGAGACTACACTATACACATCCAGGATCAAAGCCAAAACATACTCTACCCAACAAACACCACAGATATATTTTCAGAAATATGTCCTCCATTACAAATGTAAATTCAAAAATAGGAAGAAACAACTCTTACACCTGTTGTGCAAATATCAATGTAAGGGCATAGAAAGCATTTTTAAAAAGCAAGAAAATATGACACCTCTAAGGAAACACAATTACTTTCCAGCAGTATATCTTAGTAAAAAAGAAATGTTTAAAATTCAAGATAAGCAATTCAAAATATTGATGCCAAAGAAGCTCAGTAAGATGCAAGATAATTCTCGAAAACAATATGAAAAAAATTTTAAAAATCAGAACAAGAAAAAGAAATTTACCAAAGAAATATATATTTGTAAAAGAATCAAATAAAAATTCTGGAACTGTATAATTTATTGAAGAAAATGCAATATACATTAGAATATCTCAGTAACAGACTAGATAGGACAGAGGAAAGAGGCTCAAAACTTGAAGACAGGTCTTTTGAAATAACCTAGTTAGTAAAAAATAAAAGAGAATGAGCAAAGCCTTTATGATATTTGAAACATCATAGAGTAAATAAATATACAAAGTGTCATTATCTCTAAGAGTGAAGAGAAAAGGAAAGGATAAGAAAATCTATTTTACAAAATAACAGATGAAAATGCTCCAGGTTTAGCAAGAGATTTATACATTTGTATAGAGAAGGTTCACCATTCCCCAGGAAGATACAATGTAGAAAGGTTTTCTCCATGACACATTATAATCAGCCTGTCAAAATTAAAAAAATAAAGAGCACATCTTAAAAACGGAAAGAGAAAAATGCCTAATCACCTATAAGGAAAACCTCATCGAATAGTGGGTTTCTCAACAGAAATATGGGATGACATAATCAAAGTGCTTAAAGAAAAAACTTGCAACCAGAAATGCTATATGCACCAAAATTATCTTTCATAAATGGATAAACAATGTATTTCTCAGACAAGCACATAATGAGGTAATTCGTTACCACTAAAACAACCATACAAGAAATGCTCATGGGAGTCTT
This sequence comes from Cebus imitator, assembly GCF_001604975.1. NCBI lineage: Eukaryota > Metazoa > Chordata > Mammalia > Primates > Cebidae > Cebus > Cebus imitator. The sequence goes on from NW_016107525.1 coordinate 507,582, forward strand.
AAATCTTGGAGGAAAAGAACAATATTTACCATTATGAAAACACGTAAAAGAAGAAAACATACTGGTAAAACAATCACACAAAAGAGAGAGAGAAAGGTCTCAAATGGTACCACTAAAGAAATTCATCAGATGACAAGGTCAAACAACAAGAGAAAAAAGGAAAAAAAAGTATTCCAAACAACCAAGAAGCAAAAAAAGAAAAAAAAAAAAAAAGGAACAAAGGATAAATAAAACAATTAGAAAACAATTTAAAATATGACAGGGCAAAACCTTACATATCAATAGTAACAGTGAACACGAATGAATTAAATTCTTGACTTAAAAGATATAGAATAGTTTGATGGAAAAAAAATAAAAAAACATGATCCAACCATATGCTGTTTACAAGAAATGCAGGTTATGAGTAAAGACAAAAATACAGTGAAAATAAAGGAATGTAGAAGGATATTCCACACAAACAGAAAACAAAAGAAATGTAAGCAGGGATAATTATATTCATATCAGATAAAACAGATTGTAAGTCAAGAACAATAAACATAGAAAAAGAAAGTCATTATATAATGACAAAGGGATCAATTAAGCCAAAAGATACATAACAATTATACATATATATATGCACTCAACACTAAAGTTACCCAGACTCATAAAGCAAATATTACTACATCTAATGAGGAAAACAGACCGAAATATAATAATAGTGGGAGGCTGCAACACCCCACTCTCAGCATTAGACAGATCAACTAGACAGAAAATAAGCAAATAAATATTGGATTTAAACTGAACTTTTGACCAAATATACATAACAGACATTTCCAAAACATTCAATTCAACAATTACAGAATATACATTATTTTTATCAGCATGTAGATGATTCTACAGAATAAACCATATGTTATATTGCAAAACAAATCTCAACAAATTTTAAAAGTCGAAATAACCTCAAGTGTCTTCTTAGACCACAATGTAATAAAACTATTAGTAAATACCAAAGGGATCTTTGTAAACTACACAAATGCATGGAAATTAAACAACATGCTTCTGAATGGCCATTGTGTAAATGAAGAAATTACAAAGCAAAATAAAACATTTCTTCAAACAAATGAAAATGGAAATGCAACATAAATCCTATGAGATACAGGAAAAACAGTGCTAACAGAAAAATTTATACCAATTCATTCCTACATGAAAAAAGTGGCAAAATTACAAATGACCAATATAACAATGTACCTCAAGGAGCCAGAAAAGCCAAAAAAACCACACTCAAGATTAACGGATGAAAAGAAATAATAAAGGTCAAAAGATAACTAAGAAAAAATATCCAAATAAACAAAATAAGAAATAAAAATTGAGAAATTACAACTCTTACCACAAAAATACAAAAGATCATCAAGAACCTGTTATGAACAACTATGTGCTGACAAACTGGAAAATTAGAGGAACCTAATGAATTCCTGAAAACCTACTACCTACCAAGATTGAATCATGAAGAAATAGAAAACCAGAACAGACCAATAACAAGTAGTAAGATTTAATCATTAACAAAAAATCTCCCAACAAAGAAAGGCCCAATTAGATGGATTCTCAGCCAAATTCTACACAAATATATGAAGAACTAATACAAATTTTCCTGAAACTATTCCAAGACATTGAAGAGGTGAGAATTCTCCCTATCTTATTCTATGAGTCCAGTATCAACC
>NW_016107525.1:509303-516491 GCF_001604975.1 Cebus imitator
AAAAAAAACATAGACCAATATTTCTTATGAACATTGATGCAACAGTCCTCAAAAAAGTAATAGCATACTAATTCCAGCAGCATATAAAAAAGATAATATGCCACAATCAAGTGGTGTTTATACCAGGGATGCAAGGATGGTTTGACATAAATCAATAAGTATTATACATTGCATCAACAGAATAAGGTGTAAAGCCATATGATCATCTCAAGAGACACAGAAAAAGAATTTGATAAAAGTCACAATACCTTCATAATAAAAGCTCTTAACAAACTAAGCAGTTAAGAAACATATCTGAAAATAATAAAGGCTATAAATGACAAACCTACAGCGAATCTCATACTGAATGGGGAAAAGCTGAAAGCCTTTCCTCTAAGAACTGAAACAAGGAAGGATGCCAAGTTTTACCACTCACATTAAATATAGCTCTGAAAGACCTAGTCAGAGCTATTAGGGGAAAAAATGCACAAAATTTGAAAACAAGGAAGTTATATTGTCCTTCTTTGCTGATAATATGATGTATATTTTAAAAAGTGTAAAGATTCCTGTGAAAACTTAGATTTGATAAATGAATTCAGTAAAGTTGCGGGACAAAAAAAATCAATGTATAAAAATTAGTAGCATTTATTTGTTTTTATTTTATTTTTTGAGACAGGCGCTCCCTCTGTCACCCCGGTTGGAGTTCAGTGGCACAGTCATAGCTTACTGCAGTCTTAAATCCCTGGACTCAAGCAATCCCCCTGCCTCAGCCTCCCAAGTAGCTGGGACTACAGGCACATGCCACCATGCCTGGCCATTTGAAAAAAAAAATGTAGGATCTTGCTTTGTTGCCCAGGCTATGTAGCATTTATGTACACCAATAACCAAGTAACAGAGAAAGAAATTGGCAAGGCAATCCTATTTACAATAGCTACCAAAAAAACAGCTACCTCGAAATAAAGTTAACAATGAAGGTTAATTATTTCTGCAAGGAAAAATATAAAATATTGGTAACATAAATTGAAGAGGACACAATTGTGACAACTTTCCATATTCATGGACAGAAAGTATTGTTAAAATGCCCATATTACCCAAAGCAGTCTTAAATTCAATGCAATCTCTATCAAAACACGAACATCTTTCTTTGCAGAATTAGAATTGAAAAATCTTAAAATTCATAGAGAACAAAACAGAGCCCAAATAGCCAAAGGAATTCTGAGCACAAAGAACCAAGCCAAAGACATCACAATATTTTACTTCAAAATATTTTAAAAGGCTATTGTTACTAAAACAACATGGCATTGCTATAAAAACAGACACATAGACCAATGGAACAGAAGATAGAGCCCGGAAATAAATCCACATATTAATGGTCAGCTGATCTTCAACAAAGATCAATAACAATAATTTATATTGGGGAAAGGACACCTCCTTCAATAAATGGTGCTGGGAAAATAGGATAGGCACATGTAGAATAATAAAAACAGGCCCCTATCTCTAACTGTATACAAAAATCAATACAAACGGAATTAAATTCTTAAATGTAAGATATGAAACGATAAGACTACTGGAAAAGAAACTAGGAAAAACTCTCCTGAATATTGGCCTAGGCAAATAGTTTATGACTAAAACTTCAAGAACACAGATAACAAAATCAAATATACATAAATGGGACTTCATTAAACTAAAAAGCTTCTACACAGCACAAGAACTAATCAACAGAGTAGAGACAATCTGTTAAATGGGAGAAAATATATGCAAACTCTTCATCTGACAGGGAACTATACAAAGATATCAACAGGCAATAAACAAATCCCATTAAAAATGGGTCAAAAAATATTCAAATGGCCAAGAACTATAAAAAATATATACAACATTGCTAATTATTAGAGAAATGAAAATCAAAACCACAATGAGATGCCTTCTCTTCCCAGTAAAAATGACTATTATTAAAAAGACAAAAAAAAATGTTGGCAAGGATGCAAAGAAAAGACAACTCATAAACTATTGATAGGAATGTAAACTAGTACAGCCACTATGGAAAACTGTATAGAGATTTCTCAAAAAACTAAAAATATAATTACCATTTGATCCAGCAATCCCACTACTGGGCATCTATCCAAAGGAAAAGAAATCAATATGTCAAAATATACCTGCATCTCCATGCTTATTGGAGCACCATTCATAATAACAAAGACATAGACTTAACCTAAATGTCCATCAGTGGATGAACAAATAAAGTAAATGTATATCCAATGTAATGCTATTTAACAATAAAAATAATGAAATCATGGCATTTGCTGCAATATGAATGGAACTGGATTTCATTATCTTAAATGAAATAAACTAGGTACAAAAAGACAAATATCATATGTTCTCTCTTTTATTTGGGAGCTAAAAAATTTGATCACATGAAGATAGAGTGAAAAGACAGATAACACAGACTGGGAAGGGCAGGGAGGGGAAAGGTAGAAGGATGAGGAGAAGTAGGTTAAAGTTCACAACCATACAGTAAGAAAGAAGGAATATAGTCAATGTTCAATAGCAGAGTAGGGTAACCATACTTAACAAAAATGTATTGGGTTCAGATGACGGACACCCTAAATACCCTGACTTCATAACTACACATTATGTACATGCAATAACATTCCTATGTATCCCATAAATTTGTACAAATAAGAAAAAAAGAAATCTTTCAGTTTAAAGGAAAAAAGAAAAAAAACAACAAAGGAAGGGTTTCATTGAATGGGTGAGATGATTAATGTTAACAGATGAGAGAAGTTTGAACCATTTCAAACTTATTTTATTTTGATAGTTTCCAGCAAGTAGAATGGCCTTCCAACTGAAAAATCTAGAACCAACGTCATAGAAAATATCATGGAGATTCCATTTAAAGCCCAATAAAATTCTGGTGGCATTTAAATGAGCTTACATGTCCCCCAGAAGCTCCATCTAAAGATCTGCAGATTTTAAACAGTGCCAATGTAATAACAATTGAGGACGAATGTAAAACAAGAAACAAGCTTAAATATTGGAGATAAGGACATATTACCTGTTTTCAAAAATGAAGGGGAAAAGGCGGTTTTCAGAATCTATGGGCCAACAATGCTGGTTTTAAATTTTAACAATAAATTTCAAAACAAATTATTATCAGGATTTCTTTATAAAATTTAGAAAAGAATGATCATAATCAGTAGGTGCCAATGTGGGTTCACAGAGCATAATAAAACATGATAAGCTAAACTTTGTTCCTTATCAAAGGCTGTTACGTTGCTATACCAAGAAAATGCTTACATGTTGTAAGCAAAGAATTTGACAAAGTCTCAGATGATAATCTTGTAGTCATATGCTGAAATATCACTCAGATAAAGTTAGATAGATTGAGAACTGGTTGTACAGCCTTACCATAATCACATCAATTAATTCATTGATCAATGTCAACCTAAATTGCAGTCCCTTGCACTGTGCCATAGGTTTCTGAGGACAAAGATGATACATTGCTAGTTTGGAAGATGACTCAAAGCTGTGTGTAAACTACTATAATACGTGCCAGAATAATGATTCTAATTGATAAAAGCAGTTTGCAGCAGTAGAATGAATCTAGTTAGGTAAAAATTCAAGTAATACTTTTTAACCAAAAAGCAGGATTTGATAAATATAACATTAATAAGACCTGACTTATCAGCCATATATGCCAAAACAACAGAAAATCTGAGCATGGAATTGGTCACAGGGAAGTCATGAGGGTGGGTCAAATTGTCTAGTTTTCTTCTACTTCCAAGTCCATTGTAGGATTGTTTGTCCTTAACGCCTTTGAATTTTATTGAGGAGAACTCATTGGCTTTGGAAACTTGAAAGCCAGTACACAATTTACCACTTTCTCTTTTCAGGTCTTGTTGACTATGGAAGTAGATATGGTAATGGAGTTTCTGTCAGCCTGGATTCCTGAATTACTGTGATACATATTGGATATTCATTGTAGGTGGGAAATCAATGTTTGCTGTATAAAGTGACCAAGATTTTGTAGTTCTTTGTTGGTACAACATAATGAAGCCCCTATTGACTGATAAATCACCCCTGCTCCAACTCCAAAACAAACCAAACATAATTTTAATCTTTTCCAAAAGAAGTTTTGTATAGGGTTAATGTGATAAAATAATCCCATTCTACTTTGCAGCATTAAGGTATTTCTGAAGTACCGAATTAATTCTGGGTATTACTATTTCAGATGAACTTAAGCAAACCAGAGTGGGTCTAGAGGAAGGCAACCAGGATGGCGATAATCTAAAAAGCATATTGATGGTAAACTCCTAAAAGAACTAAAAAGATATAGAGACTACCTTCAAGTGTTTTGAAGAATTTGGAAAGGTTAAAGAAAAAATATAAGATAAATTTTGTGTAGGTCCAGAGTATAAAAAGAATACTTTCGAATTTAAAGAAACTTTTAATGACTTCCCCTTGTTCAGAAAACCTAAACTCTTTCAGTTAGCATGAAACACCCTCAGATTCCAGCCAGTGGTTGATTTCTCCATCCTCAACTTCTACTACTCCTTAATTCACAGGCTTTGCTTCAGCAGAGCAAAACTTATTAGAGTTCCCAAATGTGTAGTCTTTCAGTGATGTCCTTCAACCAGGAATACCTTAGCCTCTCCCACTTCAATGTTCAGCTCAAGCTGTACTGCCTCTGAAACTCACTGCTTGACTGTCCTTTCCCACTCTTTTACCTATTTTTTGCTCAAATGGGATGATATACTTCATCTTCCTGTTCCCACAAAACCTGTGCATAGATAAAATCTATAGGGAGATGGATTTTGGTATGATAACTATATTTTAAAATGAGATTTTTTTTTTTTTTGAGACGGAGTTTTGCTCTTGTTACCCAGGCTGGAGTGCAATGGCACGATCTCGGCTCACCGCAACCTCCGCCTCTTGGGTTCAGCCTCAGCCTCCTGAAAATGAGATTATTAATAATTACTTGCAAAGCTGTATTTCATTGCTATTGGAAACATTCAAGATGAGGCATTTCTACCTAATGAGAGTTTAAGTTAGATGACCTCCATGGTTTCTTCAAGCTCTAAGAACATGGGGTTGACTCTACTACATTAAGGGCACAGATTCCATGGTGAAATGTGTTCATCATAAGAAGATACTAGGACTAAAATACTAGTAGCTAATGAATAGTTCTTTTAATAACCTGGTCAATATTGAGATCCAGGGGTCTCACTGATTTTTTGAGTATCTTTTATCTTCTTTTGTGGACATCCTTTATTTGAGATGGAAAATACATTTCATGTAAAATTGACCTTTTTATCAAAGTCTAATTTTTTAATGATAACATCCTTTTGCTTTTCTATGAATATTTAACTTCTTATTTTTCAACTTTTTATGAACACTTTAACTCATTTAACCATAATGTAAATGGCATGAGCTCTGTAGAATAGGAATTGCATATATCCTAAAGCACATAACTAGTTACAAAAAGAATTGAACTATATGCAGCTAGCCCCTCTTACAGGTTTCTAAGTCTAAGTGGAGAGATGTTTTCCTAGATAGAGGCATTAAATGTTGTTAAGATTTTAGTTTAGAGGGTGGCTAGCAAGATGGCTGAATAGGAACAGATCTGGTCTGCAGCTCCCAGCAAGATCAACACAGAAGGTGGGCGATTTCTGCATTTCTAGCTGAGGTACCCAGCTCATCTCATTGGGATTGGTTAGACAGTGGGTGCAGCACATCAAGGGCAACCTGAAGCACAGTGAGGCAGCACCTCTCCCAGGAAGTGCAAGGGGTCGGGTAACTCTCTCCCCTAACCAAGGGAAGCCCTGAGGGACTGTGCCATGAGGAACAGTGTACTCCAGCCCAGATACTATGCTTTTTCCATCATCTTCACAGCCCACAGACCAGGAGATTTCCCCTGGTGCCTACACTACCAAGATCCTGGGTTTCAAGCACAAAACTGGACTGCCATTTGGGCAAACATTGAACTAGCTGCAGGAGATTTTTTTTCATACCCCAGTGGCACCTGGAATGCCAGTGAGAAAGAACCCTTCATTCCCCTGGAAAGGGGACTAAAGCCAGGAAGCCAAGTGGTCTTGCTCAGCAGATCCTACCCCCATGGGACCCAGCAAGCTAAGATCCAGTGGCTTGAAAGTGTTGCTGCCAGCACAACAGTCTGAAGTCGACCTGGGATGCTCAAGTTTGGTGGGGGGAGGGGCACTCACCATTACTGAGGCTTCAGTAAACATTTTTCCCCTCACAGTGTAAACAAAGCTACCAGGAAGTTCAAACTGAATGGAACTCACCACAGCTTGGCAAAGTCCCTGTACCCAGACTGCCTCTCTAGATTCCTCCTTGCTGGGCAGGGCATATCTGAAAGAAAGGCAGCAGCCCCAGTCAGGTGCTTATAGATAAAACCCTATCTCCTAGGACAGAGCACCTAGGGGAAGGGATGACCGTGGCTGTAGCTACAGCATACTTAAATGTTCCTGTCTGCCAGCTCTGAAGAGAGAAGCAGGTCTCCCAGCACAGTGCTTGAGCTCTGCTAAGGGACAGACTACCTCCTCAAGTGGGTCCCTGACGCCCATGCCTGCAGACTAGGCGATACCTCCCAGCAGGGGTTGACAGACATCTCATACAGTAGAGCTTCAGCTGGCATCTGGCAGGTGCCCCTCTGGGACAAAGCTTCCAGAGGAAGGAACAGGCAGCAACCTTTGCTGTTCTGTAGCCACCACTGGGGATACTCAGGCAAACAGTGGACCTCCAGAAAACTTCAGAAGACCTGCAGCAGAGGGGCCTGACTTTTAGTAGGAAAACTAACAAACAGAAAGAAATAGCATCAACATCAACAAAAATTTCTTCCACACAGAAACCCCATCTGAAGGTAACCAATAGCAAAGACCAAAGATAGATAAATCCATGAAGATGAGGAAAAGCCAGTGCAAAAAGGGTGAAATTCCAAAAATCAGAATGCCTCTTCCCCTCCAAAGGATCACAACTCCTCACCAGCAAAGAAACAAAACTGGATGGAGCATGAGTGTGACAAATTGACAGAAGTAGGCTTTAGATGGTTGTTAATAACAAACTTCTCAGAGCTAAAGGAGCATGTTCTAACCCAATGAAAAAAGCTAAGAATCTTGAAAAAAGGTTATAATAATTGCTAACTAGAATCACTAGGGAAGAACGCATATGACCCGATGGAGCTGAAAAACACAG
>NW_016107525.1:516544-526513 GCF_001604975.1 Cebus imitator
AGAGATTGAAGATCAACTTAATGAAATAAAGCATGAAGATAAGATTACAAAAATAAAATAATAATAAGAAACTAAGCCTCCAAGAAATATGGGACTATTTGAAAAGACCGAACCTATGTTTGATTGGTATACCTGAAAGTGACAAGGAGAATGGAACCAAGGAGAATGGAAAGCACTCTTCCAATAAGGAGAATGGAAAGCACTATTCAGGTTATTATCTAGGAGAATTTCCAAGCCTAGCAAAACAGGCCAACATTGAAATTCAGGAAATACAGAGACCATAAAGATACTCCTCAAGAAGAGCAACCCCAAGACGTATAATTGTTAGATTCACCAAGGTTGAAATAAAGAAACAAAAATGTTTAGGGCAGCCAGAAATAAAGTTTGGGTTAGCCACAAAGGGAAGCCCATCAGACTAACAGCGGATCTCTCTGCAGAAACCCTACAAGACAACAGAGAGTGGGGACCAATATTCAACATTCTTGAAGGAAAGAATTTTTAACCCAGAATTTCATATCCAGCCTAACTATGCCTCCTAAGCATAAGAGAAATAAAATTCATTACAAACAAGCAAATGCAGAAAGATTTTGTCAACATCAAGCCTACCTTACAGGAGCTCCTGAAGAAAGCACTAAATATGGAAAGAAAAAAACAGTACCAGCCACTACAAAAACATACCAAATTGTAAACACCATCAACACTATGAAGAAACTTGCATCAATTAATGGGGAAGACAACCAGCTAGCATCATAATCACAGGATCAAATTCACACATAACAATATTAACCTTAAATGTATAAGGGCTAAATGCTCCCATTAAAAGACACAGAATGGCAAATTGGATAGAGTCAAGACTTATTGGTGTGCTGTATTCAGGAGACAAATCTCACATTCAAAAACACACATAGGCTCAAAATAAGAAGATGGAGAAATATTTACTGAGCAAATGGAAAGCACACAGAAAAGCAGGGGTTGTAATCCTAGTATCTCATAAAACAGACTTTAAGCCAACAAAGATCAAAAAAGACAAAGAAGAGTATTACATAATGGTAAAGAGATCAATGCAACAAGAAGAGCTAACTATACTAAATATATATACACCCAATACAGGAGCACCCAGATTCATAAAGCAAGTTCTTAGAGACCTACAAAGAGACTTATACTCCCACACAATAGTGGGAGATTTTAACACCCCACTGTCAATATTAGGCAGATCAATGAGACAGAAAATTAACTGAAGGAGATCGAGACACAAAAAACCTTTTAAAAAATCAATGAATCCAGGAGCTGGTTGTTTGAAAAGATGAACAAAATAGATAGACCCCTAGCCAGATGAAAAAAGAAGAAGAGAGAAGAATCAAATAGACACAATAAGAATGATAAAAGGGGATATCACCACTGATTCCACAGAAATACAAACTACCATCAGAGAATACTATGAACATCTCTGTGCAAATAAACTAGAAAATCTAGAGGAAATGGATAAATTCCTGGACATATACACCCTCCGAAGACCAAACCAGGGAGAAGTCAAATCCCTAAGCAGACCAATAACAACTTCCGAAATTGAAGCAGTAATTAATAGCTTACCACCCTAAAAAGCTCAGGACTAGATGTATTCACAGCTGAATTCTACCAGAGTCACAAAGAGGACCCGGTACCATTCCTTCTGAAACTATTCCAAACAATAGAAAAAGAGGGAATCCTCCCTAACTCATTTTATGAGGCCAGCATCATCCTGATACTGACACCTGGCAGAGACACAACAAAAAACGAAAATTTCAGCCCAATATCCCGGATGAGCATTGATGCAAAAATCCTCAATAAAAAACTGGCAAACTGAATCCAGCAGCACATCAAAAAGTTTATGCACCACAATCAAGTCGGCTTCATCCTGGGATACAAGACTGTTTTAACATATGCAAATCAATAAATGTAATCCATCACATAAACAGAACCAATGACAAAAATCACATACTTATCTCAACAGATGCAGAAAAGGCCTTTAGTAAAATTTAAAACACCCCTTTATGCTAAAAACTCTCAATAAACAAGATATTGATGCAACGTATCTCAAAATAATAAAAGCTATTTATGACAACCCACAGCCAATATCATACTGAATGGGCAAAAACTGGAAGCATTCCCTTTGAAAACCGGCACAAGACAAGGGTGTTTTCTCTCACCACTCCTATTCAACATAGTATTGGAAGTTCTGGCCAGGGCAATCAGGCAAGAGAAAGAAATAAAGGGTATTCAATTAGGAAAACAGGTAGTCAAATTGTCTCTGTTTACACATTACATGATTGGATATTTAGAAAACTCCATGGTCTCAGTCCAAAATCTCCTTAAGCTGATAAGCAACTTCAGCAAAGTCTCAGGATACAAAATCCATGTGCAAAAATCACAAGCATTCCTATAAACCAATAACAGACAAACAGAGAGCCAAATCATGAGTGAACACCCATTCACAATTGCTACAAAGAGAATAAAACACCTGGGAATACAACTTACAAGGGATGTGGAGGACCTCTTCAAGGAGAACAAACCACTGCTCAAGGAAATAAGAGAGGACACAAACAAATGGGAAAACATTCCATGCTTAGGGAAAGAAAGAATCAATAACATGCAAATAGACAGACTGCCCAAAGTAATTCATAGATTCAATACTATCCCCATCAAGCTACCATTGACTTTCTTCACAGAATTAGAAAAAACTACTTTAAATTTCCTATGGAATCAAAAAGGAGCTCATATACCCAAGACAATCCTAAGCAAGAAGAACAAAGCTGGAGGCATTACACTACCTGATTTCAAACTATAGTATGAGGCTACAGTAACTCAAACAGCATGGTACTGGTACCAAAACAGATATATAGACCAATGGAACATAACAGAGCCCTCAGAAATAAAGCCACACATCTGTAATCATCTGATTTTTAATAAAACTGACAAAAACAAGCAATATGAAAAGTATTCCCTATTTAATAAATGGTTTTGGGAAAACTGGCTAGCCATATGAAGAAAACTGAAACTGGACCCCCTCCTTACACCTTATATGAAAATTAACTCAAGATGGATTAAAGACGGAAATGTCAGATGTCAAACCATAAAAACCCTAGAAGGAAACGTACGCAATACCATTCAGGACATAGGCATGGGCAAAGACTTTGTGACTAAAACACCAAAAGCAATGGCAGCAAAAGCCAAAATTAAACTAAAGAGCTTCTGTCCAGAAAAATAAACTATTATCAGAGTGAACAGGCAACCTACAGAATGGGATAAAATTTTGCAATCTATCCAGCTGACAAAGGGCTAATATCCAGAATGTACAAGGAACTTAAACAAACTTACAAGAAAAAAGTAAACAATCCTATCAAAAAATGGGTGAAGGATACGAACAGACACTTCTCAAAAGAAGACATTTAGGCAGCCAACAAACATATGAAAAAAAGCTCATCATCACCAGTTGTTAGAGAAATGCAAATCAAAACCACAATGAGATGCCATCTCACACCAGTTAGAATGGCAATCATTAAAAAGTCAGGAGACAACAGATGCTGGAGAAGATGTGGAGAAATAGGAATGCTTTTACACTGCTGGTGGGAGTGTAAATTAGTTCAACCATTGTGGAAGACAGTTTGGTGACTCCTCAAGGATCTAGAACCAGATATACCAATTGACCCAGAAATCCCTTACTGGATATATACCCAAAGGATTATAAATCATTCCACTATAAAGACACATGCAAAGGTATATTTATTGCAGTACTGTTCACAATAGCAAAGAATTGGAAGAAACCCAAATGCCCATCAATGATAGACTGGTTAAAGAAAATGGCATATATACACCATGAAATACTATGCAGCCATAAAAAAGGATGAGTTCATATTTTTTTCAGGTACATGAATAAAGCTGGAAATCATCATTCTCAGCAAACTAACAAAGGAACAGAAAACCTAACACTGAATGTTCTCACTCATAATTGGGAGTTGAACAATGAGAACACATGGACACAGGGAGAGAAACATCACACACCAGGGTCTGTCAGGGAGTTGGGGGCTGGGGAGGGACAGCATTAGGAGAAATACCTAATGTAGATGATGAGTTGATGGGTGCTGCAAACCACCATGGCATGTGTATACCTATGTAACAAACCTGCACGTTCTGCACATGTATCCCAGAACTTATAATAAAAAACATTTTAGTTTATCCCATATCTTTATGCTTAATGTGATTATAATACAATTACAAATAAAGTATTTTTTACATGCCATAATTGTCCTAAAATTTACTGTGAATAGTAAAAAGGCAAGAATATCTAAGAAATTACAAAAACAAACAAACAAAAAAACGAAGAAAGTCATCTTTCATTAAAGGTATTTAAATCATCAATAATTAAAATAGTGTAATACTAGTTTAAGAATAACCAGATGAATGGAGCAAAACAGATAACACAAAAATATCCTAGAACTCATAAGGAGCATATGGCAAAAGCTGAGTAATAAATTATTGGATAGTGGAAGGATTAATTCGAAAAATCCTACTAGGACTTTTGCTTATCCTTTAGAAGTGAAACATTCATGTTGTTATTCAACAAAATAAGCCCCAGGAGAACAACAGAAATAGTTATAGTCAAACCAGAAAGACAGAAATGTAAAATATTAACCTATTAATAATAATAGCTAGCATTTATTTAGTGTTTGCTATATGCCAGATAGTATGCAAAGATTTTACATATGTTATTTAATTGTTACCACACACTGTGAAATAGGCACTATTATTGATAGGCTTACTTTATAAATAAAGAAACCAAGACCCAGAGAGACAGGACCTTGCTTCAGGTAACACAGCTAATCAGTGTCTGTAATCTGAATTCAGACAGGTCTGACTCCAAGTCTCACTATATTCTGCTACAGGTATCTGATTAGGGGAGATATGATTTTAAAGTCAGATTCAATTGAAAGACAAGATAAATCTTACTATATAAAAATAGATATTATAAGACTTAAAGATTCTTTAGATGGCAGGACACAATGCAGGGTCACTTGAATAGATGAAAGGCAAAATGCTTTGTTACTTATATCTTCAAATGAGGGAATGCTGCCAGGCAGAGCCACACAGGGAGTTACTCATGGGAACAGGGTAAAAGCAAGTAGAAGCTGTAGGGGGCAGCATAATGTATGGCAAATGCAGTGGGGTTAATTTGGTTTCACAGGTTCCCTGTGAATTGGCCAAGTAGGCTCTGGGGTATAGGGGATGTCTCTAGTTGTCTGATACCTGGTCCCAGGGTAATTAGAGTAGGTGTAGAGTGGCACAGAGGAGTGTGAAAGCTTCATAAGGAATGTAGTTGGGGTGTGGACTTAATCAGCTGCTCAAGAAGGGAGCTGACTAGCCTTGACCTCAAATTGGGTCGAGACAGCATTTCCAAAAAACAAAACAAAAAACAGCATTTCAAAAATCAAAACAATTACAACACATGCCTCTTCTGTAGAGGAAAAATCGTGTAAACAAAAACAAGGACGAAGTTCAAAAGTCACAGTAAATTAAGAATTAATAAAATAACCTGGATCACAGGTGAAAAAACAATACCCCCATTCCAGGAATCTTTTACTATTCCATGAAGCAAGGGTGGGACTCTGATGATGTAAAAATCTCCAGGGGCTGGGGTTTTTGAGACTACACATATTTCCTCACAGCCCAGATTATCTGATACATGTTCTATGCATCCACTTCCTACAGCTCCCTCCCCAGCCTTGAGAACTTTCTTAAGAATCATTACAATGTGAAAATTATAAGAGAATGTCTTGTGCATATGAACAGTTCAGATACAAAAGTATTGAAAATAATTATATTGTAGCAGGCTGTACTTACACAACTATTTTTAGCCTGATAGAGGATAGTTTGACAAGGACACAAATTAAAATTGAAAACACAATGAATTGGTGGGTTTTTAGCATCACTCCCATCCATACTCCTGTACTCATTAGCAACTCCATGTAAGAGCAAAGAATAACATGACCAAGACTATATTTCAGTTGATTTCACTTTTCTTTACATATCTAGGAATTGTTAGCTTATGAGACTTACCAAAATTTATTGACAGGTAGGCCTGAGTCATTATACTAAAAGAAGAAAGATTTGTAAACATGTAAACCTCTATAAAACATGCTGCTTAACAGCCCAAATAAATCATAAATGACACAAACAAATGAAAAAACATTCCATGCTCATGGATAGGAAGAAACAATATTGTTAAAATGGCCTTATGACCCAAAGCAGATTCAATACTCTTTCTATCAAATTACAAGTGATGTTTTTCACAGAACTAGAAAAAGCTATTTTAAAATTCATATTAAACAAAACAAAGCCCAAATAGCCAAGGTAATCCTAAGCGAAAAGAACAAAGCTAGAAGCATCACATTGCCCAATTTTAAACTATATTACAAGGGTATAGTAACCAAAACATCATGGCGCTGGTACAAAAACAGACACACAGACCAATGGAACAGAATAGAGACCCTAGAAATGCAGCCACACACCTACAACCATCTTACCTTCAACAAAGTCAACAAAAACAAGCAATGGGGAAAAGACACTTTGTTCAATAAATGATGCTGTAATAACCAACTAGCCATATGCAGAAGAGTGAATCTGGACCCCTTCCTTACACCATATATAAAAATCAACTCAAATTTATTAAAGACTTAAATGTAAAACTATATATAAAACTTATAAAATGATATATAATACTTATAAAACTATATATAAAACTCTACAACCCTTGAAGGTAACCTAAGAAATATTATTCTGGACATAGGACCTAGCAAAGATTTCATGTTGAAGATGCCGAAGGCAATTGCGACAAAAACAAAAAAGCTAACAAACGGGACCTAATTAAACTAAAGAGCTGCTACACAGCAAAAGAAGCTATCAACAGAGTGAACAACCAACCTACAGAATGGGAGAAAATATTTGCAAACTATGCATCCAACAAATGTCTAGCACCTATAAGGAACTTAAACAAATTAACATGCAAAAAACAAACAACCTAATAAAAATGGGCAAAGAACATAAACAGGTATTTGTCAAAAGAAAACATACAGGCAGCCAACAAGCATAGAATAAAAGCTCAATATCACTACTCATTAGAGAAATGCAAATCAAAACCATAAGACACCATCTCACACCAGTCAGAATGGCTATTGTTAAAGTAAAAAAAAAAAAAAAATCTGATGTTAGTGAGATTGCAGAGAAAACAGAATGCTTACACACTGCTGGTAAGACTGTAAATTAGTTCAACCATTGTGGAAAGTGGTGTGGCGATTTCCCAAAGAACTTAAAACAGAACTACCATTCAACTCAGCAATCCCATTATTGGGTATATACCAAAAGGAATGTAAATTGTTCTAGCATAAAGACACAAGCACGCATATGTTCTTTGTTGCACTATTTACATTAGTAAAGAAATAGAATAAACCTAAATGCCCATCAACAGTAGACTGGATAAGGAAAATGTGGTACACATACATCATGGAATACTATGCAGTCATAAAAGAGAATGAGTGCATGTCTTCTGCAGCAACATGGATAGAGCTGGAGACAATTATCCTAAGCAAGCTAACATAGGAACAGAAAACCCAATACCACAGATTCTCATAAGTGGGAGCTAAACATTGAGTACACATGGACACAAAGAAAGGAGCAACAGACATCAGGGCCTATTTGAAGGGATAGTGTGGGAGGAGAGAAAGGATCAAAAACTAGCTATTGGATACTGTGATTATTACCTGGGTGACAAAAGAATCTGTACATCAAACCTCAATGATGCACAATTTACCTAAAAATATAAAAAACCTGCACATGCACCCCTGAACCTAAAAAGCTAAAAGCACACACACACAGTATTTATTACTTATTTTATTTTTTTAATGTAGAATCTTCACATCGCAGACATTCCTATGTGTCACATGAGGAAGTGGGGTGGGGACTCATTGCAAACAGAGAAAAAACATTTTAAAATGCTTTACTAAACAATTTTAAATACTTGGTGCATTCATTTGCAGAAAAAGTCTAACGTTTACATAGGAGGGAGCCATTGTCTCCATTTCTACAATGAACATAAGGTGATTAAGGAATATTGAGGAATCCAAAGAAAATGCACCATTGTGGTATGAAATAGTGGTGCTAAGAAGATGTGATAATGAATCTCGACAAAGACTGCAGTGCTCAAAAGGGATGGTGGTGTCTAGTAGAAATGATTCCTCTCTGAACACACAAAAAAGTGGTAGTGTATATCACTGGGAGATGGAAGAGGCAGAACATAGAGAACATCCATCAATATATATAAATTTGCCTTGGGAAATTCAGAATAAAAAAAATTAGAGAATTTAACAAGAGGTCTGGAAACCCTGCATTAACAGGTCCAGAATAAAAGCCAACAAAATATGTTAGGAAAAAGCAGAATAAAGTCCATACCTTGGTACTAAAAATTAGCTGAATACTCTGTATTACTTTTTTCTTTTTGAGACTGAGTCTGTGTGTTGCCTAGGTTGGAATGCATTGGCGCAATCTCAGCTCACTGCAACCTTCACCTCCCAGATTCAAGTGATTCTCCTACCTCAGCCTCCCGAGTAGTTGGGATTACAGGCACATGCCACCACGCCCATCTGATTTTTGTATTTTTAGTAGAGATGGGGTTTCACCGTGTTGGCCAGGATGGTCTCCAACTCGTGATCTACCCACCTCAGCCTCCCAAAGTGCTGCGATTACAGGCCTGAGCCACTGCACCGGCCCTCTGTACTACTTTTAGCTTTGAACTTAAAGTTTAAGGTTCCCAGTCTTAAGCTGAGCTGAGGGGTCCAGCAAAATCCTGACAAACTTGTTCCATCTGTATGCACACACAAATCACTGCTCATCCTAAAAGGAGTATTTTCTCTGCTAGGACAAAGACCAAACACCTGATAAGAAATCTCACAAAGGTTACTAATCTCATGATAATCCTACAGCAGCTGTAATGCAGTCCCTGGGGAAGGGGGAAGCAGATTTCCAAGTAAATCAAGTTTGATTTTATTTGAATTATGGAATTTTTAGAGAAGTGGCTTATCCCTATTATTAACTGTGTGTTTCACATAGAAAAATAATCATGGGTCAGTGAATTAATAACCTTTTCATGCCTTAAAAAAGCATATTTCTGTTTGATGGATTGGCCAATACAAAAATCTAGTGTTTTAAATGGTTAATAATCCTAGGATATTTCAGATTGATTTTGCTCCTTTCACGGACCAATCTCCTAGGGAGTGTGATAAAATATGATTAAAAACCCCTCAATGCCATCATTCTGCTGGATTTGTTTTTAAGTTGAAGCTTTAAAGTAATTAAATAGTACTTGATGAATTGGAAATCTCTTCCAGTAATTTCAGAGATGGTTTGCTTCTGCATGTTTTGCAAGGCTTTTAACATTGTCTTCATACATACTAATGCCAGTTTAAGGACTATCTCTAGATATACACATTCACTCTCTCTCTCTTGATCATTCCAACATGGATATGAACATACCGTTTTGTTCTACCATGGCTGGTCCTTTGCCCCCTAGGAATTTCTATTCTCTCCTAATATTATTGAAATGTTAAACAAAGGAGGAAGTTTGCTGGAGATAAACACTTATATAAAAAATGAGAAGTTTGATGCTTAAGGTTTGTGGAACAGTGTGTAGAAATATAAAAAGAACACCAAACAGGGCTCTGCAGTCGTGGTATGCCAGTCCTCACACGGCACTGAGTCCCGGCATTGTTTTCTTGCCTGCTAGTAGCTCTAAAGCCTATGGTGCGAAAGAGGAACTGGGGAAGGGATATCTGGAAAAATTTATGTCCAGATTTTCTCAAGCTTATTAATGGAAAAATTATCAGTTTAAACTTAAAAAAGCAACGGTGATTTGGGTTTCTTAGGCTTTCCCGTGTGTGTTGATTT
>NW_016107525.1:526605-531376 GCF_001604975.1 Cebus imitator
TTTCAAAAACAGTCAGCATTTCTATCCTGTCAGGTTAGAAACTCAAGGTGAAGACAATCAAGCAAGGAGATTGGACCAAGAAAATATCTAGACCAGCGCTTTATTAGAGGAAGGAACACTGAATCTGGCTACCAGGAAACTCGGTTCTGATTTTACTTTGCTACAAGTTCCCCTGTTCTGCTGCTTTCTCATCTGCAATATGGACAAAATAATATTGGTAATATTGCTATTGACTGTGTGAGGATTCACTGAGATGAAGAGTGTTGAAGTGTTCTGAAGCCTCTGAAAACCAATACAAAGTGTTGCCATCGTAAGAGAAAGAGAAAGAAAAGGGGATAGGTCTTAACGTCTTTCTCACGCTCAGATCAACAAAGCATAAAGGTTCCAAATGAAAGCATATTTATAAATTATAGATAAAATTATAAAACTGGACTAGTGGTAACAGGTACAGACACACACACACACACACACAAACACACACACACACACACACCACTGTTTATTTTTCTAGGAATGTTGCCTCTCAATTATATGTTAACTAAGGGCCTTTGGATTCCACTAGCTTTACAACATGAAGAAAAAAGAACACTGTGCTTAGAGATATTTTCGTTATGTTTAACTTTACATCCAAGACTTTCTGTATTTTCTAGCTGTCGACTATAATTATTGATTATTTAAAAAATAATCTAGGAAATTAGCTTTTTTTCTAGAATCCTTTAGTTTTTCCTTTGAATATTTAAAACCTAAAGTGTAAAACAAAAACTGCACACATAGATAACCAACCTAATCATTCCTAGGCACAGGAAACTCCTTTTCATAATGCTCAACGTTTTCTCTTTGATATTTTTTTTGATATGTCCACTGTAGTCCTAATTGACAATGTTTAAACAGTATGCTTGCTGTTCATAAAGTATATACACATGGCTCAGCTCAAAGTTTCAGACAATGTAAATGACAGCAAGAGTATAGGCTCTAGAGACACACATTTAAGTTTCTTATTCTAATTCCACCATATATTAACTGTCTGACCTTCAGCAATCTCACTTTGGTTGGTAACAATTTCTACCTCACAGGTCTTATGAGAATCTTTTTTTTTTTTTTTTTTTTTTGGGCGGGGTTTCCTTCTTTTTTCCCAGGCTGGAGTGCAATGGCGCGATCTCGGCTCACCGCAACCTCCGCCTCCTGGGTTCAGGCAATTCTCCTGCCTCAGCCTCCTGAGTCGCTGGGATTACAGGCACGCGCCACCATGCCCAGCTAATTTTTTGTAGTTTTAGTAGAGACGGGGTTTCACCATGTTGACCAGGATGGTCTCGATCTCTCGACCTCGTGATCCACCCGCCTTGGCCTCCCACAGTGCTGGGATTACAGGCTTGAGCCACCGCGCCCGGCCCCGAGAATCTTAAAACACAAATATACTAGCTTTCCACTAAAGGGTTTGGCACCTAGTAGGTAACTGATAAATGTTACTGTGAGAATAATAACTGTAGATTAGATTAAATAATAAGCAATTTCATTTACTTGGCAAATATCATTGGCAAATAACTATGCTTTTGGATTTAAAATCCATGGTGTCTATTGCTTGCATGCCTTCAGGTGGTCTCTTTGCAAGTTCTATGAGAATTGGTTTTTCTCTTACATTTTGATACAGAAGAAAATTCTTGAATACATACTAAGTAGTAGTCATGTTATTGAGTACAGGGGACTCAAAAATGAATAAAGCAGGGTCCTTGAACTAGAGGAAACCTTGAAGTTTCAGAAGTGAAAGCACTCATTTTATCTTTCTTTGTACGGCGGAAAAGAGAAAAATATTGATGATCATCATCAGAATTATGTGTTTACATTTTGATAAACAGCATCTAATATTGTTCTTTGTTCGTTAAAGTGTAAAAAATGAAAAAATATCCACTCTTTTTTACTTTTTATTAATCTACTGTGTGTGCAGACAATGAACATCAGAGAAGCAAGACACCCACCAACATTATAAATTCTCTCAGTATTTCTTCTGTTTTTATTGCTTTTTTTACATGTCTTGACATTTTCATGTGAGTGAAATATAGTCCCACAGTCAAGTTCTTTTCAGTCAGGTCTACAAAGAGAAAAGTCATTCAATAAACATAAAAAAGTAAAGGAAAATGCTAGAAGCCAACCCACTGCTGATACCGGTTTGAGTGTTCTTTTTTCACTTTGATTAAAACTGCATGCAATCATGCATTTGAGGAATACGATTTTGCTGTTGTTATTGCCAAAAAGATATGGGATTAGAGCAGTTAGAGTAATCACAGGTACTGCCTTGGATGATGAGAAAGTCCTCTAGGGATAAAAATGTTTGCCTAATTATATAATTCCTGACCAGATCATTAAAATGTTCTGTTTGATCCATCTTCTTGGTGAAAAGGTTCCAAATCCTTAGACAGCAAATGCGACTAGTTGTAAGAGCCCTTTGGGTATCATCTCAACCCCAGAATTCTGGGCTATGACTGTGGACCTGCTCCAGGTTCTTTCTGATACAGGCAAAGATACAGAATTTTCATTATTTCAATGCCAGATACCTCCAGTCTCCAAACAATTCACCAATGTGGTATTCAGATTAAGAATGCAGAATTTCTGTGACCTTGGAAAAATTACTTAGCCTGTCCATGCCTCAATTTTCCCATTTTTTTGATAATGATAGTATCTAATTCAGAAGATTATTGCAAGTTTTAAAAAGTTAATAACACATGTAATGTGCTTTGACTTATGCTTGACACGTAGAAAGTGTTGATTGGTTTTATTAGTATCCTTTTTGGCAGTTAATTGAAAATCCTGTCAGAGTTTTCGATAATTATTTTTTAAAAATCAGTTTTAGTTATTCATTATTAGGAAGAAATTGAGTATTCACCCTGTGATCAGAACTATGCTGGTTCCTGAGAAAGAGAAAAGTGTAAAGATCCAGGGAATAGAATGAGCATAACTGGCATTCATATATTCTTGATTCTGCTGTAGACTAATTTCTGAAAGTGGGGAACAAAAAGATGCCTCACATTTTAGAAACTATTCTAATATAGTAGCTTTGAAATGTTCTTTTGTTATAATTATTTAACGTTAGGTATGTCACATCCGAGCATAGTTTTGTTCCTTTTTTTCTCTCTCTCTCCAATATAGGCAGAGTTTTGGAAGACTTCCAGTGTGTTGAGAAGTTCAGTGTCTTCACCAGTCACTTTCACTGAATATCTGTAACTACATATTACTTGCAAAAGCCTTCAAGGAGTGTTCTTTATAGTTACATTAATGTGGATGACTTTCTCTAACTCTTCTGACTTTATATATGAAGGCATTTATTTAAATATGCAATATAGGCAAGTTAAGTATTAGAATTTTCTGAACCACATATATGAATTTCTGTAACTTTTTTTCCTTACATTTGGAAAACAGTTGTTTTAGCTTCGTTTCCCAATTTGAGGGTTTTCCTCCCATGTTCTCCAAAGTAGTTACCTGACCATGATTCTCATCCAAAAATTCAGATAAGAATTTGATATGTACACATATTTTGACCACAATCAGCCTCTTAAAACTATTCCATACTTATACCTATTGTTTTCTGATGAAATTGATCTCTCAATTTAGGTGTTCATATTGTCCTTCACATCTTTCAAGGTATATACAAGAATATTTCTTGTTTTTAATTGTTGCTTCACAAGTGTACCAAATGAATCTATCAAATACCATGACTTGCCCTTAAATTCTTGTGTAGAAAAAGGATGATTTTAGCTGGAATTCAAATTGAAATTTGCTCCAAAGATGTAGTGGGCCAATAGGATTCAATGAGAGCATAACCCAGTATATTCTCTTACTGCATATGAAACAAGAAGCATTTGCCTTGCTTGTGACAAGGAAAGATATGACATTGTGACATTTTGGGAGAAATGACTAGCTCTTTCTCTTGGTTTTTTGAACAAAGTAACGTAATGGTCTGCTGAAAAAAAACTAAAAGTCTACTTTTAATCTACATTTAGATAGAAATATCTGACATGGATACATCAAACTCTCATCTAAAAGTACCTAATAATAATATTTTCTTATTTTTCTGTGTTATTGTCTGTATCATTACCAATGAACAACATTCACTTCTAGAATATTTGGAATCTTATGTACTAGGAATGGGGAAGTGTGACACAATTACTTTCCCATGGGAGCCTTGCTCAGAGTTCATTTAAGTCGTGACCTCCTTTAGCTGCCAGGAAGTGCTAGTATTTTTGTTCTATCTTTTAAATGGAGATCCAGAGAGTGAAGGACAATGCATCAGAATTAGGCTTTTTTAGGCTACAGCAAATGGAAAATATAAAGAAGTATATTTTCTTTCATAGAAAAGTGTTTTACAACTTTCACTATTTATCAGATATTCTTAATAGAGAAACCTTATCTGTGAAATTACTTTTTTTCAGTAAAAATTGTTCTGTGCAAATTGTGCATCTTGAATCCTAGAATTTTGGCTAGCAGCAGCCAGATTTAAAGTCTGTGAATATCTCAAGCCAAGTATAAATTTCCTCTGAAGATATGGGGGTTGATGTGAGTTCATGGATGAATAAAGTAGTGACTATAGAAATAGTTTGGGTACATTTGTAAATGAAATTTTTTATATGGAGCCAATAAAAGACTTTTAAACAGTGTTCTGATGTTTAAAAAGAAAAGAAAAGAAATAGGGGTGGGGAAGAGAAAGGAATACCTGTTGTTTTTTGGGATAAATCTTTCAGTTGCTAGATTCCCTTTACATTCTGTAACACTGCAATGGACA
>NW_016107525.1:531511-534879 GCF_001604975.1 Cebus imitator
TGGAGTGCAGTGGTTTGATCTTTTCTCACTGCAACCTCTGCCTCCCAGGTTCAAGTGATTCTCCTGCCTCAGCCTCCTGAGTAGCTGCTATTACAGGCACGGCCAGCTAACTTTTCTTTTTGTACTTTTAGTAGAGACAGGGTTTCACCCATGTTGGACAGGCTGGTTTTGAACTCCCGATTTCAAGTGATCTGCCCACCTTGGCCTCCCAAAGTGCTGGGATTACAGGTGTGAGCCACTGCACCCAGTCACATGGTTCACTTATAACAAAAAAGGTTTGTGTTTTCAAGAGTTAAATTTCTGAATGTGTTCTTGTTGTATGGTCTTTTGCTGTTTCTCCTGTGAGAAGTAGAGTCCCCCCTGCATTCTCAATGTTTTCTCCTCACCTAACAAATTTCTTATAAAAATTCCCAATTTAAACATCACTTTTTCCAGAAAGCCTTCCATGGCACTTCAAATTAAGGTTATATGGAATTTTTTTGTGGCTTCCATGGTGACTTTGATTCTTCTATTATACCACACAACACATTGTATTTTAATTACTTATTTGCTTATCTTCTCCCCTAATTGTAAGCTCCCTCCACTATAAAAATAACTGCTATTACTTAAGTATATACTATGTGCAAGACACTTTTCTAAAGACTTTATATATTTTATATTTACTCCTCATAGCGATGATAACTTACCAATTTACAGGTGAGCAAAGTAAGGCACATAGAGGTATAAGAATCTTGCCCATTGCTAAACAGCCAATGAGTAATAGAGACAGAATCTGAATATAACTTCAGAGTGTAGACCTTTAGCCATTACTTCCTACTATCTCCTTAAAGACAAAGGTCATGTCTGCTGACTTTACTCTTGTATTCTGAGACTAAATCAATGGCTAGTAGATAGAAGGTGCATAATATACCACATACTTGTGGAATGGATAAGTTTATCATGAATAAAAGCAAAAATTGTCATGCGGACAGCATGATACTGTTGCACAGTAGCAGGAATATAATTGGCTCTTGATCAGAACCCTTCTGAAATTAAAATGACGCATCTAATTATCAAATTAGCCTTTTGCTCCTACTCCCATCTACAAATTAACACTGCCTTTGCATTAAACTCTTCATTTCTTATTTTTCCCATGTAATCAATGTATATAGGGCATGAAGGGAAACAGTGCATACAATGTAGATATATAGACAGAGAAAATATGAGTTAGAAAGCTCAGCTTTAGTAAGGGCTGGGCCACACAAGAGGACCAGACTGATAGTGCCCCAGCTGATATGTGCTTTGACTAATGAGTAGTTTAATTCACACAAGATTTGTGTACCCTAAAGCAAATGAATATACTACTTCTACCCTATGTCTCCCCAACAATTTGCAGTTTTATCTAAGGCAAACCTATTTTAGGTAGACCTGGTTAATGGGTATGCATACATACACATACATTTGTCTAAAATAATATACTACACTTGTGAATACAATTCTTGTAAAATGTCAAAAGTTAAATATTGATTTTGACATTTTCCATAAGTTTGAAAAAAAAAGATTGCTTCCTAAATTGTGGTTTAATTGGTTCTGCATGAGGTACTGTCAGTTTCAGTATACGGCAGCATTGTGTGGAATTTTAGACAAACCCTGATGGTGCCCTAGAGAGAAAAGATTATCTAGTGGAAAATGTTACTGAGTGACATACACTGGAGGGATCAGAGGATCCCTTGAGTTTTCTTCACTCAAAATTGCCTAGTGTACTTTAAGTAAAGCCATAAGTGATATTGATATGTCAACATAATTTAATTCATAATCTTATGAGCTATTGCCTTGAAATCATTAAGTGGTCTAACAAAAACCAGTAGAAATGATCAGAGAATATAACTTACAAAAGCCCTAAGACTTTTGTGAACTTATGAATACAAGTAATGGACAAAAGAATTTTCTTCAAGGAGGTCCTTGAAACAGTATCCAATTACTCATAAATATCAACTGAGATTGGCATTCATATTAAGAAAACAACAGAAGTAATTTCTCATATTAGAAATTGTTTTATGGAGGTTCATGATTATGTTTTCTAGCTTCTCTGTTAAACCTTCTTACTCAGTGAGGTTGCCATCGTTTAAAATTGGCTATCCTTAGAAAGCCAAAACAGATGAGTCACGATATAGTCAACAGTCATATTATTGGAACATAAAAGTGTGTTTTTACTCTAGACATTATATGGTATATAACTGTACAATTGTTATTAAACTAACTTTTGTAAACTGCAGATTAGCATATCCACTAAAGCAAGGAACATATGTTGGGCAGTGGGGAGTCAAGTAGCAGTGATGTACAGGTTGTTCTAAGAATGGCTAAAAAACGCTTCGTTGTTTTTATATTCCAGACCATTCTTTATATCAACAATCCTATGTCCACCCTCCAAAAACAGTTGCCCAACTGACTAAGGTAACAGATTGAACCATTTCCTTTCCTGTTGCCTTGGTATCATAATTTTAGTGGGTTTTAGAAATGAAATAAACAGGTGATTTTCTTCTTTATACACAAGGAGTGTGCCAGACACCCCCACTATGCATTTAAGTATTACATTAAAAATGTTTAAAGCAGAAAGAAAAAAATGATTCTGAGATATCTGCCTGTGAGAAGTTTACTGTCACTTGGCTCTGTCCATCATATGTCATTTGGGGTAGTTTATTCTTGTTGATTTTGTAGGATAATAAAAAATATTTGTGTGTGATATTATGATCATAAACCCTATTAACTTGAGAGTTATATGTTTATGTCATTTGTCCTCTAAAAAGCATTGAAATTATTCAAAAAGACAGTTTTCTTATACTCTGTGCTTCATTGTAGGTAGTTAAAAGGTACATATTTTAATTTCTGTGCATTATACAATTTACATGTACTAGATACATATTTTGAATTTAATATCATCTATTGCTAAATAGTAATATCAACAGCAAAAATGATAGAGACCAAAGAGTAAATGTTTCTTTTCCATTCAATAACAAATTGAAAGCTAAAAAAGTAAGGTCATAATTATGCCTAACATAAAACAACTATCCTTTGTACAATCAGAAATGCACCAATCCCCAACCCAAATACTACTACATAAAGTTAACAATACTTAAATGCTGATGCGAAGTCAATAAATCTTATGTCACATGATACAGGAGAAAGGAATAAAATGAAGATACTTTCTTAGATAAGTGTATACATGCACAAACATGTTTTTGTCAAAGAAAAGGAGGAAATGCTCATGACAATTACCATCCTCATTTCTATAGCTGGTGACATGGTCATAGCTGGTATTGATGACTACCTTCTTCTACTACACATTCTATATTCCCTTTGCCTTCAGCAAGCACCTCAGCAGGTCATGG
>NW_016107525.1:534964-543079 GCF_001604975.1 Cebus imitator
AACCAAACCTTCATTCCTGAAGAGTCTGGGTTGTTTATAGTCCTGCCTGCATTGGCCTATTGTAGTTTCCCATTGACCTTAATCACAGGGCATGTTAATATTAACAGACACCTAAAATGGATCTCCTGTATTTCATGCATACTCTTCCTTACTTCAGTGGAGTAGTAGACTGATTTCTCTTGAGAGTCCAGGTCAATAGCCCCAGACAAGACTGTAAGTCCCTTCTTACCCTGTTGACTTAAAGGTAGGAGGAGCCCGAAGTGTCCATGTGGCAATCTTAACTTTCAGTTTAATGGAATCCTTGTTGTCTCCTAGTGGCAGCATTCTGAGTAATTGGATATTGTTTCAAGAACCTCCTTGAAGAAAATTCTTTTTGTCTGTTACTTGTATTCATAAGGTCACAAAAGTCTTAGGACTTTTGTAAGTTATACTGTCTGATGATTGTTGCTGTTATTTGTTAGACTGCTTAATGACCATTTGGAGCTAAGACCTCTAGGTAACCAGAACATAATGTCACGGGAACAGGAAGCAAAAACTTTTCTAGTGGATCAATTAGGGTGGTGGTGAGTGGTGCCATTTCTACTTCTACCCCTTGATTCCTGAATTCTTGAGTTCTGGCTATGGGAGAAAGAGTATCATATATTGGATGCTGATTCAGAGCATACACAGCCTTATGAAGAACTGTGTCCCAGCCTTGCAAAGTATTGTCACCTAGTGGGCATTGTCTAATTGTGACTTCAAAAGGCCATTCCACCATTCTGTCAATCCAGCTGCTTCAGGATGATGGGAAACATGGTAAGACCAATGAATTCCATGAGCATGAGCTCACTGCCACACTTCTTTAGTCATGAAGTGAGTGCGTTAGTCAGAGGCAATGCTGTGTGGAATATCATGTTGGTGAATAAGGCATTCCCTGGGTCCATGGATAGTAGTCTTGGCAAAAGCATTGTGTACATGATAGGCAAACCCATACCCCAAGTAAGTGTTTATTCCAGTGAGGACAAACCTCTGCCCTTTTCATGATAGAGGAAGTTCAATATAATCAGCCTGTCACCATGTAGCTGGCTGATCACCATGAGGAATGGTGCCATATTGAGGGCTCACTGTTGGTCTCTGCTGATGGCAAATTGGCACTCAGCAGCGGATATAACCAGGTCAGCCTAGGTGAGTGAAAGTTCATATTGCTGAGCACATGCATAACCTCCATCCCTGCCACCATGGCCACTTTGTTCAAGGGCCCGTTGGGCGATAACAGAGGTGGCTGGGGAAAGAGGCTGAGTGATGTCCACAGAACATA
Organism: Cebus imitator; assembly: GCF_001604975.1. Classification (NCBI taxonomy): domain Eukaryota; kingdom Metazoa; phylum Chordata; class Mammalia; order Primates; family Cebidae; genus Cebus; species Cebus imitator. Next base: position 536,262 of record NW_016107525.1, read on the forward strand.
TCATCCTATCCACTTGATTATTAAAATCCTCCTCTGATGAAATCATCTGTTGGTGAGCACTCACATGGAGTACAAATATCTTCACAGTTGCTGACCACTCAGAGAGGTCCATGCCCATATTTCTTCCCCAAATTTCTTTGTCACCAATTTTCCAATCATGCTTCTTCCAAGTCCCTGATCATCCAGCCAAACTATTGACTACAGCCCATGAATCAATATATAATTGGATATCTGTCCATTTCTCCTTCCATGCAAAGTGCACAACGAGGCACACTACTTGAAGTTCTGTCCACTGGGAAGATTTTCCTTCACCACTGTCCTTCAAGCATGTCCTAGAAAGGAGCTGAATGTTGCAGCTGTCCACTTTTGGGTAGTGCCTGAATATTGTGCAGAACCATCTGTGAACCAGGCCCTAGTCTTCTCTTCCTCTGTAAACTGATCTTAGGGATCTCCCCATGAGGCCACTGGTGTAGGCTGGGGGAGAGAAGGCAGGGTGGCAGGAGTAGAGACTATGGATATTTGAGCCATTTCCTAACTTACTTGCCCCTTCAGGATCTGTTTGGGCCTGATGACATACATACCAATTCCATTTAATTATGAAATGCTACTGTGCATAACCTACTTTATAGCTAGATGGGTCAGAAACACTCAGTTCATGATAGGCAGTTCAGGTCACCTGGTGACTTAATGACCCATAGTCAAACATTCAGTTTCCACCAAAGCCCAGTAACAGGCCAAGAGCTCTCTCTCAAAAGGAGAGTATTTATCTGCAGAAGATCACAGGGCCTTGCTCCAAAATCCTAGAGACCTCCACTGTGATTAACCTATGGGGGTCTGCTAAAGGCTCTAAACAGCATCTCTATCTGCCACTGATACCTCAAGGACCATTGGATCTGCTGGGTCATATGGCCCAAGTGCCAGAGCAGCTTGCACAGCAGCCTGGATCTGCTGCAGAGCCTTCTCCTGTTCTGCACCCCACTCAAAACTGGCATCCTTTCAGGTCACTTGATAAATGGGCTGGAGTAACACATCCAAATGAGGAATGTGTTGCCTCCAAAATCCATATAGGCCCACTAGGCATTGTTCCTCTTTCTTTGTTGTAGGAGGGGCCAAATGCAGCAACTTATCCTTCACCTTAGAAGGAATATTTCAACTAGCCCCACATCACTGGATCCCTAGAAATTTTGCTGAGATAGAAGGTCCTTGACTGTTGGTCAGATTTATTTCCCATCCTCTGGCACAAAAATGGCTCAGCAGTAAGTCTAGTATGTTTGCTACTTCTTGCTCACTGGATCCAATCAGTATAATGTCATCAATGTAAGGGACCAGTGTGATATCTTGCAAAAGTGAAAAGCAACCAAGATCTCTCTGAATAAGATTGTAACACAAAGCTGGAAAGTTGATATACCCCTGAGGTAGGTCAGTAAGAGTATTTTGCTGGCCTTGCCAGCTGAAGGCCAATTGTTTCCGGTGGGCCTTATAGACAGGAATGGAGAAAAAGGCATTTTCCAAGTCAATAGCTACATACCAGGTACCAGAAGATGTGTCAATTTGCTCAAGCAATAAAACCGTATCTGGTATAGCAGCTGCAATTACAGTCACCACTTGGTTAAGCTTATGATAATCCACAGTCATTCTCTAAGATTCATCTGTCTTCTGCACAGGCCAAATGTGAGAATTGAATGGGGATGTGGTGAGAATCACCACCCCTGCATCTTCAAAGTCTTTGATGGTGACACTAATCTCCGGAAACCCTCCAGGGATGTGATATTGTTTTTGATTTACTATTTTTCTAGGTAGAGGCAGCTCTAACAGCTTCCATTTAGTCTTTCCCATCGTAGTAGCCCTCACCCTACCAGTCAGGGAGCCAAAGTGAGTTGGGGTTCTGCCACTTGCTAAGTATATCTATGCCAATTATGCATTCTTGCACTGGGGAAATGAATACAGTTTGAGCCCGGAAACTCATTGAACCCACTGTTTTAGCTCAGACCTGAGCTAAAACTCCATTAACTACCTGATCTCCATAAGCCCCTATTTTAACTGGAAGACTGCCATGACATTTTGGGGCCCCTGGAATCAACATCAGCTCAGAGCCAGTGTCCATTAGTCCCCAAAATATCTGATCATTTCCCTTTCCCTAATTCACAGTTACCCTGGTAAAAGGCCTGAGGTCTCCTTGGGAAAGTATGGGAGAAAGTTTCACTGCATAGGTTGTCGGTAATGTAGTGGGAACCTTCTTCAAGGGAACCCAGCCTCCTCTTCATTCAAGGCTGTAAACTGGCTCAAGTCTGGAAATTGATTGAGAGGCCATGATTCTCTGTTTTTATACTTCAAATTAGTATTTTGTCCACTTGACTTGAAAGTTTTCTGCTTATGTACATTAAGAATGGAGTAGGCTTCCTATCAACTTCACTTCTAGGAAGACCATAATTAAACAGCCAATGCCAGAGATCTACACAAGTTAGACTATTCTGATTGCTGTTTTGCTTCTACTGTCCATTACGGTAACTATGCCCACCCTGCCTTTGACAGTTGAGTGCCACCATTTGGCCCCTGGCACATTGGGATCCAATTATTCCCATTGTATTTAAATTTTGTAGTTGAGTGAGTGCCATTTCCACTGTTAGATCTGACATACAGAGAAGAGCTATTACAGGGCTCTTCAAAGATGCAGATGCTGCCCTCATAAATCTATCTCACAAGGTGTTCGTAAAGTATATATCTTCTGGACCCCCACTAACTGGGATGAGTACATCTAAAGTGACTAATCCACTACACCATCCCAATCTCCCTAAATTTTTGGATCCCTTCCTCTACATTAAACCAGGGGAGATCAGGCATTTCCAGCTTGCTTACAGTGGGCCATCTTTTAATCCATATTTTAGCTAAGCAAGCAAATAAACTATCAGAACATTTTTTAACTCCCTGAGCTGCAACGTTAAAAGCAGAGACCCTACTTAGTGGGCCAAATCAATAAATTCAGTCTGATTCATCTCTGTGTTCCTTCCACCATTATCTCGCACACTTAATATCCATTCCAATTTCTATTTTCTAGATTTCTGTTTATATAAACTAGAGAACTCAAGCAGTTTTTTTCTAGTGTAGTGCAGCCCCTCATGGGTCACACTCTCAACCTCACCTCTAGGGGCCCACTAGGACTTTAGTCTAGTTATAGGCCTAGAAGCAAACAGAGGTGCTGGGGGTGGCTGGTGAGGAGAATCAACATCTTGCCTAGCTACTGTCTCAGGGGAGGCCATCACTGTTGCCTCAGGCAGCACAGGGTTTAACTCCTCAGAATAAGGTGGGCAGGCTGATGGCAGCATGGTTATGGGAGGAGATGTTGCCACTACTGGGGATGGGGAAGCTGTTTCTTCTGGCAAAAAAGGTTCATCAGAGTTGACAAACTCAGTGTCCCCAGCTTCATCAGGGTCCTCCCACACATCTCCAGTCCAAGTTGTGGGGTCCCATTCTTTTCTAATTAATGCCCTCACTTTAACAGTACACACCTGGAGAGGCTGTGCATGAACATTTCATTGCAGGTCAGACACTCAAATGGTAAGAGCTTGTGTCTTTTTTTCCACAAGTTGAACTCTTTCTTTACAGGAGATAAGACTCTCATGCAGGACAACCTTAGCACATTTGAGGCTCAGTATCTGCTTCTAAAGCCAGGAGACAGAATCCCTGAGTTCATCATCATTTTCTTTCATCACTTTGTCCACTGAACTTAGGAGCAACCAACAAGCTTCATTGGTTCTCCACCTATGGTCACAGGTATTACGTATGGAGTCACTAAACTCCCTGCCTCCTATGAGCAATCAATCAGGAGTGTCAAATTAATTTATTTTGCATAACTTTCTAAACAGTTCATGCCAAAAATCATCAGTTTTCTTCATACTATCATAAATAGAGTCCTTAGCATTTTGGGGTCTAATCATATTAAGCAGTCAACTCCAGAAACCCCAAAGCCAATAAAAGAACCCCATCCTTAATATTCTGTTCCTCTGGAACCACTGCTGTTACCAAAATGTGTATTAGTCAGGGTTCCCTAGATGGACAGAACAATGGAATATATGTATATATATATATATGGGTAGTTTTCTAAGTAATAACTTACAAGATCACAAGGCCCCAAGCGGCCATTTTCAGGCTGAGGAGCAAGGAGAGCCAGTCCGAGATCCAAAACTAAAGAACTTGGAGTCCAATGTTCAGGGGCAACAAGCATCCAGCACAGGAAAAATATGTAGGCTGGGAGGCTAGATCATTTTTTCTTCCTGCTCTATATTCTAGCCATGCTGGAAGTTGATTAGATTGTGCCCACTCATATTAAAGGTGGATCTGCTTTTCTCAGCCCACTGACTCAAATGTCAATTTCCTTTGGCAACACCCTCATAGACACACCCAGGATAAATACATTATGTCCTTCAATCCAATCAAGTTTACACTCAGTATTAATCGTCACAATTGCCAAAGCATTGCATCCTAAAGGTGAATTTATTGAATCATACTAAGATCATTTTTAAAAATGCTAATACTTAGTTTCAAATTAGTTTCCTAATGTGTTTACCAAATTCACTTCCACTGAAAAGAGATTAGGAATCCTGTTTCCATGTGACTTTGCTAGTATTGCACATTTTCATTATTTTAAATAATTGCTAATTTGCTCTGAGAAGAATAATTTTTTGTTTTAATGTACACACTTTATATTACTGGTGAGCTAAAGGTTTTTCCATAGATTTGTTTACAGATCCCTTGTAAATTGCTGTCACATTTAAATTTTTCTGAAAGTCCCCAGGTGTATCTCACATATGCTCATGTTTAGTATTTACATTCTCTTTTTTGTGACTAAGTGAACTTAACAAGTATATATATATATAAGCATTTAGTAATGCTTATTTAAACTTAGGTGGTTAGACTTTAAAAAGCAGAATAGTTTACTTTTTCTATCAAAAAACACTGATACTAAACATGTGCTTGAAAACCACATGGGAAATTTGAGCTGAAAATTTCAGTAGGGAAAGACTGTCTAAGTAAGAAAGAGGTCCCTTGGAATAGTTTAGTCTTTATGATTGCATCCTTAAAAGGAGCCTGGGGAATGAATGCGTGTGAGTGACTTGAAAGAGAAACAGAAAAAATAAAAACAAGAGTGAATAATTTAATTATACTTGTAACTGTTACCAATATTAAATCAGTGGTTTAGATAAATCCTGTGCTTTATTTTACCCAAATTATTTTACAGGTCTCAGGATTATTTTCACATGTGTTATTGTCCTTATGTTATTAAAATTTGTCACCTGGTATTTATTCAAGTTCCACAATCACAGTTATTTTCTGTTTGGTTTAGGCTCTCTTCCTGTCTGAGTTATCTAGGTGTCAGTGATTAGTACTATAAAAATAAAGAGAGAGAAAACAGCAGGGGAAAGGACTTTTAAGACACTTAATGGACTGTTTGACATGTATTCTAGGCATGTGACAGGTAATAATTAAGACTGCCTTATTAGTTTCTGAATATTGGGGTGAGGAATAGCAGTAAAACTGAATAGTACTAATGAAATACTGAATTACTATAATCAAAACATTATTTTCTTTTCAACTAGTAAAAGACTTTCACATAGAATAAGTGTGCTGGCTTTCTTTTTGCATAAGAGAAATAAGAATTGAATTTCCATAGTGATTAAAACCAAAGTACTGGCCTAATTCTTATAATTAGAAGTATTCTGTAATGTTAGAAAAGAACTTAAGAAATTAGGCTAGACTTTCTCACACAAATGAAAGCTTGCATGGTGAGGCAAACACAGTATTTGAGTTATATTTCTGTGAATATTTAAAAATTAGATAAAAGGGATTAACATCTTGTAAATGAGATAAAACAAGAAAAATACTAAAAACAAACAATGAAATCTGAAAAACACACTATTATTTCTTTTTTTGGAAACTATGATCATTTAGAACAAAGACACACACCCCCAATTTACTCATTATTTCTTAAATCTAACATTATAAGTTAAGCACTTTGAGATCCTATAAAATTAGACAACATATACCTTATGTGGCTGGGTCTATAATTTATTTTTCTATCTTTAGACTCTATTACTTATATGTTAAGCAAATATCTGTTCAATGGAATTTTAGGTGGCTGTCAGAATAAACCAGAAACTCCAAGATTTTCAGTATATTTTCTCTTTATTGTGTTGCCCAATTATGACTGTGTGTGTGTGTGCAGTTTCCCTCTTTAAAGCCAAACAGCTGGGGCTTCCCTCACTATTAAGAGTCAGTAACTGCTAAACTCAAGTTTTAAGATTGCAAAATAGATGGAATTCTCAGGAGTGCTTTGTCCCAGAGGACGTGGAATTTGAAAGCAAAGCAGATGGAGTCCTGGAGAAAGACAGCTTGGTGATGATGATTTTAATGATTAAATGGAAATCGAGTGAGGGACCACTGAAGGGTGGAAAGAGCAGAGAAGCTGTCAGAGGGTCACGGAAGGAGAGAAAAGGAGAGTTTCAGAAAGTCTCTGTGAACCAGAGTAGCTTTCCTTAAGCAATAAGCCATAGGCAAGAACCACAATGCTCTAAGAGCCCTGAAGCCCAAGGACAATAGATGTGTGTACCACCCTGATTAGTGATGGCAGGAGACACAGATGGCTGGTTAACCCGTTAGGTAGTCAAGAAGGACAGCCACCAGGGAATACGTGGCAGCTTCATGCAGCCAGACCCAGACAGGTGGCAGACAGCTTGAGCTGGGCTCTTTGTGTTTGGTTTCTGACCTTATTTTAAATAACAGTAATAAATGCCTATTAAGCTTCAGCTTCACTTTTTTTTTTT
>NW_016107525.1:543100-563490 GCF_001604975.1 Cebus imitator
AAGTGTTGGTGAATGGGAGAGCTGTGTCAGGAAGCTAAGTCTCAATTTTGCTTTGATACTTTTATCTTCCCCATTTCTTATGATTCTCACAGATGTGATCTTTCCCTGAAAAATGTAAAGGAAAATGTTTGATGGTGACCCAGTTAGTTCTTCCTTTAAGTACACTGACTGCTCATCCTCAAAACTTATCCAAGTGTCCCCCATAATAAGCAGCACAGCAGCCTGGCTCTGTAAATGTATGAAACTCAAGGGCAGCCATGTCAAATGCAGATGTAATAACAGGTAAATTCAGTAGGTGAACACACCTATTGTAACTTGTTTTATTTATTGTTGAAATACATAAAAATGCTTTAGGGAATATTATCCATTAAGGCAGACACTCAAGAAGCTGATGCACAAGTATATAACCTAGGCCCTGCTCCAGGCATTCTTTGATTTGTGGTTAATCCAATTTTTGTGGCTTCTCAGTTTTGCATTTAAGCAAAATCAATTCTAAATGCTGTAAAATAAAACAAAGGTTGTTTTTGTTATACAACTGCAAGGAACCAGAATTCTAAGCATGCCTTTCATATCAGGTACTTTTGACATAATATTTATTTGGTTCAGAAGAATGTGCTATGATCTTCACCATTCTTATAATAGAGGAAAAAGCAAAGCAAGTCAGAAAGAGATGCCTTAAGTAATAGCTAAATAGGGTCCATTTCAGACCAGAAATTCTGTGGGACTATTCTTTCTAAAATGATTGTTCTTTCTAGAGCATAAAGATTTTAAGAGGCAAGAAGGAAGAAATGAAGGGGAAAAAAATGACTTGCAATTTTCAGGCTTCCTTTCTGCTGCTGAGTGTGGATAAGGTAGGCTTTATTGATAGAAGTTAGCTCCTCTCAAAAAATAAGTTTGAGAAATGTTGGGTTAAGCAAAGTTGAAGAATTGGTCTTTGTTACAAGTCTTTTCAGAGTCTTTTAAATGATTAAATACACTGAAATTCTAAAAGTTTATATGTAATGTTTGCTAACCTGATTTGATTATATAAAATCCCTGTCTTTTTTGTTACCAGGCATTTCATGAAGTAGTGAGCCAAGAGACAAAAGATTCTTTAGAGCTCTGAGGCTGAGCCATCCACTGTGTCATATAGAGAAAGAAATTATGTATCAGTTGAAAGCAAGGTTAGGCAGAAATCTGGGAAGATGAGGAAATAATAGTTTTAACTCAATAGTTTTCTAACACAACATTTCCTAATGTGTGTTGTGCAGATTACTTCTCTCAGTGATATTATTACATACGGGTAAAAATAGGATTTTATGGTAAAATAAGTTTAGGTAAAATCTGAGTCAACAAAACTAAGCAGATTTCTTTTAAAAGGCACTTCTTAGAATGTTTCTAAAGGCAGAAACTTCTTGGGGTGGCTACGCAGTTCACAAGAATTTTCTCTTCTCTGGGAACTTCCCTGTCTTTGTTTATTCAGGCTGCTATAACAAATTATTTTAGACTGAGTAATTTTTAAGTTACGGTATTTATTGTTCACAGTTCTGGAGACTGAGAAGTCCAAGATCAGGATGCCAGAAGATTCAGTGTCTGGCAAGGGCTCTTTCTTCATAGACTAGGTGTCCTCACATGCAAAAATAAGGCTAAGGGCCTTCTGCCCTCTTTTATAAGGGCACTAATCCACCCTCATGACTTAATCACTTCCCAAAAGCCCCCACCTCGTAATACTATCAAATTGAGGATTTGGTTTCAACATGTGAATTTTGGGGAAACACTAAAATTTGACCACTAAATGCTTTTATTTAAGGAGCTTCTTATTAAACCAGTGTTCGGCCACACATGCTTTGGGGAAGCACTAGTTTAAGATAATCAATTTAACATTGTGGTGACTTTTCCACAGGACATTTATTGAATGTTGAATTTTAAGCCGAGGTTCTTGGGGTTACATTAATTGTTATATGTTCTTAGAATTAGGGACACTCAGTGGTGATACACACGGTTAGATGCAAATAAATAAATCCTTGGTACCCACTTTTAGGATTGCTCTGGAAAACAAGAAGTCAGGGCTCTTCCTCACTGATGCAGTTTTATTTGCACATAATAAACCATCTTTCACCTACATAGGTATTACATAGTAGACACCTAAATTAGCAATACACCTAGAGGCAAAAGTGGTAGAATCAGATGGCTTAGTACAGGGCTGATAATTCTATGGCCATAAGTACAAAATAAATAAGTGTTACTAATTGAACTGACATAAAGTAATAATCTTTTAAGTATCTAAAAGGTTGTGAAAACTCAGAAAAATAGCAGGATAAAATGAATGCAGTGGAACAGCAGCAGGCATTTCTTAGCTCTGTCACTTGAATAAGGTCCTTTACTCTGAACCTATTTCTTGTTCTATAAGATGAAGATAATAATTTTTCTCCTATGTTTTGGGTTTAGGACTAAATAACAGTTAACATTACTAAGATATTTGTACATGCCAGACACTGTGCTAAATGCTTTAAATTCATTATTTTATTTAATTTTCTAAACATTTCTGCGATGTGGTATTTTAGTCCATCCTCAAATTGTTGTAAAGAAACACGTGAAATCTGATAATTAATAAAGAAAAGATGTTTAATTGGCACATGATTCTGCAGGCTGTGTAGGAAGTATGGCAGCATCTGCTTCTGGGGAGGCCTCAAGGAGCCTTTACTCATGGCAGAAGGCAACGTGGAAGCAGGCATCTTACATGACAGGAGCAGGACCGAGAGAGAGGGTCCTGATCTCTTAAACAACCGGATCTCATGAGAACTCACTATTATGATGACAGCACCAAGCAGGGATCATGTTAAAGCATGAGAAACTGCCTCCATTATCCAATCACCTCCCATCAGGGCTCACCTCTAGTACTAGGAATTACATTTCAATATGAGATTTGGGTGAGGACATATATCCAAGCAATATCAAGTGATTTATCATTTATTTTTTCTATTTTGTAGATGAGGAAACCTACGCACAGAAGCATTAAGAACACTTGCCTAAGGTTGCCCAGTAGACAATAGAGCCAAGATACAAACCCAAACAGTCAAATTCCCATACCTACACACCGCAAGCACTCAGTATTTAACCATTTTCTCCAGGGAGCTACCTCCTTCCCTTTTGACTAATTGGCAGTAGAGAAACATGTTATAATGAAAATATATATAGACTATGATGAAAAAAATAATTTGCGTGGATAACACTAATGAATTCTGGCTTATCTTCTTGGACAAGTTAGTCGCATTTGGGAGGATCATTTCAGTTGAGAGGGGCAAGGATTGAATCACCAAGATAACCACAGAAAAGTTGACAGGAGCACCTGCACCACATATAAAATGCTGCAGGATTTCTGGAATCTGGGTGGGCTCAGTGAAGGAATGTCATTTGAAGTCAGGGTTTTGACTAGAGTAGGAATGTTGTTTGGTGGAAAAGGACAGGCTGCTACAAGCAGGAATAGTATGTTCAAAGTCTAAGTGACCAAAATGGGCAAACTGGTTTGTTTCGATGGAGTACAAGACATAGATTAAAACACACAAAAACAATAAGAATGGCTACATTGAGAAATGGTTAAGGGATGTTTCCCTCACACCACTCACGTAGGAACTAACATTTATTAATTGGATACTCTATGTGAGGTACTCTACTAATCATTTTACTTGTATGAAATCATCTAATCATTATACCAACCCTATGAAGTTGGCACAATCACTAGTTCTAATTTGCTGTTGAGGAATATGAAACACAAAGAAGTTCAATAACAGATGGTTGCTAGGAAGTGAAAGAACCCGAATTCAAATCTATTAATTGAGGTTCAGACTGTATGATCTGTACCAGTATGCTATACTCCGTCGTAGCCTGGATTTGCTTTACTATGTTACTCCCTTTCTTAAAAAACTAAAGTGCTTTCTTCTTATGCTTATTAACAAATATACATTGATCCTCTTGATCTTTAGAGACCTCTATCAACTTGCACCTGTTAATCATTAACACCATTTTTCACCACTCTCCCTAAATGGACCCTCCTCTATTAACACATAATCTAATGAGTTCCTTCTTAGAATGTCCTCTCTCTGCTGATCCATGTCTCTAAGCTTTAAAATTCAGCTCAATAAATTTAGCCATTGCCTCCAAGAAGCCCCCTCTGACTTTCTCCATTGAATATCAATTCTAAATTACTCTTTTGCCTCACAAAATTTATTATATCAGGAGATATTAAGTGGCTATTGGTGATTATTTTGCCCTTAGTAACCTAACTTGATAAGCAATATTGACTCCATGTACCTTGAAAATATATTTTTTCACTAAGTGAATTATAAGCTACTTGTAATTAAGATAATGTATCTGCATGCAATATCCATTCATTTCATGTTAACCATGTAGAATCGGTAGAAATAGGAAAAGAGCACTAATAATACAAGGACAATTGTTTTCTCTTCTCCTCATGTATTCAAAAAAAGAAAATTCATTTTTTCTCTGATAAAAGCTTAAATTCAGACTGTTAACAATTTTTCACAATCAGAAAGTAATACCACCATTATAAAGGTTGAGGCTCATCTTCTTGTTTGTGAAAATGAGATCACTGGTTCAAAAAAACAACAGAATTTAGCTTAGAAATAAGTATAAATTATTTGTGCCTTTTTTAAAAAACAAAGGTTTTAATTATACAGGCCCTGCAGAGATTGTTTATTTCATCATTACTGAAAAATGGCAAGTATCCCACATAATAACCTTTCCTTTTGAATATGAAAATGCCCTTACATAAATGCAGATATTTATTTGGCAACTAGACAATGGAGAAGATTCCCACTTGTGCTTAGTGGAATGGAATGAGTTGGTCCTCACTAAGTCAGCCAAGATTCTCTCTGCTAATGGCAAAACATGCCTGTCCCTGTAGCTAAACAAACACTGGATTATTCATATTCCTTTTGGCAAATGTGATCGCGGTAATGCCCACAATACTTGATGTTTATCATGAATGACTGTTGGGGATATCCCTTGTTAGAAGAAAAACTGTACAAACCAAGTTAATAAGGATGAATTTAAATGCTGTGGAATTCTGTGTTTATGTGTATGTGTATGTGTTGACATGTATCCAAGGCTTTCTGTGATTTTTGTTCCGTCTGAATATCTCATGTTTCGTGTTTCAATGGCATCTTTCTTTTGCAGTGCTCCAAGGTTAAAGGAACTAACATAAGTGACCTAGGATATACTCAGCATCCAGATAGTACTGACTCTTTTTTGAATTGTTAAAGGTATATAACAAAGACTACTCATCGCGTCTGCCCTCAAAAAATCTTGTCCTTAAATAGATACACAATCATATATCTGAGTAAGTGGTTGTGAATGAAAAGAATATGTAAAACTAGATCAGTGTTCCTCACCCTTTTTGGTACCAGGGACTGGTTTTGTGGAAGACAATTTTTCCATGGATGTGGGGGGTTAGTTTTGGGATAAAACCATTTTAATTCAGATCATCAGGTATTAGATTATCATAAGGAGTGTGAAACATAGATCCCTCGTACATCCAGCTCACAAAAGGATTTGAGCTCCTATGAGAGTCTAAAGTCATCACAGATCTGACAGGAGGTGGAGCTCAAGGACTAATGCCCACTCCCTGCTGCTCACCTCCTGCTGTGAGGCATTACATGAGGGTCGGTGGCCTGGGGGTTGGGGACCCCTGAACTAGATAGACAGTAAGAGCAATGATTGAGATTCATCTAAAATTACAGAAAAGTATTTAAACAGATTAAAACACATCATTATTACATTCCAATTAGCTCAGTTGATTAAAGCAAGATGAGGACAAAGTACAATGAAGTTAGAAATTAAGCCAGAGTCAGAAGATCTGAGTTTTAGTTTTAGTGCACCAATTAAGTCACTATTTGACATGAACAGGCCTGAGCAAGGGGCTCGCTCTTGTTGCTCTCACAAATAAGAATGTATGTTTGTAAAAATGAAGTTCAACCTTGATTAGGAATATGCTAACAGTAGCCAAAAAGAAAAGCAAAAATATGATTTTGGAAATAAGAGACCACTTGGCCAGAATGTTGAGACAACTTATTTCACTCTTATTTTTTTCTTTCAGAATACAAAAAAATTCAAAGAGAGTTCTTTAAATGAGGTGACAATTTTATCATCTTTTTTAAAGATGTTTCATAAAGTATAGCCCATCATTATGTGTGTAACTAGGGCAAGTTGTATAACCTACCTAAGATGTAAGTTTCTCTGTATAAAGACGGGGATATCAGCCAAATGAAATTATACCCATAAATCATTTAACATAGTGCTTGCTACATATTAAGTGCTCAATACATAAACTCTAGAGGCATTGGAGTATCATGAATAAGTCCACTAGAATCAGAATATCTGTTCAAATCCTGGGTTTTCCAATTAACTGCTGTGTGACCATTGAACAACTTACTTAACCTTGCTAAACTTAAATTTTCTCTTTTGCAGAATAGGGATGATAGTATCTAGCCCATAGGATTATTGTCAACTTTAAATACAATGATACATATAAAACATGGCCTAGCATGTAAACTTCAATAAACGTAATTCGTTCATTGAAAAGATGCTTATCAAGCATTTACCATCAGTGTGTCGCTGTTTTATGTGCTGGGATACAATGGTGAATCAAGACAGAAAACAGTCCTTTCTCCCAATGATCTCATATTCTAATTGGAAAGATATATAATACATAACAAAAAATGTCAGATATGATTGCCATCAGAATAAGGGACTACAGATTGACTGTAGGGGTAGACTACAGATTGACATGCTATTTTATTTATGGTTGTTTGGAAAAGCTTCTTTCTAAAGATGAGGCACTTGATGAGAGACCTGAAACACACAAAAAGAGATAGCCATGAAATAACCGTAGTGGGGTGGGAGGGTGGGCAGGGAAGAACATTTCAGGCAGAGAGAACAAAAAGTGTAATGTTCTTTAAAAGGGAAGAATGTTGTTAATGTTCTTTAGGAAACGCAAAGACGTCATTGTGGCTGAAAAATATGGAGTGAAGGGAAAAAGAGAATTAGGACATGAGATCAGATCGATAGGCAGAGCTAGATCATGTTGGGTTACATCTAATGCTAGCTATTATCATGGTCATTATTGTTAAGCTTCAGGGGTTTTGATTATTGAAATAATGCTTTATTTCACTTGGTAAATTCTTTTAAGATCTCACAAAGCAAAAACTTATGATAATAATAGCAATAATGGCTGACTTTATCATTTGGCCTTTTACAAAGTGATTTGCACATCTATGAACTCATTTACTCTTTACAGAATCCCTGTAAGTTAGATAATTATTAGTATCTTTCTTTTGAGGAGACAGGCTCACAGAAGGTAAAGTCCTTGGGCACAGTACACAGCAAAGGATATAGCAAGTATAGGGCTGAAAGTATGACTCCAGATTGTTGCTTTATTTACAGAATGCATCTCTGTCTTGTTGACCAGGTAACAAAAGTGATTGACAAAAGAGGATCTGATTTAGCAGAGAAATAGAGATCAGTTCCGCAGTTACAAATAGATCTCAGTATCCTGATTTAATTATTTTAATGTTATCAAGTCCTATATTTAGGGTGCCCACTTGCTTCTGAAGAAATAACTATTTATTCTTAATATTCATGAATTTCATGAATAAAATTTACATGTACAAGACAGTCACTGTGAAGAGCCAGTAAAAATTTATAATATTTGGACACTGCTTTTAGCATGATAAAATTCTGTAAAAAATGACTATTGCTTATTCTCACCCTCTGGTGTTTTCCATTAGTTCAAGGATAAGACTTATGAGAAACAACATCTGAATTTGATTGAACAAATGATAATCTCATTTAGGAAGATTGAGACATTTCAAACACAAAGATGCTGGAAACTTGATGCCAATCCATTCTATATATAACATTTATTAAGGTATACCAAATTGTGACCACGTTTATTGTGAAACAGAAGACACAGAATCAGCCTGTTACTTTGTACTCATCTTTAGATATTCCTGAGGTTGTTCTGGAAAGCAAAAAAAAAATGTATAATGATACACAGTGGTTGTAAAATAGAGTAAACATTTGTTAAAGCCATATGTATTGCTCAAGATTTCATTGCTTCCTGGCATTCCAGCAGCTAGTTTTGTTATGGTTGCCTCTCTCTGTTCCATGCTATGAGGTAAGACAATCTGGTCAGCAGTCCTAATCATATTAATGTCCTACTGATATTTTCCAAAGAGACCTAGTTTGCTATTGTGAACTGTATCACACTAAGCCAATTATAGCCTGTTAACATCCCAGTTGATTAGTCTGGTCAATAACATTATTAGGTGTGATGGGAGACACAATGATAAGCATACATAGTTTCTGTCCTCCAGAAGTATGCAATCCCATCAGGGAGGCCAAGCATGCACAAATAAAAGTTGACTAATATTCAAGAGCTTTACAATATACAACCAGCACATTTGATACATAATCTTATAATTTAGGCAATTTTCTGCTTTATAAAAATCCCTGTTACAAAAAGTCCTCATTTTAAAACATTTTAGAAATGACCTATATCTTAAGCAAATTATGCCAGAACAGAAAATCAAATACTGCATTTTCTCACTCGTAAGTGGGAGCTAAACACTGAGTACACATGGACATAAACATGGGAATAACAGACACTAATTACTAGTGGGGAGAAGGAAGGAAGAAAGTGTGGGTTGAAAAACTACCTATGGAGTACTATCCTCACTCCCTGAATGCAATTTAATAGGCACATAACAGATCTGCATATATGTCACCTGTATCTAAAATAAAAGTTGAATTTAAAAATAACCTATAATAATACAAGTGAATTCTGAAAGTCCTCTGTAATATCCTAAACTGGATATGCTATCTGTCTGTTGAATTAGAGCGCTTGACTTGAAATTTACTTGGAAAGGTGACTATTATATATGAAAATGTATAGAGCTAGAAAATTATTATTGCCTATTCAACACTATAGAAAGAATATTAGGACACATTTTGTTGAATAAAATTAGAAACGATGGTTAGGCATTACTGAAAAATTACCATATTTATGTACATTTGGAGATAAATACATTTCTATAGTCTCAACTGAGGATCTAACCATCATTTACAGCATTGTTTCTCAGAGCATTGGCTGTGTACCATTTTCATCAAAATCATCTATAGTGTTTATTCAACTGCAAAACCCTGAGCTCCAGCTCATATCTACTGAACCGAAATATTCTGAAGCAAATTTTAGCACTCTATATTTGTAACAGGTTCTGTACCTCCAGATGTCCACCAAAAGATTGGAACCATATTTAAAGGGTAACCATAGTCTTTATAGAACAATACATCCTATTGTAAAATTTTTCATCAATTTTGGATATGGAGTGTTAATAATTGAGAGAGACATTCCCTTCCTATGACAACCAGCAATGTTTTCCCATTGTCCTCTCTTTGTTTTCTATGTTTTTTTTTTACAGTGGCAAAATATATATAAGATTAAATTTACCAATTCAACCATTTTAGGTGTACAATTCAGTGACATTAATTACATCACGATGCTGTGCAACTATCACCATGATCTATTTCTGAAATTTTTTTATCACTTCACACAGAAACTCTATACTCATTAATGCATAACTCCACATATACTTTTCCACCAAGCCCTTATAACCTCTAATCTACTTTCTGTTTCAATGAAATTGTCTATCTTGGACATTTGCTATATGGGAAGTCATAACGTATTTGTCATTTTATGTTTGGTTTATTTCACATAGCATGTTTTCAATGTTTGTACATGTTGTAGCATGTACCAGAATTTTATTCCTTTTTCTGGCTGAATAATAGTCAATTATATGCTGTCTTAATCAGCTCAGGCTGCCATAAAAAATGCCATAGGCTTATTTGAAGTGGTGGTTCAGTTTGGTTTTTATTTGCATCTTCCTAATGACTAATGATATTGAGCATTTTTTCATGTGCCTATTGACCATTTGTGTATCTTCTATGGAGAAATGTCTATTCAAGCCTTTTGCCCATTTCTTTTTTGTAATTTTGTCATTGAGACATAGGAGTTCCTTATATATTGTGTATATTAAGTTCCTCTCAGATATATCATTTGCAGGTATTTTCTCCCATACTCTAAGCTGCTGTTCACTCTCTTGATAGTGTCCTTTTAGGCACAAAAGTTTTTAATGTTGATGAAGTCAAATTTATCCCTTTTATTTTTTTTTGCCTGCACTTCTGATGTTATATTTAAGAAGCCATTATCAAATCCAAGATCATACATCATTTCCCCTGTGTTTTCTTCTAAGAGATTTACAGTTTTAGCACTTCAATTGATATTTTAGAGTTAATTTTTGTATATGATGTAGGGTAAGGGTCCAACTTCATTCCTCTACATGTGTATATCCAGTTTTCCTAGCACCATTTGTTAAATAGACAGTTCTTTCCCTCATTGAGTAGTCTTGACTTCCTTGTAAAAATTCAATTGACCCATAGATATATGGGTTTATTTCTGAACTCTCAGTTCTATTCTACTGGTATATATGTATACTTTTCCAGTACCACACTGTTTTGATTACTGTCGCTTTGTAGTAAGTTTTGAAATCAGGAAGTGTGTGTCCTCCAATTTTGTTTTCTTCTAATATTTGACTATTGTGGGTCTCCTGAAATTCCATATGAATTTTAGAATTGGTTTTCTCATTTCCATAGAAAAATGCCATGGAGATTTTATTGGGATTGCACTAAATTTGTGAATTGTTTTGGTAGTATAGTCATCTTAATGGTATTAAATCTTCGAATCAATGAATATAGAATGTCTCTCCATTTATTTAGGTCTTCCTTAATTTCTGTCAGTAATGTTTTATAGGTTTCAGTGTACAAATTTTAAATTTATTTGAAAGTTTATTTATATGTATTTTTGATAATTTCATAAATGAGATTATTGCTTTAATTCCCTTTGTACATTATTCATTATTGATGTGTAGAAATACAATTGATACTTGAATGTTTGCTTTGTATCCTGCAACTTTGCTGAATGTTTTGGCTCTCACAGGTTATTTTGTGAATTCTTTTTTTTTTTTAATATACTTTATTGCACTTTAGGTTCTGGGGTACATGTGCAGATCGTGAAGGGTTGTTGCATAGGTACATACATGGCAATGCGGTTTGCTGCCTCCATCCCCCCTTCACCTGTATCTGGTATTTCTCCCCATGTTATCCCTCCTCAACCTACCTATCCCCCACTGTCCCTCTCCTATTACCCCTCAACAGACCCCAGTGTGTGATGCTCCCCTCCCTGTGTCCATGTGTTCTCATTGTTCAACACCTGCCTCTGAGTGAGAAATGCAGTGTTCGATTTTCTGTTCTTGCATCAGTTTGCTGAGAATGATGGTTTTCAGGTTCATCCATGTCCCTACAAAGGACACGAACTCATTGTTTTTTATGGCTGCATAGTATTCCATGGTGTAAATGTGCCACATTTTCCCTGTCCAGTCTATCATCGATGGGCATTTGGGTTGGTTCCAAGTCTTTGCTATTGTAAACAGTGCTGCAATGTACATTCGTGTTGCATGTGTCTTTATAATAGAACAATTTATAATCCTCTGGATATATACCCAGTAATGGGATTGCTAGGTCAAATGAAATTTCTATTTCTAGGTCCTTGAGGAATCGCCACACTGTCTCCCACAATGGTTGAACTAATTTACACTCCTACCAACAGTGCAAAAGTGTTCCTATTTCTCCACATCCTCTCCAGCATGCTGTCTCCGGATTTTTTAATGATAGCCATTCTAACTGGTGTGAGGTGATATCTCACACTTGTTTTAAGTGATTGAATGATGTTCCTAATAACCCTCTGTGTTCCAGATTTATTCATATTAATAGTTGACATAGTCATGATGCATAAGTAGGATGAACTCCTTCATCCAAAACTTGGCTCACATATTAAAGCTGTGGTGATGCTAGCACATATGCACCAAGAGAGTATTAAAAGGCTTATTATACTCTTATAATGAGACTTTCTGGGGAGAGCAGTGAAAGTTCCCAACCTTAACTGAAAACTATTTCAGAGAGCTGAGAAAGAAGACTGTCTTGGCTTTTACTCTGATTAGGGGATGTGGCTGCCATGGGATTTCTGTTCATGGGCCAAGGTTTGCATGCTTTAAACTTCCTGCCAGCACTAAAAGCGGAGCCCAGGGCTTTCTTATCAGCTTGGCCAGCAGTGGGCATGAGGGAAAGAGAGAGTAGTGGGTCTTGAAAACTGTCAGCAGTCAAACAGAAAAATGAAGTCAGGTATATATCACAATAATTGAATATCCACTATATCATTTTAATCACCTTGTAATATTTGTTTATCCATTTATTGATTGATAGGAATACATATTGTTTCCAAATTGAAGATATTACAAAATTATCTCCTTGTCAATATTTTCAAGATTTTTATCTAGGTCCATGCTACTCAAAACGTGGTCTTTAGATCAGCACAAATCTATTAACTGATAGTTACATGTCTGTAATTAGATAAGGAGCTGGTCCCAGAATGCAAATCAACATGGTAACTAAATTTACTATATAATTCAGTTGATAATTATTTTCATAATAAGACTTTCTCAATAAAGAAAGCACTGAATTAATTTTACACTTGGACACAAGTTTCTTATCTCATTGAAGACATAACAAATAGTCCTCAGACCAGTGACTCTGAGTAGCTTTTGTTCTGATTGAGAGTGGAATTTCCAAGTCCTAAAATGCCTGCACCTTCAACTTCACTAGCCATTGCTTAACTGGTCTGTAAAATACTTGTTTGTTTTGTTGTTGTGGTTGAGGAATGACATTTTATTTTTTATATGTCTGTGGGTAGATAGTAGATGTATATAATTACAAGGTATGAGATGTTTTGATACAGGCATGCAATGAAGAATAATCACATCATGAAGAATGGAGTACCCATCCCCTCAAGCATTTATGCTTTTTTTTTATAAATAATCCAATTATATTCTTTTAGCTATTTTTAAAATGTACAATTAATTTTTCAAGAGTTAAAAAATTAATTGTACATTTTAAAAATAGCTAAAAGAATTGGATTATATTCTAGTCACCCTGTTATATCATTAAATATTAGGTCACCTATTATACTATTAAATATTAGGTTTAATTCATTCTTTCTATTGTTTGTACCCATTAACCATCCCCAACTCATGCCCAACTCCCACTACCCTTCCCAGGCTCTAGTAACCATCCTTCTATTCTCTGTGTTCATGAATTCAATTGTTTTGATTTTTGGCATCTAAAGATGCCACAAATAAGTAAGAATATATGATGGTTGTCTTTCTGTGCTAAGCTCATTTCACTTAACATAATGACCTTGAGGTCTATCTATGTTGTTGCAAGTGACTGAATTTTATTCTTTTTTATGGCTGATTAGTACCCCATTATGTATAAGTACCACATTTTCTTTATCCATTCATCTGTTGATGGACACAGGTTGATTCCAAATCTTAGTGATTGTGAACAGAGCTACAACAAACATGAGAATGCAAATATATCTTTGATATATTGACTTCCTTACTTTTAGGTATATACCCAGCAGTGGAATTGCTGGATCATATCATAGCTCAATTGTCAGTTTTTTGAGGAATCTCCAAACTATTCTCAATAGTGGTTAGGATAATTTACATTCCAACCAACAGTGTACCAGTGTTCCCTTTTCCCCATATTCTTGCCAGCATTTCCTATTGCCTGTGTTTTAGATATAAACCATTTTAACTGGTGTGAGATGATATCTCATTGTAGTTTCGATTTGCATTTCTCTGATGATCAATAATGTTGAGCAACTTTTTGTATGTCTATTTGCCACTTGTATGTCTTCTTTTGACAAATGTCTATTCAAATTTTTGCCCTTTTTAAAAATAGAGTTATTAGATTTTTTCCTATTGAGTTTTGAGCTTCTTATATATTCTGATTATGAATCCTTGTTCAAATGGGTGGTTTGCAAATATTTTCTCCCAGTCTATGGGGTTTTCTCTTTACTTTGTTAATTGTATTCTTTGCTGTGCAGAAGGCTTTTAACTTAATGTAATGCCATGCCCGTTTTTGCTTTGGTTGCCTGTGCTTGTGGGGTATTACTCAAGAAATCTTTGCACAGACAAATGTCTGGACAGTTTCTCCAATGTTTTCTTGTAGTTGTTTTACAGTCTGAGATCTTAGACCATCATTTTTCTTTATATGTTAATTCTTTGGTATTTGTTCTTTAATCCATTTCGATTTGATTTTTTATATGGAGAAAGATAGTAGTCTAGTTTCACTGTGCCTATGGATATCCAGTTTTTCTGTCACCGCTTATGGAAGAGACTGTCTTTTCCCCAGCATATGTTCTTAGCAACTTTATTGAAAATGAGTTTTCTGTGGGTGTGTGGATTTGTTTCTTGTTTCTCTACTCAGTTTCATTGGTCCATGTGTTTGTTTTTATGCTGTCACAATGCTGTTTTGATTACTATAGCTCAGCAGCATAATTTGAAGTCAGGTAATGTGATTCCTCTGAGTTTTGTACTTTTTGCTTAGGATAAATTTGGCTATTCTGGGTCTTTTGTGGGTTTTTTAAATAAATTTTATGATAGTTATTTTCAATTTCTGTGAAGAATGTCATTGGTATTTTGATACAGATTGCACTGAATCTGTAGACTGATATGGGTAGTATGGACATTTGAACAACTGTCTTCCAATCCATGAACATGAAATAACTTCCCAATTGTGATGTCCTCCTCAATTTCATTCATCAGTGTTTTATAGTTTCCATTATAGAGATTTTACTAATCTTTGGCTAAGTAAATTCCTAGGTATTTAATTTTATTTGTGGCTACTGCAAATGAAATTGCTTTTTAAAATTTCTTTCTCCGGCCGGGCGCGGTGGCTCAAGCCTGTAATCCCAGCACTTTGGGAGGCCGAGGCGGGTGGATCGCGAGGTCAAGAGATAGAGACCATCCTGGTCAACATGGTGAAACCCTGTCTCTACTAAAAATACAAAAAATTAGCTGGGCATGGTGGCACGTGCCTGTAATCCCAGCTACTCAGGAGGCTGAGGCAGGAGAATTGCCTGAACCCGGGAGGCGGAGGTTGCGGTGAGCCGAGATCGCACCATTGCACTCCAGCCTGGGTAACAAGAGCGAAACTCCGTCTCAAATAAAAATAATAAATAAAATAAAATAAAATAAAATTTCTTTCTCACATTGTCTGTTGTTGGCATATAGATGTGCTGTTTATTTTACTGTGTTAATTTTGTATCCTGCAACTTTACTGAATTTATCATTTCTAATAGTGTTCTTGTAGCATCTTTAGATTTTTCCACATATCAGATTATATCATATGCAAACAAGGATAATTTTATTTCTTCCTTTCCAATTTGGGTGCCCTTTGTTTTTTTCTCTTGTTAGATCACTCTAGCTAGGACTTCCAGTACTGTGTTGAACAACAATGGTGCAAGTGGGCATTCTTGTCAAGTTCCAAATCTTAGAAAAAAGGCTTTCAGTTTTTCCCCATTCAGTGTAAAACTTGCTGTGGATCTGTCATACATGATTTTTATTATGTTGAGGTATATTTCCCTTCATGGGCTCTTTTTTGAGGGTTTTTATCAGCAACAGATGTTGAGTTTCATCACATTCTTTTTCAGCATCAATTGGAATGATCGTATTGATTTATTCTGTTGATATGATGTTTCACATTGATTGATATGCAAATGCTGAACCATCCTTGCCGCTCTGGGATAAATCCCACTTGGTCATGATGAACAATATTTATGATATATTCATAAATTTGGTTTGCTAATATTTTATTGAGAATTTTTGCATAAATATTCATCAGGGATATTGGCATATAGTTTGTTTGTTTGTTTGTGATATGTCTTTGTCTGGTTTTGTTATTAGGATAATATTAGCCTCATAGAGTCAATTTGGAAGTCTTTCCTCCTACTCTATTTTTCCAAATGGTTTGAGTAGGACTGGTATTAGTTCTTAACATGTTTACTAGAATTCAGCACTGAAGCCATTGGTTCCCAGCCTTTTCTTTACTGGGAGAATTTTTATTATGACTTTGACCACATTTCTTATAATTGACCTGTTCACGTTTTGGATTTATCCCTGGTTCGATATTCGTAGGTTGTATATTTCTAAGAAATGTGCCCATTTCTTCTAAATTTTAAGTATTAGCATATAATTGCTCATAGTAGCCCTTCATGATCCTTTGAATTTCTGCAGTATCAGTTGCAATATCTCCTTTTTCATCTCTGATTTCATTTATATGGATCTACTCTCTTGGCTTGTTAGATAATCTAGCTAAAGTATTGTCAATTATTTTTAACATTTCAAATATCAACTTTTTGTTTCATTGGTCTTTTGTATCTTTTATTTTAATTTTATATATTTCTTTTTTTAATTTTTTATTTATTTTTTCTTTTTTTTCTTCTTTTCTCTCTTTTTTTTATTGCATTTTAGGTTTGTGGGTACATGTGAAGAACATGCAAGATTGTTGCATAGGTACACACATGGCAGTGTGATTTGCTGCCTTCTTCTCCTTCACCTATATCTGGCATTTTTCCCCAGTTTTATATATTTCTGTTCTGATACTTATTATATATCTTCTAATATTTTGGGGATTGGTTAGCTCTTGCTTTTCTCATTTTTTTAAGATGCATTTCTAGGGACAATCAAAAACCATGGAAATCCATCTAGTGTTCTATTGTACTGTGGCTGAGCTGGCGCTTAAGCCACAAGATGCAGTTTTTGTTACTCTTCTCTCCTCTTTCCAAAGATAGAGGAGCTTCGCCCCATGGCCACCATCACTCAGGCCCACTGGTAGTAATGCCAGACTACTGCCAATGTTCCCTTAAGGACCAAAGACTCTTTGGTCAGCTTATGGTGAGTGTCTCCTAGCCTGGGTGCCACCCTTCAGGGCAGTGGGCTCCCCTATGGCCCAGGGTAGGTCCAGAAATGCTGTCCAAGAACCAAGTCCTGGAAATGGTTACCCCAAGATCCCACTTGGTGCTCTAAATTCCTGTGTGAAGCTGATACATAAGATTCAAAACAAATTTCCCTTTACTTTTTCCTCTGCTTTTCTCACATAGAAGGACTCTCATGCTGTAGCCACCATAGCTTGGAAGGTATTGAGTCTTGCCTGTGGCCAGCAAGTCTTAGCATCTAATCCAAGGTTCTTGTTATAGAACCTGGGTATTGCTGCTGGTTATTTGGGGTCCAAGGGCTCTTTAATTAGCAGGTGATGAATGCTGCCAGGACTAGTTTCTTCCTTTCTGGGCAATGGGTTCTCTTCTGGCCCACAGTGTGTCTAGAAATGTTTGATAGCTAGAGCCTGGAGAGGGGGTGTCATGACTCTGATTAGTGCCCTATTCTGCTGTGGCTGAGCTGGTTTCCAAGATGCAAGACTAAGTCCACCACTCTTCCATCCCCTCTTCTCAAGCAGAAGGCAGGAGTTTCTTTTGAAGCCATGAGCTGTACAGACTGGGGTTAGGGAATTCATGATGCCAGCACTTACTTAGCTGCCCTGGCTGGTGTCCATTTTGGTTGCATGCCCCACCCATTTCACTCTGGGCCCAGTTCGGCCCTTTGACTCACCTAGGTTTTGCATCCTTGTGGCCTAGCCTGCCTTTCAAATTTATTTGGGGCCTTAGAATGCTTTAGCCCACTGTGACAAGGCTTGCAGAAATTCAAATTCCAACCACTAGAATTGGTGACTTCCCTCTGACTATGGCTGGTTTAAATGCTTCCTCCAAGGGTAGGCATCAGCTGAGTTTGGTCCACTTGACACAACACTGAGCTCAATGCCTCAAAATTATTGACTCTCCATCTCTCCAGGGCACAGAAATGCTTTCTGAACCATGTCACCACTGCCGGCAGATAGAAAAGGTGTGGCATTGGCAATTTAAGATTGTTTTTCTTACCTCTTCAGTGTCTCATTTGGTCATGTGAGAGTTACTTACCAATTACCTACACAACAAAAGCACTTTCATAAGAACCACAAATCAGGTGCTTTTTGTTGTGTAGGTGGTTGTTAAGTTGTCCATGTCTGGAGGGACAGTTGGTGGAGCCTTCTACTCTGCCATTTTGCTCTACCTCTCAAGGCTGTCAATGTGTTAATATACACTCACACCAGTGATGTATGTGTTTCCTCATATCTTTATCACCACTTGATATTATCAAGTTAATTCTTTTTCAAATATTATGAGTGGTAAGCAATATCTCTTTAATTGTTTATTAAAATATTTTCTCACATAAAAATTTATGATTTTACTATAATCACCTGTATCCGTCTTTTTCTTTATAATTTGTAACTTTGTGTTTTTAAGAGATGATTTATTATCCTTAGATTACAAAGGTATGAACTTAAATTTTCTTCTAAATGTTTTAAGCTTTGTTTTTCACATTTAGTCCATTAATGACAAAATGAAAATTATTTTTTATGTGTAATGTGAAACAGGGATAAAGGTTATTGCTTTCCATATAGATCACAAACTTTAACAATAAATATCATTTATTGAAGAGCTGAATCTCTCACCACTGTATAGTAGTTTCACATCTATCATATAATAACTTACCATAACTCTGTGGGTCTGTTTTGAGGCCATTTAATATGTATCAGTCTCCATTTGTCTATGCCTAAATTAAGATCACACTATGTTAATTACTATGGCTTTATATTAATTATTGATATTTGGTAAGAAAAGTTCTACCTAATTAGCTTTCTGTTTTAAATTATACTTGGCTGAGTTTTTGGCCATTTATTCATTGCTGTAATTTGAATGTGTTTTGCAAAGTTTGTGTGTTGGCAACTTAATCCCCAATGAAACTGTGTTGAGAGGTGAGACCTTTAATAGGTGATTAGGTCATAAGGGCTCTACTTTCATAAATGAATTAAGGCCATTATCATGAGATTGGGTTAGTTATCTCTGGATTAGTTTTCAGATTAAAAAAAAAAAAAGAGTTTGGCCTCATTTTTCTCTTTCCTCTCCCCTTGTTCTTTTTCACTCTCTTGCCTTCCATCATGGAATGAGGCTGCAAGAAGGCCCTCACCAGATGCAGGACCCTCAACTTTGAACTTCGCAGCCTCCAAAACTCTAAGAATTGTTTTTTTCTTTATCAATTGCCTAGTATGGAGTATTCTGTTAAAACAGCACAAAATGGACTAAGACACTTATATATAAGAATTTTCAAATAAGCTCAGCAAATTGTGCAAAAAAGCCCATAATCCAACAACACTATAGGTTTTCTAATTATTTAGAGGGTGATATTGAGTTTATCAATTTTATAAAAGCAAGTCTCTTCTCACTGATGAATCTGATCCATTTGAAGTCTTATTTTATGTATTAGGTTGTATAATTTCTCCTTAAATATGTTATACTTCTGTTTGAAGAAGGTCTAGGTATACCTCAGAAGGAATTCCCTTATCTCCTACTACCAGAGCCAAGAGGTATTCTTTCTCATTTATTTATCATGAGAATCTGGTGGGGTTCCTGGAAGTTAAACCCCAAAATGTGCAAGACATTTCTCAACCTCATGCTAATCCAAACTCAGCTTCCAGCAATTCATCAAAATTACTATGTAGGTGATTCTATTAGTTTATGAATCCAGTGGCTTCTGTTCTAGGCAATGAGATCTTGGCTCAAATTCTCCAAATTTACTTGTCTCTCAAAATTTAGGGGTTGCAGTTTGCCCTGTGACCTCTGTTCTATGATGTCTCCAAGAACAGTCCTTGCCTAGTTTTCCCTTAGGATAAAGATATGAGTGATAGCTTACAAGTTCTTTACATGTAGGAGCTGAAACTGGAAGACATCCTTGGGATGGATTTTATATATTATTTAATATTTTGTAAGTCTGAGATACAAAATGCATTTATAAACATCGAAAAGTAGGTTCAAACCCAATAGAAAGTCTCCTGCTAGCAGAATAAATACTATTCCTATTTCAAACACCAAATAAAATATTTTTCCATTTACAGCTCTGAAAATCATAAGAATTCTACTATTTTACCATTATAGCAAACATAGGCAAAATTATCTGTTTCCTAGGCTTCCACTGTAGTGGATCACAGTGTCAAAAATTTATCTTACACATTGTTGAATTTGCTTCCAAATATTTTATTGTTTATGATTCTTTTATCTATATGAGATTATACCATGCTTTTCTTTCTTGCATGAATAATGCCCAGAGTTTAGGTTAACACAATACCGTATAAAATTATTTGAGGACTTTTGATTATTTTGTACTCTAAAGATTTTGTGTCAGTGAGGGCTAATCTATGTTTTAAACATTTGGCAGAATTTTCCTGTAAAACTCTCTACCTGGTTGTTATCTACTCAGGTATTTTTGATTTGGGGTTTCATTCTCTCT
>NW_016107525.1:563509-567827 GCF_001604975.1 Cebus imitator
AAAACACATAAAAACTAAAAAATAAATTTCATTTACTTAATGACTATAAGTCTATTCAGATTTTCTGTTTTCTAAATCTAATTTGATACAAATTATTTTCAAATTTATTTGATAAATTTATTTATAACTTGTCCGTATAATTTTGTCAATGTCTAATGAATATCGTGTCAAGTCTTTGTAACTTCATACTTTTCCCCAATTCAATCTAGCAAGAGGTATGACTATTAGTCTTCACATAGAGCCAGCTTTTGGTTATGCTGATCCTCTATTTTTTTCCATTACTTTAATGTTTGCCTTAATTGCTACCATTTTTCTTTTCATGTTTGCTGTTTCTATTTTTGTTCCAGCCAGTTTAATTATAAACCAAACTTATTAATTCTCAATCTTTCTTCTTTTCCAATAGGTACCTTTAGAGCTATAGTTTGATGTACATATTTTTTTGCCTGTATCCCACATAGGTTTTCCTTGTATAATGTTTTGTGTTGTCATTATAATTTATTTCTTCACCAATGAATTATTTAGAATTATTATATATTTAGAACACATGTCTGTTCTAAAGTTTACAAATCCATGGGGGTTGCCATATCTTTGTTATTGACTTATAATTTTATTATGTGTTGTTTTGGAGAAGATAGTTTATATGTTAATTCTTTGGTATTTGTTCAAAATTCCATTGTAGCCTCATAGGTACTCTATTTTTATGAATGTTTTATGTTTGCTTGAAAAAAGTGTAAAGTCTTTCATTATTGAGTGGGAATTTTATAAGTATAGTTTTGATCAAGTTTATTGTGGTTTATGCTCAAAATTTTATATATTAACAGCTTCCACAAATCTATCAATTTTTAAGAAAATGTTTTAAAATCTCCCCTAGATTATAGCATTTTCATTTTGATGCTATGTTTTTTAGGTAGAAAATGATTCAGAACTGATTATATACTCCTGATTTTTCCTTCTATTGCCATATAATGATATAATTTATCACCATGAAGGCATATTTTTGTGAACTCTATTATGTTGGATATTCATATTGGTTTTCTTTGGATACTGATTAATATCTGGAAATGAAATAATATCCAGATAAAAAGCTGATGTAGCAATTTAATACCAATACATTTCTCTACCTTTTTACATTCATCTTTTCTGTGGCATACATTTTAGCCATAGCACTTATAAATAGATAAAACTAAATTTTTAATTCAATCCAAGCATTTCTTTACCAAACAATTTTAATCTTTTAAATTTTACTACTCATTTTTAAATGTATTTAGATTATGCTTTTGTTTTGTTTGTATTTTGTAATCCCTTCCTACATTCTATTGTGCTCATTGGTTTTTATTTGTTTCCGTATTCCTCCTGTACTTGTGTGAAGGTCTTTAATTTTTCTAGTAGGTATGCTACATGTTTCATATGTATATGTGACTCAACAAATTATAAAATTAATCAATATCTCCACTAAACTCATAAAACAAGCACTTTCAAGTGCTTTTACACTATTCATTCTTAACCAGTTCTATTTTATTATTGTCTTGCATTTTATTTCCAACTTCGTTTAAGCTCCAGACTATTACTTGTGTTGTTTGCGTTGTTTAGCAAATGCTTATTAAGATTTGTTTATATTTCTACCAATCTCTTGCATTCCATTTCCTCCTTCCTAGTTTAGGTTAATTACACAAGAGATTCTTCAGTCATTCTTTCAATGAGGACTTGGATATAGTATAGTAGATAATTAGTTGTCTAATTATAGCTTAAATTTGTTAGTCAACTTCTGAAAATTCTATTATCTGAAGTTTGAGGGTTGCTAATCTTTTGTTTATTGTATCTTCTGCTTCTTCCTTATGGCATATCACATCCCTTTGTAGTATTTCATTACTTATTGTGATCTCATCTTTATCAGTGATTTTTTATGGTAATTTCATTTACCCTTGGTTTTATGTTACTATAAAGTGGTTTTGACCCGGCATGGTGGCATGCACCTATAAGCCTAGGTACTCAGAAGGCTGAAGAGAAAAGATCACTTGAGCCCACGAGCTGGAGATTAGCCTGGGCAATGTAATGAGACCATATCTCTAAAAAAGAAAAAAAAGAAAAGAAAAGTAGTTTTGCATTTGATTCTACAGAGATCTCAGGATTTTGGTAGTCTGGTATGATACTACATTATTTTCTCAGAGAATTCCTGTGACATACAGGTAGTATGAGTTTACTATCCACACCTGAGGGTGGCATAGGTCTATAGCTTTCACATTAGTATCAGAGTATATTAGTTTGCTCCAGTTGCTGCGGCAAAGTACCACAAACTGAGTGGCTTAAGCAAGAGAAACTTGCTGTCTCAGTTCTGTAGGCTAGAAGTCCAAAATCAAGATCTCGGCAGAGTTGTTTTTTTCTGTGGGCTGTATGGGAAGGATCTGTTTCAGGTCTTCCTTCTCAGCTTATAGATGGCTATCTTCTACCTATTTCTCCCCATCATCTTTACTCTGTATATGTCTCTGCCCAAATTTCTCTTTTTATGAGGACACCAGTTGTATTGGATAAGAACCTACCCTAATGACCTCATGTTAACTTGATTACCTCTATAAATACCCTATCTTCAAATAAGGTCCTATTCTGAAATGCTGGGAGTTATAACTGCAACATATAAATTTGAGAGGAACACAATTCAAACCACAACACAGATATATGTTTACCACTCAGGGTCTCAAGCAGAGACAAAAATGCTTGTTAATATCCTGGAGTCAAGACAAAAATGCGTGTTGCTGAAGTCTTTATAGCCCCTCTTTCATGAACGAGGCTGCCGTTTCAGGATGGTGAATTGTGCACATCTCATATACAATTTCCTGCCTGATCCTGACCAGCAATCAAATCTTCCGTGTGAATGCTAAAATACATCCAGCAGTATATAAAGATCCCCATTTCATTTAAACTCATGTGTATATGTACAATGTTTTCATTATAGTTATACTTAATTTCTATTATGTTTGCAGATGTGAAGAGGGATTGTCAATTAGGTCAGGTCCCCACATACTTTAAATCAGCATTTCATTGATTCATTTTATAAATACATATTAGGAGTCTGATATATACCAGATAATGTGACACACATCAATCAGACAAAAATTAATGGTTCAGAGTCCCTCTCTCAGATTCTAGACATTAGCCATGTAGTGCTGCTTTGATTCTAACCATTTGTAATTCTCTTGGTTTCATTATTTTATCCCTACCTTCTCATTAATTGAAAAAAGCCTTGTGCTCTCTTCTAACTTCCAATCACCTCTCTCTGTACTCTAAAGATGCTAACAGTGGACAATTCTGAATAGCAAAACTTGACAATGTTCTTTAGGCCACAGAGTCTGAGATTGCGGCCCTTGCCATATCAGCTAGTCCGACCAGCTTCTGTCATCTAGTTATTTGTCTTGATTGCCTCCTTTTCTATCTGACAGGATAATTTTACTTTTTTTTTCTCTGATTTAAACAAGTCTTTTAATGCCACCCAGTGATTTGGATTCATGGCTATCTAACTACCTCTACCCTGGCAATGCATTAAGTCCAGCCATCTGCAGAATGGGTCTAAGAAACATTTCAGTGAAGCATGATGATAGGCCAAATTTGGAACTAAAAATGTCTATTTGGATGTAAATTAGAATTTTGAGACAACAGACATACTCTAGATTTTCTGGCTAAGTGTCTCTGTATCTATTTTAGTTGAAATAATTCTGATTAAATCAGATGTTCTTTTCCTTTGTAATTTTCATTATAGAGTTAAATGTCTTTTATAGTGAAGCCAAATGTTTCAAAGTATTTTAGAGAGTATAGATTTCTATTCCAGCTAGGCTCTTCTTAAAACTTACTCTATGAAGTCTTAATTCCTCCTTGACCTATAAATAAGCAAAATTTATTTCTATAGTTATAGCAGGAAATAATTTCAATTTATATTGAAATATTATTATTCACAACCTAAAATTTGCCACAAGAGTTTGCTCTAATTCTGAAATTCTTACAAGTTAAGAAGAGTCAGTTTAGAAAAATAAAAAACTGTTTTACCTCTAGATAGAACTTCTTGAAATAAAGAAAAAGAAAGAAAGAAAGAGGAGGAGGAGGAAAGGAAGGAAGGAAGGGGGGGGAAGGGAGAGAGAAAGAAAGAAAATACAGAAAGAAAAAGAAAGAAAGAAAGAAAGAAAAATTGTGTGTGTCTGGGGTCCCACCTACTTGGGAGACTGAAGTGGGAGGATCGCATGAGCCTGGAGGGCGAAGGTTGTAGTGACCCAAGATTGCAGCACTGCACTCCAGCCTGGCTGACAGAGCAAGACCCTGTCTCAAAAAAAAA